>NC_141386.1:14088003-14607941 GCF_017979445.1 Akebia trifoliata
GTGATTTGCATGCTTGGTAGACGTTCACAAAACAACGTGTTAGAACCATTTGATCCTGAGATCGAACGTACCATCAGTAGGATACGCAAGACACCATCAGTAGTTATGATAGGTGATCGAGAGCGAACTCTCAATGAGCTCTTCGCTCCAGCTTCCGCATCTCCTCCCACATGCATTGTTTTTCCGTTGAACAATGCACCTCAGTTTGAAATTAGGGTTGCCACCATCAATATGCTCCCTAAGTTCCACGGTTTAGAGCGTTAACAACCTTACACCCATCTTAATCGATTCTTGACTATATGTCAAACTTTTAGAAATTAGAATCTAGATGAGGAGAGTATCAAGCTTATTCTGTTCCCGTTATCCTTGGAAGACCATGCAGCTGCATGGTTGAACTCCCTATCACCCAATTCCATATCTACCTGGGATGTTCTATCAAAAACATTTATGGCCAAATTCTACCCCGTGGCTAAAACTGAGAAAATGAAGGACTCTATTAGAAATTTTAGAACCCGTCCTGATGATGAATTTTCCCAAACTTGGGAAAGATTCAATGATTTATTGGTCAAGTGCCCACACCATGGCATTGACAAAGCACAGTTGGTGCAAAGCTTTTATAGAGGATTAATAATGAATCAACGTATCTTAGTCGAGTCAATGCATAAGGGTCAGTTCATGAACCAGACTCCCAACCAAGCGTACGATTTCCTCGTAGAGTTAGCTGAGAGTACTCAAAACTGGAGTACTAACCAAGAAGAATTTGATAGAGACGATCCGGTTAGGAAGACAGGCATGTATGAGATGAAGGCAGACCCTGATCTCAAAAATGTCATGTGTAGTCTAGTGAGTGGGATGAATAATCTCACGAAGAAGTTAGATGCCTTTACCATCTCAGCATCCAAACCTCACCTAGACCCTCGTACAATTTCGCAAGTGACTGTCGAACCGAGTTCTTTGTGTGTCATATGTGACGGCAAGGACCATTTGGTCGAGTGTTGTCCCACCTTGCCTCAAATCAAAGCTGAACAAGCAAATGCGATTAATGGCTATAGTACTTTTAAGAAGCCAACTCCAAACTCCTTTAGCCAAACGTATCACCCAAATAATAGGTTTCATCCTAATTTCTCATACAGACAGAACGAACCTATTCAATCTAGTGGTCCGTCAGGTTACAATAGGAATTTTCCTAGGCAATCTAGTTCTTCCACAAACCAAGCCATTGTTCCTCAAGTCCCTTATCAACCCCAACAATCTACAGATTGCAGAGCCATCATACCAGATCCCATGATCAATTACCAGCAGCCTGCCCAACAACAGTCGTTCTTAGAATTTATGATTGTCGAGGTAATGAGCCAGCAACAGCAATTCATCCAAACGCAACAACAAACCCATCAAAATCAAACTCCGATTAACCAGGTCACAGCGCAATCCATAGCTAAGATGGAAGTTCAGTTGGGGCAGTTAGCTTTTTCCTTGAGTGGGAGAGAGAAAGGTCAATTTCCTAGTCAGACTATCCCTAACCCTAGAGGTCAACCTATGATTCCAAACAGATCAAAAGGTCAATACGAAGTAGGAAGCCATTCTGGAGCTCCACAAGACTCAGTCCAAGCTATCCACATCTTGCGTTCGGGAAAGAAGGTGGACAACAAGGTCCAACCTATTGACACGGGAGAAAAAGTCTTAGAAAAAGACAAAGTTCAAAAAGAAGCCATATAGTCTCCAACAGAGAAGAAGAAAGATTTGAAAAATCCTCCTATCATTTTGCCAATTCGAAAAGCTCCATTTCCCTATCGCCTTAGAGATTCTAAAAAAGGTAAGCAGTTTGAGGGTGTCTTAGAAGTCTTCCAAAATGTGCATATCAATATCCCATTCCTAGATGCGATTAAACAGATACCTTCTTATGCGAAATTCTTAAAGGATTTGACCACAGCTAAAAGGAAAACACCATTTCCTCGGGAAGCTATTATAGCAGCCCAAGCTTCGTCACTGTAGACACCCCATTTTTGCATCCGCCTGATTGATCAACTCGTCAACCCGATTGCAATGATTCCCAATGATGGATGTGTATTCCATTGCTTTACTTTGTTACCAGATATGTTTCAGAAATCCGGATAAGGTATCTCGAATTGACAAAACCTTAGAAACCACGCTACGCTAGGAAAATACGACACCAGAAACATAGAAATCATCATCTTGCAGACCAAAAAGAAGCTTCACGATAAAAATCACTAAAATTGACCAAATTATTAAAATACCCCTAATCTTAAAACAACCCTAGAGCCTACGTTACGCTTAGGAAACCCCATTCGAACACATAAAATAACAAATCGAAATCAAATAAATCATTTCGCCAATTTTCACAAAATTCGACAAAATTACGAAAATGCCCCTCGTAAAGTTCACAACCATTTTACACATAAAATTTTCATAAATAACAAAAACTAATATTTCCATTGAATTCCTTATGAAAATCGATTCTAAAACATCCTAGAACATTAAAAATCGACTTAAAACGTGAAAAGTCTTATCCGGGGGTAAAACGATAATTTCACAATTTTCATAATTAAAAAATTCGAAATTAATAAATAAAATATTAAATAATGAAATTTAAACATTAATAAAATTAATTTAAAATTTTGAACCTAAAAAATCGATTAATCGGACTCTCAGGCAAAATTATTGAGGGTTCGTGGGATATTTCTTTAAGGACCCCTCCATTTGGGGGTCCAAAGAATTAAAGAAATAATAGAGGGGGTTCTCCAAAAATTTAAAGTAAATCAAGCAAGATTGAAGTCAAGGTATTAAAGTCAATCAAGTGAGACTAAAGTCAAAATTAAAGTCAATTAAGCAAGACTAAAGTCAAGATATTAAAAGTCAATCAATTAAGACTAAAGTCAAAACATTAAAAGTCAATCAAATAAGACCAAAAGTCATAATAGAACTCTAATTAAATAATAACTCTATCTAATAGAGTTCTAACTTAAAATAATTCTACCTAAAACAATTCTAATTAAAACACAATTCTACCTAAAATAATTTTAACTAAAACACAACTCTAATTAAAAGATCTCTAATTAAACACTAACTCTATCCAAATCAACCCTAAAAAACATCTATAAATAGAGGTGCTCACACCCTATTTTCGTATCAAATCATAAATCCTAAGAGAAGTAGGTCTAGAAGCTCCCCTAGCCCCCCATAAACCCTAGTTTTGGAGCCCCAACTCCTTAACTAACATCCCCCCTTCAATTTTAGTCTAGAAAACACCTAAAATCCCTCCAAAAACATCCTAAAATCCACAACAAACTTGAAGAGTTCAGATCCAAAAATAAGGAGATACCTTGTTTCGGAGATCCGAAATCAAATCCGGAGACAGAACGAAGCAAGGGAGTACGAAACAAGGCTATTTTTGTCAGATCTGAGGGAGCCAAATCCTTGCTATCGGAAAGGTATGAAATTTTTTATTTTTGTTTTTATCTAGGTTTTTAGCAATGTGATATATTTGAGAAGTTAGTAGAGACCGACTTTGGCCGGGCGGGGTTGGTGCCTAACACCTTCCAACCTCGTAACATGATCCCCGAATTCAGATTTTTTATGGTAGATTAGTTCTTTTTATCCATGTTAGAGTCAATTTGGTTCTTAGACCACAATAACTAGGTGGCGACTCCCAAACCTCAAGGGTCAAAAGCGGATCCGCGCACCCCGCGGATCGAGGGCGCTTTCAGTCACTCATCTAACAAACGATTACACCAAAATTTAAGGATCCTCGATGTCCGACAATTTCTATTCATATTGAAAATCAAGTGGTCGAAAAATGTCTCTTAGACTTAGGGGCCAGTGTGAACCTTTTACCATATTCGGTTTATAAACAATTAGGTTTGGGGGTTTTGAAACCCATAGATATCACGTTGAGTCTAGCCGATAGGTCCATAAAAATTTCAAAGGGTATAGTTGAGGACGTGATAGTTAAAGTCAAAGATTTCTATTTTCCTGTTGTCTTTGTTTTCTTAGACACAAAGCCAGTCATCAATTCGAACAGTCATATTCCTATCATCTTAGGACGTCCATTCTTAGCCACGTCTGACGCAGTCATTCGTTGTAGAAACCGAATTATGAATTTAGCATTTGGGGATATGAAAGTGAAACTGAACGTCTTCCACAATTTTCAAGGAATTGATGTAGATGATGGTATGGAGGAAGTGAACATGATAGATACGCTAGTCAATCAAACGTATCGAGAATTAGGGTACTCTGATTCCCTAACGAAATGTTTGGCTCACTTTGGTCTTGACTTGGACGTAGAAGAGTCTATAAGCGAAGTCAATGCTTTGTTTGAATCCGTTCCACTCTTAGATTATGTGCGGTGGCATGCAAAAGCTGAAAGTCTTCCTGTGCGCACATCCAATCTTGTTCCTTCTCATGTCGAGCCTCCAAAATTGGAACTCAAGTCTCATCCAGAGACCTTGAGATATGCATTTCTTGGCAAGAATCAAACCTTGCCTGTGATCATTTCCTCTCACCTCGATGAAGTCCAAGAGGGAAAGTTGTTAGGAGTATTAAGGGAACATCAAGAAGCTATTGGTTGGAGCATAGCTGACATCAAGGGAATTAGTCCATCTATGGTGATGCACCACATTTATTTAGAGAATTTTGCTAAACCTTCCTTAGAACCTCAGAGACGACTAAATCCTGTCATGAAAGACGTGGTTCGGATGGAAGTGATGAAATTGCTAGATGCGGGTATTATCTATCCTATCTCTGATAGTCGTTGGGTGAGTCCTATACAAGTAGTTCCTAAGAAATCTGGTATCACTGTGGTAGTGAACCAAGACAACGAATTAATCCCCACTCGAGTCCAAAATGGATGGAGAGTGTGTATCGATTATACGAAACTCAACTCGATGACTCCTAAGAATCATTTCCCCTTACCTTTCATTGATCAAATGTTAGAGCGTCTAGCAGGACATTCTTATTATTGCTTCTTAGATGGTTATTCCGGGTACAACCAGATACCTGTTGCTCCAAACGATCAAGAGAAAACAACGTTCACCTATCCCTTTGGAACTTTCGCGTATCGTCGCATGCCTTTTGGATTGTGCAATGCACCTGTTACTTTTCAACGGCGCATGATGAGTATATTTTTCGACATGCTAGAAAGATATCTCGAAGTGTTCATGGATAATTTTTCAATTTTCGGACCAAGTTTTGAGGAATGTCTCCATCACTTGACTTTGGTCCTTCAACGTTGCATAGAGGTCAATCTAATCCTCAATTGGGAAAAATGCCATTTCATGGTAACATCGGGGATTGTGCTAGGGTACATTATTTCTGTAAAGGGATTGAGGTAGATAAGGCAAAGGTAGGTCTAATTGAAAAATTACCACCTCCTAGAACGGTCAAAGAAATTAGGTCATTCCTAGGCCATGCGGGTTTTTATCGTAGATTCATTAAAGATTTCGGGAAAATCTCGAAACCTTTATGTGAGCTATTGGGAAAGGATGTTCCTTTCGACTTTTCAGAGTCATGTCTCTCTGCGTTCAACAAGCTCAAGTCCGAGTTAACCTCGGCACCCATTATTCAACCTCCAAACTGGAGCATTCCATTCGAAGTTATGTGCGACACTTCAGATTATGCAATAGGCGCTGTTTTGGGTCAGCAAATTGAAAAACAACCTCATGTTATCCAATATGCCAGTAAAACCCTTAACGATGCTCAGCTTAACTACTCTACAACGGAGAAGGAAATGCTAGCAGTGGTCTATGCCGTTGAAAAATTCCGCCCCTACCTTATAGGATCTAAAGTTGTGATCTACACAGACCACGTAGCATTGAAGTACCTTCTATCAAAGAAAGATGCTAAAGCAAGATTAATCCGTTGGATTATACTTCTACAAGAGTTTGATCTCAAGATCCGAGACAAAAAAGGGGCTGAAAATGTCGTAGCTGATCACTTGTCTAGGATAGTTAACAAGCCATCCGAGGAATCCTTACCCATCTCTGAATCCTTTCCCGATGAGCAACTTATGCAAATCTCTCAAGCCAATGCTCCATGGTATGCGGACATTGTCAACTACCTAGTTACAGGTCAATTCCCAGTCAAGATGACTAGTCAAGAGAAACTTCGTCTTCTGTCAAAAATAAAATGGTATTTCTGGGATGAACCTTACTTATTTAAGTATTGTCCCGATCAAATCATTAGACGTTTTATTTCAACCTGTGAGCCAGTCAGTATCTTAGAGTTTTGCCATAATCATGCCTGCGGAGGGCACTTCAGTGGTAAGAAGACCGCCATGAAAATCTTACAATGCAATTTTTTCTGGCCTAGTATTTTTCGTGATGCCCACGAGTTTAGCAAATCTTGTGATAGATGTCAGAGATTAGGAAAAATCTCTAAGAGAAATGAAATGCCTCAAAATCCTATCCTGATCATCGAAATTTTTGACGTGTGGGGTATAGACTTCATGGGTCCCTTTCCTATTTCCCAGGGTTACCAATACATCCTACTTGCCGTTGACTATATATCAAAATGGGTCGAAGCTGTGGCATGTAGAACTAACGATCACAAGGTTGTGATAAAATTCATCAAGGAGACGATTTTTTCAAGATTTGGTACTCCACGAGCTATCATAAGTGATGGTGGCTCGCATTTTTGCAACAAGATATTTACTGCGTTGATGAAGAAATACCTCATAACGCATAAGGTTGCCACACCTTACCACCCACAAACAAGTGGGCAAGTAGAGATTTTTAATAGGGAAATAAAGACTATCTTAGAAAAAAACAGTCAATCCTTCAAGGAAAGATTGATCTTTTAGATTGAGTGATTCACTCTGGGCTTATAGGACTGCATTCAAGACACCCATAGGGATGTCTCCTTACAGGTTAGTTTTTAGCAAGGCCTGTCATCTCCCTGTAGAACTAGAACATCGTGCATATTGGGCGATCAAGCGCCTCAACTTTGATTTTGATAAAGCCGGTGAGAAGCGAAAGTTACAACTAGACGAGTTAGAAGAGATTAGAAATGACTCGTATGATTGTGCCAAAAGGTACAAAGAGCGTACCAAATTCTTTCACGATAGGCACATTCTTAGGAGGAATTTCATTCCTAATCAAAGAGTTTTATTGTATGATAATAGACTCCACCTTTTTCTAGGAAAACTTAAGTCTCGATGGACTGGCCCATATATTATCCAAACAGTCTACCCCCATGGTGCTGTTGAAGTTCTTAATCCTAAGGACGGATCCACTTTCAAAGTGAATGGCCAACGTCTCAAACCGTTTCTCGAGTATGTTCCGCAGGAGAAGTTCTTTTTCTCGATGATCCCGTCTATCAAAATTAACTATGTTTTCATCTAGCTAAAGACGTTAAACTTAGCGCTTCTAGGAGGCAATCCAGGCACTTCAAGGGACATTGTGTTAAATATCAACAGGACTATGGGATCTGTCTCAGGTGCTATCTAACCCACTTCATTTCATTTTGTCAATTTCAATTTTACCTTTGCATGTATATGTTGAAATATTGAGGACAATATAATGTTTAAGTTTGGGGGTGTATGGGTTGGATTTCCACTTATTATTTTTTTCTTTTATACAAAAAAAAAATTGAAAAATATTTGGTTGGCAACTTTGTGTATTTTTCTCAAAGTCTTAGCTTTTATCTTTGAAGCACTTAGTGAAAATATTTAATTAGTCTTTAACTAGAAGTTATGATCTGGAGTCCCCATTTATGTTTCTCTTAGGCAAAAATTAGAGCAAAGTTATCTTTTGGTTTATAGTCACTTCTAATAAGGTTACCAAGAGTCTAGATTGTATTAAAAGAGCTTGTTACCTTCTTCTACCTAGAGTTTAAGTAAAAACTAGGTTTGATGAACTTTGACTTCCTTGTTCAATTGGTTGGTTGATTAGAAGAAAAATAGAACTGGATTGTATACACCTTGTACAGCAACCATTGAATTAGACTGGGTACCTTGAAAAGGGCTGCCTACTTTTCTTAGAAAAATAGTGAAGAAGTAATATAAAAAAAAAAAAAAAGTCAAAGATCCAAAAGTTTATGTAAAGTTTTAGTAGGGTGAAAGCCATCAAGTGTAAAAATGTGAGTATACTGGAATATCACAGATAAAGCCCCTTAGAGGTATTAAAGTGAATATCCACACTTCTCACTACCCCAGACAGGATGCTAAGTTTAGAATTAAACCCTAAGTTACTCCAGTTATTCTTGAGTAGTTAAAAGGTTAAACTCATTTTGGGAAATCAAATCTCTTAAATTTCTAAGTTAGAATCACTATCGCTCAAAGGTCAATTTAAGTCTAAGTTTTGTCGTAGAGAAATAAGGGTTGGGACTCTATACCAAGCAGTACTTCTAATTGATTGACAAAACAAAAAAAAAGACTTGTGCTTTTCAATATAAGTTTTGATTTTGACTATTTTTACTTCAAAGTTGTTTTCAAATTTTGTGGGTATATTTTCTGCAAACCCTCACGAGTCAAACTCGTCCACTAGGGGTAACTTAGCGGTTCAAGGGCTTGCTGCATTCGCTAAATGCAGTCGAGGTGCCTGCGAAAGTGGCAGTTTTATTTTCTAGGGACTAGAAAAAGATAAGTTAGGGGGTGTGATGAGTGTCTCCAAACACTCAATTATACGCACATTTTCCAGATATTTATCTTGATTTTTGTACCTATTTATCTATATTAAGATAATAATCATGATAAGCCTCAAACCATCACGTTGCATGTTAATTAGGCTTAATTATATATAAATAAATTCATTTACTAGATAAATCTAATTACGTGTGTTTCTTGTGCAGAAAATCAACAATTTGGAATCAAAATCTCAAGGTAAAAGCATTTGGGCCCACTTTGGAATGCCCTAACACTTTGGAATGCCCTAATCCTTTGGAATGCTCTAATCCTTAACTCATATTCTCCTCTTTTGCCTTTTTGTGCAAGAAAAGTGGAGGCTACTTTTAGACTCTTCTACACACATTTTTCTCTATAAATAGAGCCTTCATTTATAGAGAAAGGGTCCCATCTTGGTTCTCTATCCAAGACTCCTTAATCTAAGGCTCTTTGCCTATTCTCTTATTTTTTGTATTTTCATTTTCTAGTTATTTTATTTTAGCTAATTAGTCTTGTAAGAAGTAGAAGAAGAAGAAATTGTAAGTTTCTCCATTAAATGAAGAAAAGTTCTTTCATCTTTTATCTTCCCTCTCTTGCAATGACATTAGGCCAAGTTCCCCTCCATTGGAGAGTGGAAAAACCTAGAGCAAGTTCTTGTGTTGTTTCTAATTTCATACCTTTCTTTTATTTAAAATGCTTATGAGTTCTCTTTAAGTTTCTTGCACCTTTTATTCTTAATATAGATACTTTATGCTTAAATTAGATCAAGATAAAGTATCCTTAAACTAGATAATTGGTAGTAGGAAGTTTTCAAAGAATTCTACTTTGTTTATGTTCCCTTATTTCATTTCATTGTAAAACTTTCCGATCTAAGGAGCTAACACCAAGCCCTTACGATTGAGGTATAAAAAGGCTTGAAACTAAGAATTTCTCATCAACATGTTCTAGGTAGATCCACGTCCAATGGTGTTTTAATTCATAAGTTTACTTGCTTTTAATTCATTTACTTTATTTCTTTCTGTAAAGTTTACATTTTCTTATAAGTTCAAAAATACAAAGAAAAACAGTTTTAATTCCTTTTAGTTAATTTTAATTTTATCTTCTTAGCTTAACTCTATTCCTCCTTTCTCTTGGGTTCGATCCCCTACTTGCCCCACAAGTACGGTAAAAATAAGATTATTATTAACTCCGGTGAGAAGAACAACGATAGTCTCATCAGGGGATCAGCAACTCTGTCTTGATCCTCGACAATAACAATGATGGATGATTTGACAGGGGGTGGATCAACAAGCTGAGTTGAGGAACCCGCTACCTGAGTGAAATTTGATGAGTGTTTCCAAACATTCAATTATACACACATTTTTCGGATATTTATCTTGATTTTTGTACCTATTTATCCATATTAAGATAATAATCATGATAAGCCTCAAATCACCACGTTGCATGTTAATTAGGTTCAATTATATATAAATAAATTCATTTACTAGATAAATCTAATTACGTGTGTTTCTTGTGCAAAAATTCAACAAATTAGAACCAAAATCTCAAGACAAAAGCATTTGGACCCACTTTGGAATGCCCTAATCCTTAACTCGTATTCTCCTCTTTTATCTTTTTGTACAAAGAAAAGTGGAGGCTAATTTTAGACTCTTCTACACACATTTTATCTATAAATAGAGCCTTCATTTCTAGAGAAAGGTTCACATCTTGGTTCTCTTATCCAAGACTCCTTTAATCTAAGGCTCTTTGCCTATTCTCTTATTTTTTGTATTTTCATCTTCTAGTTATTTTCTTTTGTTTAAATAGTCTTGTAAGAAGTAGAAGAAGAAGAAGTTGTAATTTTCTCTATGAAATGAAGAAAATTCTTTCATCTCTTATCTTCCCTCTCTTGCAATGACATTAGGCTAAGTTCCCTTCCATTGGAGAGTGGAAAAGCCTAGAGCAAGTTCTTGTGTTATTTCTAATTTTATGCCTTTCTTTTATTCAAAATGCTTATGAATTCTCTTTTAAGTTTCTTGCACATTTTATTCTTAATATAGATACTTTATGCTTAGATTAGATCAAGATAATTTGTAGTAAGAAGTTTTCAAAGAATTCTACTTTGTTTTTGTTCCTTTATTTCATTTTATTTGCAAAACTTTCCGATCTAAGGAGCTAACACCAAGCCCTTATGATTGAGTTATAAAAAGGCTAGAGACTAGGAATTGCGCACTAACATGTTTTAGGTAGATCCACCTCCAATGGTGTTTTAATTCATAAGTTTACTTGCTTTTAATTTCATTTACTTTAGTTTATTTTCTAGCAATTTAACATCTTCATATAAGTTCAAAAATACAAAGAAAAACAGTTTTAATTCCTTTTAGTTAATTTGAATTTTATCTTCTTAGCTTAACTCTGTTCCTCATTTCTCTTGGGTTCGATCCCCTACTTGCCCCACAAGTAAGGTAAAACTAAGATTATTATTAACTCCGGTGAGAAGAACAACGATAGTCTCATCAGAATTTTGGCGCCGCTGCCGGGAAAAGGTAAAGGTATTAGTGGTAAGTTTTGATTTAAAATTAATTTCTTTCATTTTTATTTTATTTTAGTTTTTTCTTTTGTTTTCTTTCTATAAGTTCAAGTGTTCTTGAGATTTTAAGAGAGAAGAAAGAAGAAAAAAACATTGAAAAAAAAAAGAAGTCATTCCCGTTTATTTTTTCACCCTTGACAGCAGAACTTAAACTGACTGTAACTTTCTGTTCCGATCTCCGATTATCTATTATAATATATCGATTTGGGGTGAACGAAATTTTCTATAAAATATGACCAAGTCAGAAAGATTATGGTAAGTCAGATTCTATTTTTGAGTCCGTTTACTATCATTTCTGCTAACATTTCTGTTTTGTTTCTTGTAGGTGAACATTTTTTTTTCTTCTTTTCTTTCAATTTCCTTGAATATTTAGTTAGGTTTATTTTTCTGTTTTAGAAACTCTTTTATAAGATTCTTTGTAATTTTTTTTAATTATCCAAGAAGGCTTGGATTGTAATAGACTAAGGAAGGACGACGGGTGGACAATACCGTCACGGCTCCTTAGGTTCGCACACCAAAATTGGAGTTGGTGGCCTAACTCGACTCAAACTGTCTTCACCCCGTTTAGAATGGAAGGTAATCTCGAAACACCCACGCCTCTCTTTGTTAGTGGGTTACTCCTTGCCTTTGTATGTTATTTTTTTAATTTGCACACACTTGGAATAGTTAATTAAGTAGTAAAGAGCACCCCTCTCCTATGGATGGCATGATAAGATAAGGATTGGAAGTCATTACCAATTCCTTATTCTAATTAGGGTAATCAACTCACTAGTCATCCAATCAAATTAATTAAAATCAAATAGACTTGACTATAGGGCCCACGAGCTCAATAAGAGAAATTCCGCTTCAAGTTGTGCCAATTACGTTTCTTGGTCATTTTTCTATCTATTAAGATCTTGCCCTTTGAGGGGATAGACTCAGTCTATTCAAGAAAGGAGGTATTTAAGAGTGCCCTTGCTTATGCATTGTGCGCCTCCTCCGATCTGGAGATCCGAATGATTCAAACTTGACTTCATAGAATCGAGTTGGAAGGCTAGTTGCGTTATTTCTACCCAGTTAGGAGCTGTCTAGCTTTAGGCAACCTATCTAGGTCCAGTCTTTTCTTTTTGTGATTGTTTAATCGACTGTGTGATTTGCATGCTTGGTAGACGTTCACAAAACAACGTGTTAGAACCATTTGATCCTGAGATCGAACGTACCATCAGTAGGATACACAAGAGACCATCAGTAGTTATGATGGGTGATCGAGAGCGAACTCTCAATGAGCTCTTCGCTCCAGCTTTCGCATCTTCTCCTACATGCATTGTTTTACCATTGAACAATGCACCTCAGTTTGAAATTAAGGCTGCCACCATTAATATTCTCCTTAAGTTCCACGGTTTAGAGTGTGAACAACCTTACACCCATTTTAATCGATTCTTGACTATATGTCAAACCTTTAGAAATCAGAATCTAGATGAGGAGAGTATCAAGCTTATTCTGTTCCCGTTATCCTTAGAAGACCACGCAGCTGCGTGGTTGAACTCCCTAACACCCAATTCCATATCTACCTAGGATGTTCTATCCAAGAAATTTATGGCCAAACTCTACCCCGTGGCCAAAACTGAGAAAATGAAGGACTCTATTAGAAATTTTAGAGCCCGTCCTGATGATGAATTTTCCCAAACTTAGGAAAGATTCAATGATTTATTGGTCAAGTGCCCACACCATGGCATTGACAAAGCACAGTTGGTGCAAAATTTTTATAGAGGATTAACAATGAATCAACGTACCTTAGTTGAGTAAGTGCATAAGGGTCAGTTCATGAACCAGACTCCCAACCAAGCATATGATTTCCTCGTAGAGTTAGCCGAGAGTGCTCAAAATTGGAGTACTAACCAAGAAGAATTTGATAGAGATGATCCTGTTAGAAAGACAGACATTGAAAGCGCCCTCGATCCACGGGGTGCGCGGATCCGCTTTTGACCTTTAAGGTTTGGGAGTCACCACCTAGTTATTACGGTCTAGGAATCGGATACTGACTCTAAACAGATAAAGAAACTAATCTACTGAAGAGAAAACGGGTCCGGGGATCACGTTACGGGGTTGGAAGGTGTTAGGCACAAACCCCGCTCGGCTAATGCCGGTCTCTACTTATCCCAAATAAGACTACATTGCTAACAAATAACCTAGATAAAAAATAATAATAATAAAAGAAAGTTTATCTTTGATACGCAAAGATCTTGTTCCCTCAGATCCGACAAAAACTGCTCCTTGTACCGCACTCCTTGCTTCGTTCTGTCTCCGGATCTGATTTCTGATCTCTAAGGCAAGGTATCTCTTTTTTTTTTATCTGGATTCTTCGAATTTATTATGGATTTTTGGGTGTTTTTGAAGGGCTTTTAGGCATCTTTTAGGCTAAAATCGAAGTATGGGTGTTAGGTAAGGAGTTGGGGCTTCAAAACTAGGGTTTATGGGAGGCTAGAGGGACTTTTTGACCTACTTCTCTTAGGGTTTATGATTTTATACGAAAATAGGGTGTGAGGACCTCTATTTATAGATTTTTTTAAGAGTTGATTTAGATAGAATTAGTGTTTGATTATAATTCTTTTAATTAGAGTTGTGTTTTAGTTAGAATTATTTTAGGTAGAATTGTATTTTAATTAGAATTGTCTGAGGTAGAGTTATATTTTAGTTAGAATTCTATTAAATAGAGTTATTATTTAATTGGAACTCTATTATGATTTTGACTTTTGGTCTTATTTGATTGACTTTTAATATTTTGACTTTAGTCTTAAATGATTGACTTTTAATATCTTGACTTCAGTCTTGCTTAATTGACTTTAATTTTGACTTTAGTCTCACTTGATTGACTTTAATATCTTGACCTTAGTCTTGCTTGATTGAATTTAATTTTTTTGGAGAACCCCCCTCTATTATATCTTTAATTCTTTGGACCCCCAAATGGAGGGGTCCTTAAAGAAATATCTCACGAACCCTCAACAATTTTACATGAAAGCCCGATTGATCGATTTTTTTAATTCAAAATTTTAAATGAATTTCATCAATGTTTCACTTTAATTATTTAATATTTTATTTATTAATTTCAAAATTTTTAATTATAAAAATTGTGAAATTATCATTTTGCCCCCGGAGAGAACTTTTCACATTTTAAGTCGGTATGTAATGTTTTAGGATGTTTTAGAATCAATTTTTCGTAAGGAATTCAATGGAAATATTAGATTGTGTTATTTATGAAATTTTTTGTGTGAAATGGTTGTGAACTTTATGAGGGACATTTTCGTAATTTTGTCGAATTTTGTGAAAATTGGCGAAGTGATTTATTTGGTTTCGATTTATTATTTTATGTGTTCGAAAGGGTTTTCCTAATCGTAACGTAGGCTCTAGGGTTATTTTGATGTTAGGGGTATTTTGATAATTTGATCAATTTTTAGTGATTTTTATCGTGAAGCTTCTTTTTGTGTCTGCAAGATGATGCTTTCTATGTTTCTGGGGTCATATTTTCCTAACGTAGCGTGATTTCTAAGGTTTTGTCAGTTCGAGATACCTCATCGGGATTTCTGAAACATTTCTGGTAATAAAATAAAGCAATGGAATAAACATCCATCACTGGGAATCGTTGCGATCAGGTTGACGAGTTGATTAATCAGGCGAGTGCAAAAATGGGGTGCCTACAGATGCCCCTCTTTGGCAGAGGGTTGAAGCAAACTAGATAGCAAATCTATTTTGGTAGATAGTGCGATATCCGAATGCCAAAACTAGTGACAGTTCATTTTACAGCCTGATTTAGCAATTCGTCAGGGCATTTAGATCCTTGAGCGTAAAACTCTCCCCGAACTAGAAGGTTGTCAGGTCCTCGAGCTTGAACTCTCACTGACAATGTCAGTGCACGTGTGTGCAATGGTGTGATGCTTACTGAGTAAAAATATGTCAGGTCCTAGAGATATTCTCTTACTGATAATAATGATTTAAAATTAAAATGTGCTTATGCAACGAAAGCAATCATGGCAAGGTTGAATAATGAGGTAATTGGAGTCATAACATTGTAGGAACTTCTTTAAATCCTATTTGAAATTCCTTTTTAGAATTCGAAAAAGTATGAGTCTCGTTTATCAGACTCGAGCCTATTGTAGCCAAGCTTCTCGGGCTAAAGAACTTAAACAATCCTATTAATTCAATATGATTTCAAACAAAGCTGGAGTCTCGTTTCTCAGACTCTGACTAAGGTTTATAGGAACTTAAACAATCCTATTAAAATTGGAGTCTCTTTTCTCGAACTCGAACTAAGGTTAATAGGCACTTCAAAAAACCTATTCATTATATGATTCAAAAAGTTGGAGTCTCGCTTCTCAGACTCGAACCTAGGTTTGTAGGCACTTCAAAAAACCTACTCATTCTATGATTCAAAAAGTTGGAGTTTCGTTTCTCGGACTCACACTTAGGTTTGTAGGCACTTCAAAAAGCCTATTCATTCTATGATTCAAAAAGTTGGAGTCTCGTTTCTCGAACTCGAACTTGGTTTGTAAGCACTTCAAAAAGCCTATTCATTCTATGATTCAAAAAGTTGGAGTCTCGTTTCTCGGACTCGAACTTAGGTTTATAGGCACTTAAAAAAGTTTATTCATTCTATGATTCAAAAAGTTGGAGTCTCGTTTCTTGGACTCGAACTTAGATTTGTAGGCACTTCAAAAAGTCCATTCATTCTATGATTCAAAAAGTTGGAGTCTCGTTTCTCGGACTCGAACTTACTAAGCCACGTTTCTCGGACTTAGATTTATAGGAACTTAAACAATCCTATTAATTCATTCTATGATTTAAAATCGAGCTCAAAGTTTGAAAGATCAGGCCTTTATTGACTTATCATGCATCTGGATTCATAATTATCATTGGGCTTCGTCGGACTTTTAAGCTTTTGTATGATTTTCTTTTTATCATGTGATTAAGAACAAAACTTTGGAATTAAATGACTTTCAAAAAATGCCCCTAGTTTCAAGGTTGGCTTTAACTAGAACTTGACTTCGAGACTGATGGAGTGGATTACACTTGAAAAACATGGACTCTGATGTATGACAGACAGAATAACTGACATTCCTTTAAATTTAAGACTCTTAAGGTTATCATATGTGCAATAAGGGATTGATCATTATTTTTGAGAAATGCTTGAGCTGGACTTAAAAAATCTTGATAAATATTAGAATAGAAGATCTTTCTCTTCAAAGTGGTTGATGATTCTACATCTTCCATTAGCGAATACTTGAACAAGTAAACATACTTTTGAAGATCCTACATTGTTCAAGATGACTCCTGATTTTTTTCGACTTCAACATTGTCTTCGTCGGATGTGAGCTCTTGGCTGAAAAACGAATATTGTGACTTAAATGGTTCTGCATTTTCTAGTTTCTGCACAAGCTTCCTTCTAAATTTTTCTTCTTAATGGGACCTTTCCTCCTGTTTGATGATGCCCTAATTTTTGCCTAGATCGCCTCTTCAGGGTTTCAATCTAGCGGGCTTTATTTTTTTTTCTAATAATACCTTGATTTTTGCCTAGGTCGCCTTTTCAGGTTTTCAACCTAGCAGGCTTTCTTTTTTATGGTTATTCCCTAAATTTTACCTAAATCGCCTTTTCAAGTTTTCGACTTAGCGGGCTTCTATTTTTTTTTTATGATCTTGAATAACCAACTCGACAACTTCTTGGTTCCCTGCACCTTAACCGAATCAATTAGCATTCAAGAGGACTTAATAGGTAGGCTTAGGATATGGTTCAGAAATAAAAGATATAAGGCTCAACTTCCCAAAATACCCCTAGTTTGATATTCTCTCTATTCTGTCAATTATTTAGATTTTTTCTAAATGCCCCTAGTTTGGTATTCTTTTCTTTTATCAATTCTTTTGATTTTTTTTTCTAATGCCCCTAGTTTAGCATTCTTTTCTTTTGAACATTTCAATAGGGGATTTTTCATTTAAATGACACTTTTTTTAAGAGAATACATTTTTTTTTTCATGACCGGGCCTAAAGTAATTTCTCAAGTTGCCTACGTACCCCGAATATTTCTTTTATTTTCTTTTGGGATCAGGTTAAAACGTAGTTCATACTAAGATTCCCTCCCAAGGTTGGTCGGCGTGGTTTAGAAAGAAGAGGCTATTGATTTTTTTTTTAAAGGCTGCGAGGGGGCTAAAGAAGGTTGTCTTCTTCTTGGTAAGACAGGAAAATGATTTGACCAATGAAGGCCTCATTTTGTGAAATACTACTCAATTTGGTCAAGATTTTAGAAACTCGATGTCTTGATTGCTCCATCGAGTAAGGTTTTCTTTTGAGAATGAGTAATCTTCAATCTTCTTCTGAGAAGGAATAATCTTCAGTCTTTTTCTGATAAAGAGAAATCTTCGGTCATTTTTTACAAAGTTGAGTGAGATTGACTTCTTTGTATTTGATGTTGACTCGTTCAATCCTTTCCAAACTTCGAAAAAAAATCTTATATTCTTTCGCGAATGAGAACTCTTCTTTCTTAAGTGAAAAACATGATGAATCCCTTCTTTGCAGATCTTAACACCCTTGTTGATGGTTTCAAATACATCATTCTTGATTTGATTTTGAAGTTCACCCTCAACTTTAGGATTTGATATATTTTTGTGCAATCTATCCATATATTCTCACGAGACCATGCAGGAACGTTGTTGAATTTCTCAAGTAAATTTATTATTCTTTTCATGTTCTTCTAAGGAAAATGTAGTACCCATTTGCACTTTTTGAGTGTACTCTTTAATTCAAATATTTATCGAGTTTGATTAGTGAGCTCTAAGTCAATCCTCATATTAGATATTATGCTCAAATCATTATTACACGCATGATAATCAGAAGCTTCTATATTTTATTGGAATTGAAAAACATAGATTGACAAACTCGACTAAAACTTGAAAATTGAAGAAAGACTAACGTAACTGAAACAACTAACTGGATTTAAAGACTGACGAAAACTGGATTGACACTCAAAGAAAACTAGGGACAATTATCTACAAAGAGAGAAGATTTTTCTGAGTGGATGGACTACTTGGATTTGACATTAGTACTTTGACTAAACGACTCTTTTAAAGGACCCAAAATGACACAGATGAGGGTTTAGAATGTTTAGGGGCACCTATGATTAACCATTGATTCTGAAGGTTTGTCACTTAACCACATGATTAAAATTTTGATATAAATTAGCTCTCCGGTGAGAAATATCGAATCCAAATGCACTATAAATCTATATTAACCAAGAAAGTGAGAAAGGTTAGATGCGGGTCTACCCCTGATTGGGATTGAACCTTTGATTAGACAAATTAATTTGATCCTAAGATCGAATCTTTCTATACAAAGTGGTCTGGATCTTTAAAAGTGAAACCAATTAGTCCAACTGATTTGGTATTGATCAATTTGATCCATTTGTCAATTGGGCCAACTGGTTTAAGTGGTTCAACTTAATCGGTACATTTCACCGATTGGATCGGACCGATATTATGGGTTTTGTTTGATCAGTCTAAATCAGTTCACCCACTTACCTGTTTGTTGGATTAAATTGAGCAACCCGGGAACACCCATAGTTAGTTCAGGTTGTGACCTATAGGAAAACTTCTAGACTCTAGGTTTACTACGTGCAATGCAATTTATCTGGCCACCCTTGCCCAAGTACACCTATATACCTCTCGATACGTGGTGACTTGGTTTGATATACCGTATAGGTGATAATCTAAAACCTCAACTCACTTCTCTGAAGTCAAAAACAGCCAGTTTGATCTCCAGTTGAGAGGTGGCGCACAATGCTGAGCAAATGCCCACTTAAATACCTCTCGTCTAGAATAGACGTAGTCTATCCCCCTCGTACAGTAGGGTACAGTGGGACAAGATCTTGCTTAGGCACTGGTTTTGACCAAGAAGTACAATTGATATACTTAGATTATCTTTTACATACCTATGGGTACGAGTCAAGAGTTGTAGTTTTCATAAATGGTTTGGCATCCCACGAGGGGACCGACCACGTACTAGTACTACGTTGGCAATCGGGACATGTGAGTGTGTGGTTCACAATAGGTAAAAGGCTCAGGTCGCTCCAGCCTGGGTGCATCAATATATCTCTCAGAATCACCTGATCAGACGGTATTGATGCCCCAGTTTGATATACCCTAAGGTACGTGACTGGAGTTGTGATTTTCATGAATGACGTCGCATCTCCAAAGAGATCGGGCCACGCACTAGTGCCACGTTGGCTGTATGGGACGTGCAAGCGTGCAAAACAATAAACATGCATGTGGTGTGTGCAAGATAGGGTGGGGTGTGCCCGGAGTTTTTTTTCAGATAAATGGGCCTATATGCCTGACCTAATCACAAGAGTATGAATTCCAATTATTGATCAAGAAATACACACAATATTCATAACATCAAGATCGAATCAAGGCATGTACATCAAGGATATGTATATCAAGATCATAACATGTTAGATGGGCAAAAATTTATAGCACAAAAATAATCAATATGATCTAACATTGGAATAAGCATGGAAGAGAATTTTTTCTTTTTTTTTATAATCCAAACAATATGTTTTTTATCATAGTCAAATCAAGGGTCCCTTTTAAGCGATTCAAAAATAATTTGAGATTTCTGTGAATATTGAATTGACGGTAGATTGATAATTGTAGAGATTAAGAGTTATAATTTATATAAAATAAAAAATTTAAATATTTTTTTGATTATTTTAACACGTTTTCTTTAAAACGCTTTTTTTAAATTTTTTTTCTACACGTTTTTTTTTTAAATTTTTTTTTAAATGTTTTTTTTTAATTTTCAAAAGTTTTTTTTTTAACGTTTATTTGATTTTGATTTTTTATTATTATTTTTATATATTTTTTTTAAAAAATAGCATTTTATTTTTTTAATAATTTTTTAATTTTCCTTAAATGTTTTTTTAATTTTTTTAAAGTTTTTCTTTTTAATTTTTTTAAACAATTTTCTTAATGTTTTATTTTTTTGAAAAACGTTTTTTTTTTAATTTTTAAAATTTTTTAAAGTTTTTCTTTTTTTAACTTTTTATACATTTTTTTTTAATTTATTTTTTTTAAATGTTTTTTTTTTTCATTTTTTAACGTTTTTTTATTTTTTTTTTTACGTTTTTATTGTTTATTTTTTTAAAGTTTTTTTTTTTTTTAATTTTTTTAAACTTTTTTTTTTTTAATTTTTTTATTTTTTAAAAAAGTTATTTATTATTTTTTTTTAACGTTTTTTTTTTAAATTTGTTTTTAACATTTTTAAAAAATTTTAATTTTTAATTTTTTAAAGTTTTTTTTTTAATTTTTAATTTTTTTAAAAACGTTTTTTTGTTTTTTGTTTTTTGTTTTTTTGTTTTTTTTTTTTTTAACTTTTTTAAAATTTTTAATTTTTTTTAAAAAACAATGTTTTTTTTTAATTTTTAATTTTTTAAAGTTTTTTTTTTTAAAGTTTTTATTTTTTTTTACTTTTAAAAAAAAAAAATTTTGTTGTTTTTTAAATTTTTTTATTTTAACCTTTTTTTATTTTTTTTATTTTTTTTAACGTTTTTTTTTGTTGTTTTTTAACATTTTTTATTTTTATTTTTATTTATTTTTAATTTTTTTTTTTTTACATTTTTTTATTTTAAAATTTTTTATTATTATTTTTTTAAAGTTCTTTTTTAATTTTTTTTCAATTTTTTTAAACGGTTTTTGTTTTTTTTAACGTTCATTTATTATTATTTATTATTATTTTTAAACGTTATATTTAATTTTTTTTAATGTTATTTAAAATGTTTTCTTCTTTTTTTTTATGGTTTTAAAAAAAATTTGTTTTTTTTTTAAACGTTTAGTTATTTGTTTGTTTTTTTAAATGTTTTCTTTTTAAAAAAAATTTGGAAAAACGTTTTTTTGTTTTTTTTTTAAAGTATCCAAAATTGAACCAAAAGATACTAATAAATGATAATACAGACCTAAAAATAATTGAAAAAGTGACCCTTAATTGAACCATAAAAAAAAAGTGCCAAAACAAAGTATCCGAAATTGAACCAAAAGATACTAATAAATGATAATACAGACCTAAAAATAATTCAAATAAAAAAATGGGTCATTCCTCATGTCATCAACCTTTGATATCCTGCATTATTTAAGGTCATTCTGAATGTCCCCCAATTAAACCATAACAAAAATGTGCCAAACAAAAATATTTAACATCCCAATCAATGATAACCAATAGAGCCAAAAGAATGATAAAAATCAAAATAAGAAAATAAATAACTAAAAATAAAATAAAATAAAACAAAAACTAGGTCCAACTGGCAATGCTCCCACACTTGGGGCTTTTCAAGTCTGATCCTCAATAATCCCTAGTGGAGTCGCCACTGAAAGCGCCCTCAATCCACGTGGTGCGCGGATCCGCTTTTGACCTTTAAGGTTTGGGAGTCGCCACCTAGTTATTACGGTCTAGGAACCGGATACTGACTCTAAACAGATAAAGAAACTAATCTACTGAAGAGAAAACGGGTCCGGGGATCACGTTACGGGGTTGGAAGGTGTTAGGCACCAACCCCGCCCGGCTAATGCCGGTCTCTACTTATCCCAAATAAGACTACATTACTAACAAATAACCTAGATAAAAAAATAATAATAAAAGAAAGTTTATCTTTGATATGCAAAGATCTTGTTCCCTCAGATCCGACAAAAACTGCTCTTCGTACCGCACTTCTTGCTTCGTTCTGTCTCCGGATCTGATTTCTGATCTCCGAGACAAGGCATATCTTTTTTTTTAATCTGGATTCTTCGAATTTGTTATGGATTTTGGGGTGTTTTTGAAGGGCTTTTAGGCATTTTTTAGGCTAAAATCAAAGTATGGGTGTTAGGTAAGGAGTTGAGGCTTCAAAACTAGGGTTTATGGGAGGCTAGAGGGACTTTTTGACCTACTTCTCTTAGGGTTTATGATTTTATACGAAAATAGGGTGTGAGGACCTCTATTTATAGATTTTTTAAAGAATTGATTTAGATAGAATTAGTGTTTGATTATAATTCTTTTAATTAGAGTTGTGTTTTAGTTAGAATTATTTTAGGTAGAATTGTATTTTAATTAGAATTGTCTTAGGTAGAGTTATATTTTAGTTAGAATTCTATTAAATAGAGTTATTATTTAATTGGAACTCTATTATGATTTTGACTTTTGGTCTTATTTGATTGAATTTTAATATTTTGACTTTAGTCTTAAATGATTAACTTTTAATATCCTGACTTCAGTCTTACTTAATTGACTTTAATTTTGACTTTAGTCTCACTTGATTGACTTTAATACCTTGACCTTAGTTTTGCTTGATTGTGAAAGCGCCCTCGATCCGCGGGGTGCGCGGATCCGCTTTTGACCCTTGAGGTTTGGGAGTCGCCACCTAGTTATTACGGTCTAGGAACCGATCAATGACTCTAAACGGATAAAAACTAATCTAAAACCAAAAAAAACTGAATTCGGGGATCAAGTTACGGGGTTGGAAGGTGTTAGGCACCAACCCCGCCCGGCCAAAGCCGGTCTCTACTAAATTCCCAAGTAAATTACATTGCTAAAACCTAGATAAGAAAATAAATAAAAATAAAAGGTTTACCTTTCCGATGGCAAGGACTTGGTTCCCTCAGATCTGACAAAAAGAACTCCTTGTACCGTGCTCCCTTGCTTCGTTCTGCTTCCGGATTTGACTTCGGATCTCCGAGGCAAGGTATCTCCTTGTTTTTTGAATCTGAACTCTTCAAGTTCGTTGCGGATTTTGGGATGTTTTTAGAAGGCTTTTGGGTGTTTTCTAGACTAAAATTGAAGGAGGGATGTTAGCTAAGGAGTTGGGGCTCCAAAACTAGGGTTTATGGGAGGCTAGGGGAGCTTCTAGACCTACTTCTCTTAGGATTTATCATTTGATACGAAAATAGGGTGTGAGCACCTCTATTTATAGATGTTTTTAGGGGTTGATTTGGATAGAGTTAGTGTTTAATTAGAGATCTTTTAATTAGAGTTGTGTTTTAGTTTGACTTGTTTTAGGTAGAATTGTGTTTTAATTAGAATTGTTTTAGGTAGAATTGTGTTTTAATTAGAATTGTTTTAGGTGGAATTATTTTTAAGTTAAAACTCTATTAGATAGAGTTATTATTTAATTAGATCTCTATTATGACTTTTAGTCTTATTTGATGACTTTTACTTTTAATTGTTTGACTTTTGGTCTTAATTGATTGACTTTCAATATTTTGACTTCAGTCTTGCTTAATTGACTTTAATTTTTGATTTCAGTCTCACTTGATTGACTTTAATACCTTGACTTCAGTCTTGCTTGATTGACTTTAAATTTTTGGAGAACCCCCCTCTAAAATATATTTAATTCTTTGGACCCCCAAATGGAGGGGTCCTTAAAGAAATATCCCACGAACCCTCAACAATTTTGCCTGAGAGTCCGATTAATCGATTTTTTAAGTTCAAAATTTTAAATTAATTTCATTAATGTTTAAATTTAATTATTTAACGTTTTATTTATTAATTTCGGAATTTTTTATCATGAAAATTGTGAAATTACCGTTTGGCCCCCGGAGAGGACTTTCATCACGTTTTAAGTCGATTTTTAATGTTCTAGGATGTTTTAGAATCGGTTTTTCGTAGGGAATTCAATGGAAATATTAGTTTTTGTTATTTAAGAAATTTTTGTGTGAAATGGTTGTGAACTTTATGAGGGGCATTTTCGTAATTTGTCAAATTCTGTTAAAATTGGTGAAATGATTTATTTGGTTCCGATTTGTCATTTTATGTGTTCGAATGGGTTTTCCTAACCGTAACGTAGGCTCTAGGGTTGTTTTGAGGTTAGGGGTATTTTGGTAATTTGATAATTTTTAATGATTTTTATCGTGAAGTTTCTTTTTGTCTGCAATATGATGATTTCTATGTTTTCTAGGGTCGTACTTCCTAGCGTAGCGTGGTTTCTAAGGTTTTGTCAATTCGAGATACCTCATCTGGATTTCTGAAACAAATCTGGTAACAAAGTAAAGCAATGGAATACACATCCATCATTGGGAATCCTTGCGATCGGGTTGACGAGTTGATTAATCAGGCGGATGCAAAAATGGGGTGTCTACAGATGCCCCTCTTTGGGAGAGGGTTGAAGCAAACTAGATAGCAAATCTATTTTGGTAGATAGTGCGATATCCGAATGCCAAAGCTAGTGACAGTTCATTTTGCAGCCTGATTTAGCAATTCGTCGGGTGTTCGGATCCTTGAGGGTAAAGCTCTCCCCGAATTAAAATTTGTCAGGTCCTTGAGCGCAAACTCTCACTGACGATGTCAGATCCTTGAATTTTAGAAAATTCTCCTTGACTGAAAGAACAAGTGTGCAAGTGTGTGCACTGTGTGAAACTGAGTAAAATCTGAGCATAAACTAAGCATAACTGAGCATAAATTGAGCATAAAAAAAAAATTGAATGTCTTACTTTACCTACCATGGGTGAAAGAGTAATAAACAATTTTTTTTGGAAAGTTTTACTCTACCTACTCGGGGTGAAAGAGTAATGAACTATTTTTTCTAGGAGTCCTACTCTACCTACTCGGGGTGAAAGAGTAATGAATTCTTTTTCGGGAGTTCTACTCTACCTATTCGGGGTGAAAGAGTAATGAACTATTTTTTCTGGGAGTTTTACTCTACCTACTCGGGGTGAAAGAGTAATGAACTATTTTTTCTGGGAGTCTTACTCTACCTACTCGGGGTGAAAGAGTAATGAACTATTTTTTCTGGGAGTTTTACTCTACCTACTCGGGGTGAAAGAGTAATGAACTATTTTTGGAGTTCTACTCTACCTACTCGGGGTGAAAGAGTAATGAACTATTTTCGGGAGTTCTACTCTACCTACTCAGGGTGAAAGAGTAATGAACTATTTTTTCTGGAGTTGTACTCTACCTACTCGGGGTGAAAGAGTAATGGACTTATTTTCTGGGAGTTTTACTCTACCTACTCGGGGTGAAAGAGTAATGAACTATTTTCGGGAGTTCTACTCTACTACTACTCGGGTGAAAGAGTAATGAACTATTTTCGGGAGTTCTACTCTACCTACTCGGGGTGAAAGAGTAATGAACTATTTTCGGGAGTTCTACTCTACCTACTCAGGGTGAAAGAGTAATGAACTATTTTTTCTGGGAGTTCTACTCTACCTACTCGGGGTGAAAGAGTAATGGACTAATTTCCTGGA
Source organism: Akebia trifoliata (assembly GCF_017979445.1). Classification (NCBI taxonomy): domain Eukaryota; kingdom Viridiplantae; phylum Streptophyta; class Magnoliopsida; order Ranunculales; family Lardizabalaceae; genus Akebia; species Akebia trifoliata. The sequence goes on from NC_141386.1 coordinate 14,113,413, forward strand.
GTTCTACTCTACATACTCGGGGTGAAAGAGTAATGAACTATCTAAGTTAATCTGAGAAAACCCTCGGCGATATCTGACTAAGCATATCCGAGAAAGCCCTCGGTGGCAACTGGCTGAGCATAATCTGAGAGCAACCCTCGATGACATCTGGCTGAGCATAGTTCGAGCAAACCCTCGGCGATAACTGAGCAAAATCCAAGATAAACCTTGGCGGCATCTAAGCAAAATCCAAGATAACCCTTGGCGGAAACTGAGCAAAATCCAAGATAACCCTTGGCGGAGACTGAGCAAAATCCAAGATAACCCTTGATGGAGACTGAGTAAAATCCAAGATAACCCTTGGTCGCAACTGAGCAAAATCCAAGATAACCCTTGGCGGAGACTGAGCAAAATCCAAGATAACCCTTGACGGCAACTGAGCAAAATCCAAGATAACCCTTGGCGGCAACTGAGCAAAATCCAAGATAACCCTTGGCGGAGACTGAGCAAAATCCAAGATAACCCTTGATGGAGACTGAGTAAAATCCAAGATAACCCTGGTCGCAACTGAGCAAAATCCAAGATAACCCTTGGCGGCAACTGAGCAAAATCCAAGATAACCCTTGGCGGAGACTGAGCAAAATCCAAGATAACCCTGACGGTAACTGAGCAAAATCCAAGATAACCCTTGGCGGCAACTGAGCAAAATCCAAAATAACCCTTGGCGGAAACTGAGCAAAATCCAAGATAACCCTTGGCGGCAACTGAGCAAAATTCAAGATAACCCTTGGCGGAGACTGAACAAAGTCCAAGATAACCCTTGGCGGAGACTGAGCAAAACTGGCAAAGGAATGAATGAATTTTGGAGAAAACTGATTAGAACGAATCGGAGAACGAATAAATCTGGAAGATAATGAATCTGGAAGAGAAATGATTGATTCCAAGAATGATTGAATCTGGAAAAGAATCTGGAGAACGAAAGAATGTTATATCTCCTATGTGAGATCCAATATGCTTTTGTTTGAACCTCAAGGATTTATCAAAAAGTTTTATGAATTTAAAACCTGAGTTTTTATTTCTTTTGAACCTCAAAAGTTTTTCGAAAGAACTGTTATCAAGAGGGTAACCTTACGTTGGGGTTCCTATTATTTTTTAGGATTAACATTGCTCGAAGACAAAATGCCCCTAGTTTGACAATGACCATGGCCTTGAAAATAATTGAACACATCATAAAAAAAAATGCCCTAGTATAAGGGGGAAAAGTTACATTAACAAAAGAAAGAAAATACCCCTTGTATGAAGGTTTGAAATAATTGATTACCACAAGCGCAATAAAGACTCAACTTTTAATTTTGATTAATTGTATTGAAGGTTTTGAGTCAGGCTCAAGAGTACAAAATATTTCCTTTCGAGACTCATCATAGAATTCACCCTTATCTCCCTTGGTTCACTTGGGGTAGTAAACTTTCAGATCGATCGTAGACAAGATACTTGGGGCTTCTGAGTCTATGCCTGGTTTAAGCTAAGTATTGAACTTGATTATTCGGACTTCTGATGTTTCAGCTCGGACCGCTCTCAGCTTGGGATTTTCTTCTGTTTTTCTTTGTTGCTCTAACTTTTGCCTAGATCGCCTTTTCAAGTTTTCAATCTAGCGAGCTTGCTCTAGCTTTTGCCTAGATCGCCTTTTCAGGTTTTCGATCTAGCGAGCTCTTTTTTTTCTTTGCTCTGATTGTTGCCAAAGTTGTCCTTTCAGATTTTCAACCTTGCGAGCTTGCCTTAATTTTTGCCTAAGTCGCCCTTTTCGGGTTTTCAACTTAGCAGGCTTCATCATTTTTTATCTTCTTCTTCTCTTCTGAACTTATGGAGTTGTTGTCTAATCATGCTTTGCTATCTTCCTTGACTTCTCGCACGGTACTTAGGAGGACTTTCATGGGTAAGCTTAGGACTGGGTATAAAAAGAAAAGGATTTGAGGCTAAAAACCCAAATGCCCCTTGTGTGGCATTTCCTTTTAAGTTATTTCTTTTTCTTTAAATTTTCTTTCCCACTTTGAATTTCTTTTTCTTTTGAATTTTCTTTGATTTTTTTTTTTTTTGATTTTTTGTGTGGGAAATACATTTTTTTTATTTTGATGTGGTCGGACCTGAAGTAATTTCTCAGGTTGCCTACGTACCCCAGAATTTTGGGATCAGACCAAAACGTAGTTCGAAGCTTCCCTCCCCTAGGTTAGGTGATCGGGCTGAGAAGAAAAAAGGCATCATTCATTTTTTTGAAAAGGTTACAAAGGGTTGAGAAAGGATATGTTAACAGGGTAACTGGGTAATATGAGGATTGATTCGATCAAAGATGGCCTCCTTAATGTAGTAGTACCGCTTGATCTGGTCAAGGTGGTTGGTTCTGGTAGTTCACCTCCATCATGATCTTGAAGTCTGACGACTTTTCCAGACAGTATTTCCTTAATGAATGAATTTCTCCAATTTAGACTTTCTCTTATAGTCGATGAGGAGTGTTCAATTTTCTTTGAAGTCTGATAGTTAAATCTTTGACTTGTAAATGATGAGCTTTAACCTTCTTGTCAAATGCACATGTGACTCTTCTTAGATAAGCTTGCACGTGGTACAGGGCTTTAACTCGTTTTCTTCGATCAAGTTTAATTCTTCATACTGCTGACGAACCCAATCTGTTTCTAACAAATGATTTTCTAACAAGACCCTGAGAGACGAAATTTTCATTTCAACTGGTAAGATTGCTTCCATGCCATACACTAAGGAGTAGAGAATAACTCCAATAGAGGATCGAATTAGAGTTCGATATGTCCACAGCGTGAATGATAATTTTTCTGACCAATGTCGATGTTATTGACTCATTTTCCTGATGATAATCTTGATACTCTTACTAACTGCTTCAACCGTTCCATTGATCTGAGGACGGTAGGAGGATGATTTGTGATTCCGGATCTTCAACTTTGAACACAGAGTAATGATTTAAGCTTTGAAGTACGACCCATTATCAGAGATCAGTTCAAAAGGTATCCCCATATCGATTGATAATATGTGATTTGCAACTCAAGATGTAGTAAGGATAGTGCTGATATATTTTATAACATCTTCTTTGATTCCATCGATATAGACGAGTATCTATTCCGTGTTGAACAACACCCAAGCTTGTACCTAACATACCCTCATATGATCACACGAACAAGTCTTTTGAAATTTCTGAGAAAATTCATTATCTCCTTGTTTCCTCTAGAGATAAGATGGTTTCTATTTGAATCTCTTTAGGAATTTATTTCTGTTCCGAGGTCAATGACCTTTGCTTTCTTGAGCCCGACTCTTATCTTCTTGTCTTTGAATCTAGATTATTAGTTAATTCCTTAATGCGCTCGAGATATTCAAAAATTTCTTTTGTACGATCAATTCAGAAGGGGCGACAGACACCTCTATAAACTCGACGAACTAACTTGACTCAATAAGAAAGAGTAGGCTCAATCTAAGGAAGACATGACCTTGCTAGAAAAAAGGACTCGAGCTAACCCAAATGACTCATAAAAACTCAAGACTACCAAAAACGGGCCTGATGAGAACCGAGACATTGCTTACAACCTGTAGGATTGAAGCACTATGATTTTCAAAGAATAACTGGATGATGTTGAAAAATTTTGAGGTCATTTCTGACGTTGACTTGATATTGACGTTTATTCTAACTAACCGGATTTACAACCTTATCTTGACGATGGACGATTGAGCTTAGATACAATGATAACCCTTAAACCTCTTTGAAGGTGAATTTAACCAATTTCAGTGTCACCACCTTGATAACATTTTAAATGAACCTGAGATTTTATTGAATTTTGTGCACCAATCCATTAAAAAGTTCATCCATTTAATGATTATTCAGAAGAAAAATATTGACAAATAATGTTTCATTGAATAAACTTCAACATATTTCAATAAATTTTTTCATGCAAATATATATCTTTTGTAAATCATTTTTCCTTCATTTTCTTTTCTTTTGGAAAACATTTTCTTCTGGAAAATATTTTTTCCTTTGAAAAATAATTTTTATTTGGAAAACATTTTCTCTTGGAAATATTTCTAGAAACATTTTTTTCTTAGAAAACATTTTTTCTAGAGAATAACACTTTTTCTGGAAAACACTTCTTTTGGGAAACATTTTGTCATAGAAAATACTTTCTTTTTCTTCTTTGAAAATTCGATTTCCATTTAACTGGCCCGGTCCATCAGGATTGTTGGATCGAGTTGGGCGGGTGGGTCATTTGCAAGAGATGGATTTTTATGGGTCGGTGCACCCATTTTGATTTTCAAAACAAAAATTTCTTTGATCCTTGAGGACAATCATGCACTTTGATCTCAACATTCATATCACTCACAAACATTCATCCAACAACATGCATTCATTCAATAAACAACCCGGGAACACCCACGATAAGTTCGGGTCGTGACCTATGGGGAAGGTTTCTAGACTCTAGGCTTACTACGTGCAATGCATTTTTATCTGGCCACCCTTGCCCAAGCACACCTATATACCTTTCAATACGTGGTGACTTGGTTTGATATACCGTATAGGTGATAATCTAAAACCTCAATTCACTTCTCTGAAGCCAAAAACAGCCAGTTTGATCTCCAGTTGAGAGGTGGCGCACAATGCTGAGCAAGGCCCACTTAAATACCTCTCGTCTAGAATAGACGTAGTCTATCCCCCTCGTACAGTAGGGTACAGCGGGGCAAGATCTTGCTTAGGCACCGGTTTTGACCAAGAAGTGCAATTGATATACTTAGATTACCTTTTATACCTACGGGTACGAGTCAAGAGTTGTAGCTTTCATAAATGGTTTGGCATCCCACGAGGGGACCGACCACGTACTAGTACTACGTTGGCAATCGGGACATGTGACTGTGTGGCTTACAATAGGACAAAGGCTCAGGTCACCCCAGCATGGGTGCATCAATATGTCTCTCAGAATCACCTGATCAGACGGTATTGATGCCCCAGTTCGATATACCCTAAGGTACGTGACTGGAGTTGTGGGTTTCATGAATGACGTCGCATCTCCGAAGAGACCGGGCCACGCACTAGTGCCACGTTGGCTAAATGGGACGTGTAAGTGAGTAAAGCGGTAAACGTGCATGTGGTGTGTGCGAAGTAAGGTGGGGTGTGCCCGGGGCCTTTTCCAAACAAATGGGCCCATGGCCCAATCAAACCAATTAGAACATGAATTATATGGATATAAGCATCATTCCAATCACATAAACATTTAATCATGATCAACATTATGACCAACATCAAACATGCATTCCCAATGATATTATGGCACATTAAATAGGCAATTATCATGAATTAATAATATGGTCCGAACCATGGAAATAAGCATGCACATCACCTTCATATACCAATCATGGTAGTTTATAGTCCCGATCATCGCAATATTTTGAAATTTTATAGTCCAATCAAGGGTGTTTTGGGGCGACCCGAAATAATTCGAAATTTCTAAGGGTATTGAATTGAAGGTATAATGATGATTGATGAGATAATGAGGATGGTTTTGTTCATTTATTTTTTAATTTTTTTCTAAAATAAATTGAGCCCAATCAAGGAAATTCAAAAAACAAAACAAAGAAAACTTGCATATATGTTGCTATGGGTAACATTTAGAAAATGACTTTGTTGTTTTTTTGAACTCCTTTTTTTTTATAAAAAGAAAATCTCCAATCTTTTTTTTTATTATTTTGATTTTTTCTTTTTTAGAAACAAATTAATTTCCCTTTTTTTTAAAAAAAAAAAATTGATTTTGTTTTAAAACAGCAGGATAACGTCGAGCTCAACGTCGAGATCAACCTATAACAGCAGCCTAGTCGTCGAGATCAGCAGGTTAAATCGTCGAGATCAGCAGGTTGAATCGTCGAGATCAGCCTATAACAGCAGGCCAGCGTCGAGATCGACAGCAGACCAGCGTCGAGCTCACGGCAGCTTAACGTCGAGATCAACGCTTAACGTCGAGATCAGCAGAGCTTAACGTCGAGATCAAACTCATAACAGCAGAACAGCGTCGAGATCAGCTCATAACAGCAGACCAGCGTCGAGATCAACCTATAACAGCGTCGAGATCAGCCTGTAACATGGGATTTTTCGACGAATTGTTCGCCATTTCAGTGCTGTGATGAGAGGAATCTCTCTATGAACCTCCTGCTAATGATTTTAATCTATCTGAACCATTAAAACTTTGCCATTTCTATAACAGCCACAAGAGGCAATGATTTCACGAGGAAACCTTCGAGATTGGTAGGTTTGACGATTCTAAACCTCACGTCTCTAAATCAGATGAGATCAGGAATCTTCTTCAAACATTAAGGCTTAAAACGATCAGAGTGGACAGTTCAGTCAGACCGAGCGGTTTCTGTTGAGAACGCGGAAGAACATGATTGAAAACCCGATTAAGAAGAGGGCGCGAGGTCGAGAACAAGATCAAACATCCCATCTTTAGATCGCTCAAGCTTCGCAACACGAAAATGTGGGTTTGGAACCCTTGAGGATTGACATTCGTAAGTCTCAACAGCGCTGGGTGGAGAAGAAGATGGGTTTTTTTTAAAAAAAATTTTTTAAAAAGGGTTGAATGGAAATAACAAAATGGGTTTTTTATTAACAGCCCCCCAGATTGATTTGCTATGCGCACACCCCCCCAACAGTTTCTGCCGACAGAAATTCAAGAAATTTTTTTTTTTTATTAACCTGTTTGAGATGCTGTCAATGGGCAGCCTCTCTTGCCTAATAAACTAAAATAAAACCGAATACCTACCTAATAAGCGAAAAAACGAATAACTAATAAAAAAAATCTTTTTTTTCAATGGTCAAATGTTAAATCAAGCACCCACCCAAATTTTCAATCGAAATATACTTATATATGTAAAAAAAATCATGGTCCAAAAATCTCATCCTCAATAAAAGTATTCCTTCGAAATCTCGTATTATTTCGGATCATTCCGAATGGCCCTTGATTAAACCATAGAGATGATATATTAAATCAAAGTGCTCCAAGTAGAATCAAACAATCAATGACGTACCAACAAGAATAAAAATAATAAAGAAACAATAACATGAAACTAACTAAAAATTAAATAAAATAAGTAAAACAAATAAAACTAGGTCATTGGCAATGTCCCCATACTTGGGGTTTTTCAAGTTTGATCCTCAATGTCCCCAGTGGAGTCGCCACTGAAAGCGCCCTCGATCCGCGGGGTGCGCGGATCCGCTTTTGACCCTTGAGGTTTAGGAGTCGCCACCTAGTTATTACGATCTAGGAACCGATCAATGACTCTAAACGGATAAAAACTAATCTAAAACCAAAAAAAACTGAATTCGGGGATCAAGTTACGGGGTTGGAAGGTGTTAGGCACCAACCCCGCCCGGCCAAAGCCGGTCTCTACTAAATTCCCAAGTAAATTACATTGCTAAAACCTAGATAAGAAAATAAATAAAAATAAAAGGTTTACCTTTCCGATGGCAAGGACTTGGTTCCCTCAGATCTGACAAAAAAAGAACTCCTTGTACCGTGCTCCCTTGCTTCGTTCTGCTTCCGGATTTGACTTCGGATCTCCGAGGCAAGGTATCTCCTTTTTTTTGAATCTGAACTCTTCAAGTTCGTTGCGGATTTTGGGATGTTTTTAGAAGGCTTTTGGGTGTTTTCTAGACTAAAATTGAAGGAGGGATGTTAGCTAAGGAGTTGGGGCTCCAAAACTAGGGTTTATGGGGGGCTAGGGGAGCTTCTAGACCTACTTCTCTTAGGGTTTATCATTTGATACGAAAATAGGGTGTGAGCACCTCTATTTATAGATGTTTTTAGGGGGGGTTTTGGATAGAGTTAGTGTTTAATTAGAGATCTTTTAATTAGAGTTGTGTTTTAGTTTGACTTGTTTTAGGTAGAATTGTGTTTTAATTAGAATTGTTTTAGGTAGAATTGTGTTTTAATTAGAATTATTTTAGGTGGAATTATTTTAAGTTAAAACTCTATTAGATAGAGTTATTATTAATTAGATCTCTATTATGACTTTTAGTCTTATTTGATTGACTTTTAATGTTTTGACTTTGGTCTTAATTGATTGACTTTCAATATTTTGACTTCAGTCTTGCTTAATTGACTTTAATTTTGACTTCAGTCTCACTTGATTGACTTTAATACCTTGACTTCAGTCTTGCTTGATTGACTTTAAATTTTTGGAGAACCCCCCTCTAAAATATATTTAATTCTTTGGACCCCCAAATGGAGGGGTCCTTAAAGAAATATCCCACGAACCCTCAACAATTTTGCCTGAGAGTCCGATTAATCGATTTTTTAAGTTCAAAATTTTAAATTAATTTCATTAATGTTTAAATTTAATTATTTAACGTTTTATTTATTAATTTCGGAATTTTTTATCATGAAAATTGTGAAATTACCGTTTTGCCCCCGGAGAGGACTTTTCACGTTTTAAGTCGGTTTTTAATGTTCTAGGATGTTTTAGAATCGGTTTTTCGTAGGGAATTCAATGGAAATATTAGTTTTTGTTATTTATGAAATTTTTTGTGTGAAATGGTTGTGAACTTTATGAGGGGCATTTTCGTAATTTTGTCAAATTCTGTTAAAATTGGTGAAATGATTTATTTGGTTCCGATTTGTCATTTTATATGTTCGAATGGGTTTTCCTAACCGTAACGTAGGCTCTAGGGTTGTTTTGAGGTTAGGGGTATTTTGGTAATTTGATAATTTTTAATGATTTTTATCGTGAAGTTTCTTTTGGTCTGCAAGATGATGATTTCTATGTTTCTGGGGTCGTACTTTCCTAGCGTAGCGTGGTTTCTAAGGTTTTGTCAATTCGAGATACCTCATCTGGATTTCTGAAACAAATCTGGTAACAAAGTAAAGCAATGGAATACACATCCATCATTGGGAATCCTTGCGATCGGGTTGACGAGTTGATTAATCAGGCGGATGCAAAAATGGGGTGTCTACAGATTGACTTTAATTTTTTTGGAGAACCCCTCTCTATTATATCTTTAATTCTTTGGACCTCCAAATGGAGGGGTCCTTAAAGAAATATCTCACGAACCCTCAACAATTTTACTTGAAAGTCCGATTGATCAATTTTTTTAATTCAAAATTTTAAATTAATTTCATCAATGTTTCACTTTAATTATTTAATGTTTTATTTATTAAATTCGAAATTTTTAATTATAAAAATTGTGAAATTATCGTTTTGCCCCCGGAGAGGACTTTTCACGTTTTAAGTCGGTTTTTAATGTTTTAGAATCGATTTTTCGTAAGGAATTCAATGGAAATATTAGATTGTGTTATTTATGAATTTTTTTGTATGAAATGGTTGTGAACTTTATCAGGGACATTTTCGTAATTTTGTCGAATTTTGTGAAAATTAGCGAAGTGATTTATTTGGTTTCGATTTATTGTTTTATGTGTTCGAAAGGGTTTTCCTAATCATAACGTAGGCTCTAAGGTTATTTTGATGTTAGGGGTATTTTGGTAATTTGATCAATTTTTAGTGATTTTTATCGTGAAACTTCTTTTTGGGTCTGCAAGATGATGATTTCTATGTTTCTGGGGTCATATTTTCCTAACGTAGCGTGGTTTCTAAGGTTTTGTCAGTTCGAGATACCTCATCGAGATTTCTGAAACATTTCTGGTAACAAAATAAAGCAATGGAATAAACATCCATCATTGGGAATCGTTGCGATCAGGTTGACGAGTTGATTAATCAGACGAGTGCAAAAATGGGGTGTCTACAGGCATGTATGAGATGAAGGCAGACCCTGATCTAAAAAATGTTATGTCTAGTCTAGTGAGTGGGATGAACAATCTCACGAAGAAGTTAGATTCCTTTACCATCTCAGCATCCAAACCTCACCTAGACCCTCGTGCAATTTCGCAAGTGACTGTCGAACCGAGTTCTTTGTACGTCATATGCGACGGCAATGACCATTTAGTCGAGTGTTGTCCCACCTTGCCTCAAATCAAAGCTGAACAAGCAAATGCGATTAATGACTATAGTGCTTTTAGGAAGTCAACTCCAAACTCTTTTAGCCAAACATATCACCCAGATAATAGGTTCCATCCTAATTTTTCATACAGACAGAATGAACCTATTCAATCTAGTGGTCCGTCAGGTTACAATAGGAGTTTTCCTAGGCAATCTGGTTCTTCCACAAACCAAGCTATTGTTCCTCAAGTCCCTTATCAACCCCAACAATCTACAGATTGCAGAGCCATCATACCAGATCCCATGACCAATTACCAGCAGCCTGCCCAACAACAGTCGTCCTTAGAATCTATGATTGCCGAGTTGATGAGACAGCAATAGCAGTTCATCCAAACTCAACAGCAAACCCATCAAAATCAAACTCAGATTAACCAGGTCACTGCGCAATCCATAGCTAAGATGGAAGTTCAGTTGGGGCAGTTAGCTCTCTCCTTGAGTGGGAGAGAGAAAGGTCAATTTCCTAGTCAGACTATCCCTAACCCTAGAGGTCAACCTTTGATTCCAAATGGATCGAAAGGTCAATATGAAGTAGGAAGCCATTCTGGAGCTCCACAAGACTCAGTCCAGGCTATCCACACCTTGCGTTCGGGAAAAAAGGTGGACAACAAGGTCCAACCTATTGACATGGGAGAAAAAGTCCTAGAGAAGGACAAAGTTCAAAAAGAAGTCATAGAGTCTCCAATAGAGAAAGAGAAAGATTTGGAAAATCCTCCTATCATTTTGCCAATTCCAAAAGCTCCATTTCTCCATCGCCTTAGAGATTCTAAAAAAGGTAAGCAATTTGAAGGTGTCTTAGAAGTCTTCCAAAATGTGCATATCAATATCCCATTCCTAGATGCCATTAAACAGATACCTTCTTATGCAAAATTCCTAAAGGATTTGACCACAGCTAAAAAGAAAACACCATTTCCTCGGGAAACTATCATGGCAGCCCAAGCTTCGTCGCTCATCCAACAAATGATTGCACCAAAATTTAAGGATCCTGGATGTCCGACAATTTCCATTCATATTGGAAATCAAGTGGTCGAAAAATGTCTCTTAGACTTAGGGGCTAGTGTGAACGTGATAGTTAAAGTCAAAGATTTCTATTTTCCTGTTGACTTTGTTGTCTTAGACACGGAGCCAGTCATATTCCTATCATCTTAGGACGTCCATTCTTAGCCACGTCTGACGCAGTCATTCGTTGTAGAAACGGAATTATGACTTTAGCATTTGGGGATATGAAAGTGAAACTGAACGTCTTCCACAATTTCCAAGGAATTGATGTAAATGATGGTATGGAGGAAGTGAACATGGTAGATACGTTAGTCAATCAAACGTATCAAGAGTTAGGGTACTCTGATCCCCTAACAAAATGTTTAGCTTACTTTGGCCTTGACTTGGACGTCGAAGAGTCTATAAGCGAAGTCAACGCTTTGCTTGAATCGGTTCCACTCTTAGATTCTGTGCGGTGTCACGCAAAAACTGAAAGTCTTCCTGTGCGTACATCCAATTTTGTTCCTTCTTATATAGAGTCTCCAAAATTAGAACTCAAGTCGTTTCTAGAGACCTTGAGATATGCATTTCTTTGTAAGAATCAAACCTTGCCCGTAATCATTTCTTCTCACCTTAATGAAGTTCAAGAGGGAAAGTTGTTAGGAGTATTAAAAGAACATCAAGAAGCTATTGGTTGGAGCATAGCTGACATCAAGGGAATTAGTCCATCTGTGGTAATGCACCATATTCGTTTAGAGGATTTCGCTAAGCCTTCCTTAGAACCTCAGAGACGACTAAATCCTATAATGAAAGACGTAGTTCGGATGGAAGTGTGATGAAATTGCTAGATGCGGGTATTATCTATCCTATCTCTGACAGTCGTTGGGGAGTCCTATACAAGTAGTTCCTAAGAAGTCTGGTATCACTGTGGTAGTGAACCAAGACAATGAATTAATCCCCACTCGAGTCCAAAATGGATGGAGAGTGTGTATTGACTATAGGAAACTCAACTCGATGACTCCTAAGGATCATTTCCCCTTACCTTTCATTGATCAAATGTTAGAGCATCTGGCAGGACATTCTTACTATTGCATCTTAGATGGTTATTCCGGGTACAACCAGATACCTGTTGCTCCAATCGATCAAGAGAAAACAACTTTCACCTGCCCTTTCGGAACTTTCGCGTATCGTCGCATGCCTTTTGGATTGTGTAATGCACCCGCTACTTTTCAACGGTGCATGATGAGTATATTTTCCGACATGCTAGAAAAATATCTCGAAGTATTCATGGATGATTTTGCGTTTTTAGATCAAGTTTTGAGGAATGTCTCCATCACTTGACTTTGGTCCTTGTACGTTGCAAAGAGGTCAATCTAGTCCTCAATTGGGAAAAATGCCATTTCATGGTAACATCAGGGATTGTGCTAGGGCACATTGTTTCTGCTAAGGGGATTGAGGTAGATAAGGCAAAGGTAGGTCTAATTGAAAAATTACCACCTCCTAGAACGGTCAAAGAAATTAGGTCATTCCTAGGCCATGCATGTTTCTATCGTAGATTCATTAAAGATTTCGGGAAAATCTCGAAACCTTTATGTGAGCTATTGGGAAAAGATGTTCCTGTCAACTTTTCAGAGTCATGTCTCTCTACGTTCAACAAACTCAAGTCTGACTTAACCTCGGCACCCATTATTCAACCTCCAAACTGGAACGTTCCATTCGAAGTTATGTGCGACGCTTCAGATTATGCAATAGGTGCTGTTTTAGGTCAGCGAATTGAAAAACAACCTCATGTTATCCAATATGCTAGTAAAACCCTAAACGATGCTCAGCTTAATTACTCTACAACAGAGAAGGAAATGCAAGTAGTGGTCTATGCCATTGAAAAATTCCGCCCCTACCTCATAGGATCTAAAGTCGTGATCTACACAGACCACGTAGCATTGAAGTACCTTCTATCAAAGAAAGATGCTAAAGCAAGGTTAATCCGTTGGATTCTACTTCTACAAGAGTTTGATCTTGAGATCCAAGACAAAAAAGGGGCAGAAAATGTCGTAGCTGATCACTTGTCTAGGATAGTTAACAAGCCATCCGAGGAATCCTTACCATTCTCTGAATCCTTTCCCGATGAGCAACTTATGCAAATCTCTCAAGCTAATGCTTCATGGTATGCGGACATTGTCAACTACCTAGTTATAGGTCAATTTCCAATCGAAATGACTAGTTAAGAGAAACTCCATCTTCTGTCAAAAACAAAATGGTATTTCTGGGATGAGTCATACTTATTTAAGTATTGTCCTGATCAAATCATTAGACGTTGTATTCCAACCTGTGAGCAAGTCAGTATCCTAGAGTTTTGTCATAATCATGCCTGCGGAGGACACTTCAGTGGTAAGAAGACCGTCATGAAAATCCTACAATGCGGTTTTTTCTGGCTTAGTATTTTTTGTGATGCCCATGAGTTTAGCAAATCTTATGATAGATATCAAAGATTAGGAAAAATCTCTAAGAGAAATGAAATGCCTCAAAATCCTATACTGATCATCGAAATTTTTGACGTGTGGGGTATAGACTTCATGGGACCTTTTCCTATCTCCCAGGGTTACCAATACATCCTAGTTACCGTTGACTATGTGTCAAAATGGGTCGAAGCTGTGGCATGTAGAACTAACGATCACAAGGTTGTGATAAAATTCATTAAGGAGACGATTTTTTCAAGATTTGGTACTCCGCGAGCTATCATAAGTGATGGTGGCTCGCATTTTTGCAACAAGATCTTTGCTGCGTTGATGAAGAAATACCTCATAACGTATAAGGTTGCCACACCTTACCACCCACAAACAAGTGGAGATTTCTAACAGGGAAATAAAAACTATCTTAGAAAAAATAGTCAATCCTTCAAGGAAAGATTGGTCTTTGAGATTGAGTGATTCACTCTGGGCCTATAAGACTGCTTTCAAGACGCCCATAGGGATGTCTCCCTGCCGGTTAGTTTTTGGCAAGGCCTGCCATCTCCCGGTAGAACTAGAACATCGTGCGTATTGGGCGATCAAACGCCTCAACTTTGATGTTGATAAAGTCGGTGAGAAGCGAAAATTACAACTAGACGAGTTAGAAGAGATTAGAAATGACTCATATGATTGTGCCAAAAGGTACAAAGAGCGTACCAAATTCTTTCACGATAGGCACATTCTTAGGAGGAATTTCATTCCTAATCAAAGAGTTTTGTTGTATGATAATAGACTCCACCTTTTTCCAGGAAAACTTAAGTCTCGATGGACTGGCCCATATATTATCCAAACAGTTTACCCCCATGGTGCTGTTGAAGTCCTTAATCCTAAGGACGGATCTACTTTCAAAGTGAATGGCCAACGTCTCAAACTGTTTCTCGAGTATGTTCCGCAGGAGGAAGTTCTTTTTATCGATGATCCCGTCTATCAAAATTAACTATGTTTTCGTCTAGCTAAAGACGTTAAACTTAGCGCTTCTGGGAGGCAATCCATGTACTTCAAGGGACATTGTGTTAAATATCAACAGGACTATGGGGTCTGTCTCAGGTGCTATCTAACCCACTTCATTTCATTTTGTCAATTTCAATTTTACTTTTGCATGTATATGTTGAAATATTGAGGACAATATAATGTTTAAGTTTGGGGGTGTATGGGTCGGATTTCCACTTATTATTTTTTTTTTTAAAAAAAAAAATTTTGAAAAATATTTAGTTGGCGACTTTGTTGTATTTTACTCAGAATCTTAGCTTGTATCTTTAAGCACTTAGTTAAAAATATTTAATCAGTCTTTCATTGGAAACTATGATCTGGAGTCCCCATTTGTGTTTCTTTTAGGCAAAAATTAGAGCAAAGTTATCTTTTGGTTTATAGTCACTTTTAATAAGGTTACCAAGAGTCTAGATTGTATTAAAAGAGCTTATTACCTTCTTTCTACCTAGATTTTAAGGAAAAACTAGGTTTGATGAATTTTGACTTCCTTGTTCAATTGGTTGACTTATTAGAAAAAAAACAGAACTGGGTTGTATACACCTTGTATAGCAACCATTGAATTAGACTGGGTACCTTGAAAATGGCTGTCTACTTTTCTTAGAAAAAGAATGAAGAAGTAATAGAAAAAAAAGAGACCTTTCAAAAAAAAAAAAAAAATCA
Organism: Akebia trifoliata; assembly: GCF_017979445.1. NCBI lineage: Eukaryota > Viridiplantae > Streptophyta > Magnoliopsida > Ranunculales > Lardizabalaceae > Akebia > Akebia trifoliata. The sequence continues at coordinate 14,128,565 of NC_141386.1, forward strand.
AAGATCTAAAAGTTTATGTAAAGTTTTAGTAGGGTGAAAACCATCAAGTGTAAAAATGTGAGTATACTGGAATCTCACAGATAAAGCCCCTTAGAGGTATTGAAGTTAATATCCACACTTCTCACTACCCCAGACAGGATACTAAGTTTAGAATTAAACCCTAAGTTACTCCAACTATTCTTGAGTAGTTAGAAGGTTGAAACTCATTTGAGGAAATCGAATCTCTTAAATTTCTGAGTTAGAATCACTATCGCTCAAAGGTCAATTTAAGTCTAAATTTTGTCATAGAGAAATAAGGGTTGGGACTCTATACCAAGCAGTACTTCCAATTGATTGGCAAAAAAAAAAAAGGCTTGTGCTTTTCAATATAAGTTTTGATTTTGACTATTTTTACTTCAAAGTTGTTTTCAAATTTTGTGGGTATATTTTCTGCAAATCCTCATGAGTCAAACTCGTCTACTAGGGGTAACCTAAAGGTTCAAGGGCTTGCTGCATTGGCTAAATGCAGTCGAGGTGCCTGCGAAAGTGGCAGTTTTATTTTCTAGGGACTAGAAAAAGGTAAGTTTGGGGGTGTGATGAGTGTTTCCAAACACTCAATTATACACACATTTTTGGATATTTATCTTGATTTTTGTACCTATTTATCCATATTAAGATAATAATCATGATAAGCCTCAAATCATCACGTTGCATGTTAATTAGGTTTAATTATATATAAATAAATTTATTTACTAGATAAATCTAATTACGTGTGTTTCTTGTGCAGAAAATCAACAAATTGGAACCAAAATCTCAAGACAAAAGTATTTGGGCCCACTTTGGAATGTCCTAATCCTTTGGAATGCCTTAATCCTTAACTCATATTCTCCTCTTTTGTCTTTTTGTGCAAAGAAAAGTGGAGGCTACTTTTAGACTCTTCTACACATATTTTATCTATAAATAGAGCCTTCATTTCTAGAGAAAGGGTCCCATCTTGGTTCTTTTATCCAAGACTCCTTTAATCTAAGGCTCTTAGCCTATTCTCTTATTTTTTGTATTTTCATCTTCTAGTTATTTTCTTTTGATTAAATAGTCTTGTAAGAAGTAGAAGAAGAAGAAGTTGTAATTTTCTCAATGAAATGAAGAAAAGTTCTTTCATCTCTTATCTTCCCTCTCTTGCAATGACATTAGGTTAAGTTCCCCTCCATTGGAGAGTGAAAAAGCCTAGAGCAAGTTCTTGTGTTATTTCTAATTTTATGCCTTTCTTTTATTTAAAATGGTTATGAATTCTCTTTAAGTTTCTTGCACATTTTATTCTTAATATAGATACTTTATGCTTAGATTAGATTAAGATAAAGTATGTTTAAATTAGATAATTTGTAATAAGAAGTTTTCAAAGAATTCTATTTTGTTTTTGTTCCCTTATTTCATTTTATTTGCAAAACTTTCCGATCTAAGGAGCTAACACCAAGCCCTTATGATTGAGTTATAAAAAGGCTAGAGACTAGGAATTGCGCATTAACATGTGTTAGGTAGATCCACCTCCAGTGCTGTTTTAATTCATAAGTTTACTTGCTTTTAATTTCATTTACTTTAGTTTATTTTCTAGCAATTTTACATCTTCTTATAAGTTCAAAAATAAAAAGAAAAACAGTTTTAATTCCTTTTAGTTAATTTGGATTTTATCTTCTTAGCTTAGCTCTATACCTCATTTCTCTTGGGTTCGATCCCCTACTTGCCCCACAAGTAAGGTAAAACTAAGATTATTATTAACTCCGGTGAGAAGAACAATGATAGTCTCATCAAAGTTCAAGTCTAAGGTAGTACCAACTTCCATAAGATCCCCAGGGGCTTGAGTAAGGATATCAATTGGATTCCCCTCCTTGTCCAGTTGGAAGGGAGGAGCGCGCCCAAAGCGTCCAGTCCAAGGAGCATCCCGGGTAGGGGATACTTCAGGAGCATCATCTAGGTCACCCTCACCATCCATATCCTCTTCTTCGTCCTCGTATTGGAGCTGAGTAGCCTTGAAGCTTTCATGATAAGCCTTCACAAAAGACTCCTCCATCAGCTGAGAATATCAGGCCTGCAGCTACCCTAGTAGCTTCCTTGTTTTAGCCTCATCTTCTTTGGCCTAAGTAGCCCTGATTGAATCAGTACTTGTTCTCAAGGAGGTCAGCTCTAGTTCTTACTACCAAACTTTGTCTTGGAGTTCTACTAACTCTATATCTCTCCGTTGCATTTTCTCCTTGTAGCTGGCCAGCTCCAGTTGTAGAAGACCCTGGAGATATGTCAGTTTCTTATTGGATGCCTCCAAGTCTAAGTTGGCTTTGGAGAATTGGGCAAGGTTAGCCTCCATTTCCTCCTTGTCCTCTTGGGAAAAATTGGCTAGAGGAGGCCAGATCAACTTGGAACACAATTATTTTCTCATCTTGCTCTCTGGTCAGGATACCTGCCCTATTTTCAGCCTCACGCAACTTCAGGAAGGCCACAGTTCCGTATACATACACTTATGAAGAAAGAGAAGATCGTTAGCACAAAGATATCAGAAAATAGGTGAGTAAGGTAGTAAGAGCAGAAGTTACCTGATGAAGGCTGTTGACGAAAGGACTAAAGCCCAGATCAACATTAGCCCGAATAGCAACGTTTCAGTCCATAAGAGAAATGGACTGGGAGAGCAGGGAAGCAGCGGTTACGGGGTCCTTAATCCCACAACCTTTATTGTGGACATAACAGGGGGGACAGAAGAGGTTGCCTTCGTTCTCATCTGAAAAATAAGTCCCACGACCCATCCAAGCAAAGGTAGCCTCCTCTAGAGGGGTCTTGCACAACAGGTGGTTTTCATCCTAAGACCCCTTAAGGGGGTGAAAACTCCCTTGATTCGCGGGTCACGGATCCAATTTTTTTGGGTTTGGGAGTCGCCACCTAGTTTTACTCTCTAAGAATCGAAACATGACTCAAAATTGAAAAAAAGGTACTAATTTACAAAAAGAAAGGGTTCGGGGATCATATTACGGGATTAGAAGGTGTTAGGCACCGATCCCCCCCGACAAACGTCGGTCTCTACTTTTTTCAAAAATTATTACATTGTTAAAAATGACCTAATAGAATAAAATAAAATAAAAACATAACTTACTTGGGTAATTGCGACAATTGGTTCCCTCAGAGCTGGCAGAAAACGTCTTCGTGTGAGTTTTCCTATTTTTTATTCGTCACTGGATCTGCTTCTGATCTCCAAGACGAGGTATCTTTCTCCTAGATCTGAGTATTTTCTATATTTTTAGATATTTTTTGAAAGGTTTCTAGGTGTTTTATAAGCAAAAATTGGGGTTTGGATGTTAGGTAGGGAGTTGGGGCGTTGAATTTAGGGTTTTAAAAAAGTTGGGGGGTGTTTCTGACCACTCTTTCCTAGGGTTTATTTTGTTCTGCGAGACTAGGTTATGGAGGCTTTTACTTATAGACTTTTTGGGAGCTTTTTAATTTGACTTGATTTCTTTTAGATAAGATTATGTTGTTTAATTAGGGTTTGATTAGGATTTTATATTAGGGTTTCCATTCTTACGTGCAATGAAAGAAAATATATTTTTTAAGTTTTTGAGAGAACCCCCTTAATTATATCTTTAATTATTTGATCCCCCAAATGGAGGGGTCTTTTAATAAATATCAGGTGGGCTCCATTTGAACAAGTGGGCTACTACTTAAAATTTGACCCGTAGGCTTGATTGATTGATTTTATTTGTTTAAAATTCTTAATTCAATTTATTAAGATTTCACTTTGCATTAATAAATGTTTTAATTTTTAATTTCGAAAATTTAAATTTTTAGGGTTGAAAAATTATCGTTTTACCCCCGAAGAGGACTTTTGCGTTTTGAGGTCGTTTTTTGATGTTTTAAAATCAGTTTTGTCAAATTTGGTAAGAATTGGCGAAACAGTTTATTTGACTTTAATTTGTTGTTTTATGAGTTTGAAAGGATTTTCCTAAGCGTAACGTAGGCTCTAGGGATGTTTTAATGTTAGGACTATTTTGATAATTTGGTCTTTTTTTAGTGATTTTTTTCGTAAAACGTTTTTTTGTCTCAAAATGATGATTTATATGTTTTTGGGTCATATTTTTCTAGTGTAGCGTGGTTTCTAAAGTTTTATTTGTTTAAGATACCTCATTTGAATTTCTGAAAGATATCTAGTAACAAATAAAAATATTGGAATATTCATCCATCATTGGGAACCATCACAATCGGGTTAACAACTTGATTAATCAGGCGAGTGCAAAAATAGGGTGTCTACAGATGCCCCTCTTTGGCAGAGGGTTGAAGCAAAATAGATAGCAAATCTACTTTGGTAAATAGTGCAATATCCGAATGCCAAAGCTAGTGACAGATCATTTTGCTGTCTGATTTAGCAATTCGTTAGGATATTCAGATCTTTAAGGGTAAAACTCTCCCCGAACTAAAGGTATGTCAGGTCCTCGCTCTTGAACTCTCACTAACGATGTCAAATTCTTGAATTTTGGAAAATTCTCCCTGACTAATCAAAAGAGCACGTGTGTGCAATGGGTGATACCTATTGAGAATTCTATCGAATCATTAAGAATACACTCTCATCGATAACCACAAATGTCAGGTCCTAAAGATCTTTTCTCGTTAACGATGATGATTCAAATTGAAATGCACATACGCAATGAAGATAATCACATATATTGAATTATGGTAAGTTTGAATAACGAGGTAGGTGATGTAGAAATTCCATTAAATCCTATCGAAATTCTTTTTTAGAGTTCGAAAAAATTTGAGTCTCGTTTACCGGACTCGAGCTTATTGGAGCCACACTTCTCAGGCTAAGGTTTGTAGGAACTTGAAAAATCCTATTCAAGTTGGAGTCTCATTTCTCGAACTCGAATTGAGGTTTATAGGAACTTAAACAATCTCGTTAATTCTTTTTATGATTCAAACAAAGATGGAGTCTCGTTTCTCGGACTCTATAGACACCCCATTTTCGTACTTGCTTGATTAATTAACTCATCAATCCGATCGCGACGATTCCCAATGATGGATGATTATTCCAATGCTTTATTTGTTACCAAATATGTTTCAAAAATTCAGATGAGGTATCTCAAACGAACAAAACTATATAAACCACGCTACGCTAGGAAAATATAACCCCAAAAACCTAGAAATCATCATTTTCAAATAAAAAGAAGCTTTACGATAAAAATCACTAAAAAATGATCAAATTACCAAAATACCCCTAACATCAAAACATCCCTAGAGCCTACAGTACGCTTAGGAAATTCCTTTCAAATACATAAAATAACAAAATGAAATCAAATAAACCATTTCGCCAATTTTTACTAAATTCGATAAAATTATGAAAATGCCCCTCATAAGGGTTGACAATCATTTCATGTCAAAAAATTTCATAAATAACACAAACCAATAGTTCCATTGAATTCCTTATGAAAAATCGATTTCAAAACATCCTAGAACATTAAAAAATGACTTTAAACGCAAAAAATCCTCTCCGAGGGTAAAACGGTAATTTTATAATTTTCATAATTAAAAATTCTAAAATTAATAATTAAAATATTAATTAATGTATAGTGAAATTATAATTAAAATTAAATTTTTTTTAAAAGTCAAGTCAATCAAGTAAGACTTAAGTCAAAATCCTAAAATCTAGTCAATTAAGTGAGACTTAAGTCAAAAAGTCAAAATCCTAAATTCTAGTCAATCAATTGAGACTTAAGTCAAAATCTTAATCAGTCTAATAAGACCAAAGTCAAATCCTAACCCTTATAGAATTCTAATTAAACTCTAAAACTATCTAAAAGAAACATAATCTAACTCTAACTCTATCTAAAAAAATATTTAAAAAATCTATAAATAGGAGCCTTCACACCCTAATCTCGTATCTAAGAGAAAACCATAGAAAAAATAGGTCAAGAAGCTTCCCCAACCTTCCCAAAACCCTAATTTTGAAGTCCTAACCCCTTATCTTTCATCCAACTCCCAATTTTTGCTTAAAAACACTCAAATACCCTTAAAAAACACCTAGAAATCCATAAAAACTGAGAAAATTCACAGATCTAAGAAAAAGATACATCAACTTGGAGATCAGAATCAGATCCGGTGACGGGTGAATAATAAGGAAATACATACGAGGATACTCTCCGCCAGTGCTGAGGGAATCGTTATAATCTGCAAAGTAACTTTATTTTATTTTATTATTATTAGAATTATTATTTGTTGTTTTTGGTCTATTTTGCAATGTAATCATTTTTGGGAAGTAGTAGAGACCGACGCTTGCTGGGCGGGGTTGGTGCCTAATACCTTCCAACCCCGTAACATGATCCCCCGATCTAGTTTCTTTTGTAGATTAGTTTTCCTTATCTATTTAGAGTCGATAATAACTAGGTGGCGACTCTTAAACCTCAAAAATAAAAAATAGATCCGTGCACCTTACGGATCGAGGGCGCTTTCAGTGGTGACTCCGCTGGGGATTATTGAGGATCAAACTTGAAAAGCCCCAAGTATGGGAACAATTTCAAATCGACCTAGTTTCTTTTTATTTATTTATTTATTTAGTTTATTTTATTTGTTTATTTATTTATTTTTATCTTTTATTTTTATTTTCGTGGCTTGATTGTGGATTGTTTATTTGGATTTTGGGTATTGTATTTTTTTTATCCAATTAAGGATTACTTTTTGATGACCCTAAACAATGAAAGATTCAAATTGACATATAAATTAAGGATGGAATCATGGTGATTGGGATAAGACTCATGGAGTTTACCTTTTTTCTTTGAAAAAAAAAAAATTTGGATAAAAGTTTTTTAACACGTTATTATGCATGGATGGTGAGTTGTGAAAATAAATTATTTGTAAGTAATGCGCTAAGAAACAAAAAAAAATTTATTTTTTAATGTTGTTCGTGATGATGAGAGAATTCCAAGAAAAAAATCAGAAGAAAATCGCAAAAACAAAAATATTTCTATGCGTGGTGTGCCATTAGCAGAAAATGATTTTTTTAATTTTCATCTTCTTCTCATATAATTGTTTGTGAGTGATGCATTAAGAAACAAAAAAGTGCCTTTTTTAATGTTGTTCGTGATGAGGAGAGAATTTCAAGAAAAAAAATCAGAGAAAAATCGCAAACAAAAAATATTTTTATGCTTGGTGTGTCATTAGCAGAAAATGATTTTTTTTATTTTCATCTTCTTCTCATATAATTATTTGCGAGTGATGCATTAAGAAACAAAAAAAGTACCTTTTTTAATGTTGTTTGTGATGAGGAGAGGATTCCAAGAAAATAAAATAAAAATAAAAATATTTTTTTTGCGTGGAGTGCCAATAGTGAAAACGTGTTTTTTCCTACTTCTATCTTCTTCTCCAATGAGAACGAAGAGGATGAAAAACAGCAAAGAAGAAAAAAAAATGCCTCTAACCTCTTCATCTCTCTCTTTATCCTCTTTCCCTCTCAATCTAAATCGATTAAAAAAGCAAAAAAAAAAAAAATTGGTTTCTTCCTAAAAATTGGTTTTTATTTTGAAACCCGAAATTTTTGAAGAAAAGCTTAATCCCGATTTCTCTTTGCTTAAAAATGGGTCTGAAGCTAAGGATTAGGATTTTGATTCTGCTAAAACCATCCACTGATGGGGAAATTTTGGGCTTCAACATTACAATGTTTCCATCATGACTTCGTAATAAAAAATTAAGAAATTGAAAGGGGAGCGTGAACAAAGCTTTAGAGATGATTGAAATAAGGGTTCGAATCTAGATTTGGAGAGGAAGAAATCCGATGGTAGATGGAGTGCAATCATTTCTTCCACCTGAAATATTTGGATCGTCGGATTAATCGTGATCAAGATTTGCCCTCTTTGTAGAATTCCCTTGATTCTGATTGGGATTCAAGAAGTGTTCAATGAGAGGATTTGAGTTTCTTGTGAAATTTTTGATCTCTCATTTATGTGGGAAATACTTTTTAGTATCAAGCTTCTTTATAAAAAAAAAATTTTGTTTCGACTGCGCTATCATTAAAGGATTTTTTTTAGCACACCAGTTTTTACATATAACACATCATTATAATGTTTTTCTTTTTTCTTACGTGTAAAAGTTGGTCTGGCAATAGAATTATTGGAATTTTTAATTTTTTAGGTTTTTTTAATAGTGAGTAACAATTTTTCTTAAGAAAAAAAAAAGTCCATTTGTTAGTAATTTGTGTAGTACTAATTAATAATAGATTTCTTTTCCTTTATTAAATTTTTCTTTGCTAAAAAAATAAAAAAAAAATAAAAATATTTTTTTTGCGTGGAGTGCCAATAGTGAAAACGTGTTTTTTCCTACTTCTATCTTCTTCTCCAATGAGAACGAAGAGGATGAAAAACAGCAAAGAAGAAAAAAAATGCCTCTAACCTCTTCATCTCTCTCTTTATCCTCTCTTTCCCTCTCAATCTAAATCGATTAAAAAAGCAAAAAAAAAAAATTGGTTTCTTCCTAAAAATCTGGTTTTTATTTTGAAACCCGAAATTTTTGAAGAAAAGCTTAATCCCGATTTCTCTTTGCTTAAAAATGGGTCTGAAGCTAAGGATTAGGATTTTGATTCTGCTAAAACCATCCACTGATGGGGAAATTTTGGGCTTCAACATTACAATGTTTCCATCATGACTTCGTAATAAAAAATTAAGAAATTGAAAGGGGAGTGTGAACAAAGCTTTAGAGATGATTGAAACAAGGGTTTGAATATAGATTTGGAGAGGAAGAAATCCGATGGTAGATGGAGTGCAATCATTTCTTCCACCTGAAATATTTGGATCGTCGGATTAATCGTGATCAAGATTTGCCCTCTTTGTAGAATTCCCTTGATTCCGATTGGGATTCAAGAAGTGTTCAATGAGAGGATTTGAGTTTCTTGTGAAATTTTTGATCTCTCATTTATGTGGGAAATACTTTTTAGTATCAAGCTTCTTTATAAAAAAAAAATTTTGTTTCGACTGCGCTATCATTAAAGGATTTTTTTTATTTTTTTTAGCACACCAGTTTTTACATATAACACATCATTATAATGTTTTTCTTTTTTCTTACGTGTAAAAGTTGGTCTGGCAATAGAATTATTGGAATTTTTAATTTTTTAGGTTTTTTTAATAGTGAGTAACAATTTTTCTTAAGAAAAAAAAAAAAGTCCATTTGTTTAGTAATTTGTGTAGTACTAATTAATAATAGATTTCTTTTCCTTTATTAAATTTTTCTTTGCTAAAAAAATAAAAAAAATAAAAAAATAAGAATTTCTTAAAAAAAAAAAAAAGACATCATTCTCTATCTCCGCAACTATCATTCTATTCTCAATTCAATATTCATTAAAATCCCGAATTGTTTTGGGTCGCTCAAAGCGATCATTGATTGGACCACAAAAAAAAAGTCTTTTTGTTTTAGTTCATTTAAAAAAAAAAAATTCTTATGCATATTTCAATGGTTGTTCAATGATTGATTATTTCGGTGCTATGCTAATTGATTGCATATCTGACATTTCATGATCTTGATTGATATATATTTTTGATGTGCATGTCTTGATCTTAATCTTGATGTTCTGGATACTTTTGTGTTTTCAAATCAATATTTATTTGATATCCATACTTGTATGATCTGATCAAGCCCATAGACTCATTTATCTGAAAAAGGCCCCGGGCACACCCCACCCTATTTTGCACACACCACTAGTACGTTTATTTTATTGCATTGCACGTTGCATGTCCCTTATAGCCAACGTGGCACTAGTGTGTGGCCCGGTCTCCTCGGAGATGCGACGTCATTCATGAAAATCACAACTCCAGTCGTATACCTTAGGGTATGTAAAACTAGGGCATCAGTACCGTTTGATCATGTGACTCTGAAAGGTATATCAATGTACCCATGCTGGAGCGACCTGAGCTTTTGTCCTATTGTAAGCCGCACAATCACATGTCCCGATTGCCAACGTAGTACTAGTATGTGGTCGGTCCCCTCGTGGGATGCTAAACCATTTATGAAAGCTACAACCCTAGACTCGTACCTATACGGTATATCAAAGATAATCTAAGTTCATCACTTGCACTTCTTGCTCAAACTCAGTGCCTAAACGAGATTCTGCCCTGCTGTACCCTACTGTACGAGGGGGATAGACTATGTCTATTTTAGACGAGAGGTATTTAAGAAGGTCCTTGCTCAGCATAGTACGCCACCTCTCAACTGGGGATTAAACTGGCTGCTTTTAACTTCAGAGATGTGGGTTGGAGTCTTAGATTTTCACCTATACGGTATATCAAACCAAGTCACCACGTACCGTTTGATTGAGTATGCTCGAGAGGTATATAGGTGTACTTGGGCAAGGGTGGCCAGATAAATTGCATTGCACGTAGTAAACCTAGAATCTATGAGCCTTCCTATAGGTCACAACCCGAACTAACTATGGGTGTTCCCGAGTTGCTCTATTTAATCCAATCCAAAAGTAAGTGGGTGGACCGGTCCACACTATTTCAATCCAACCCGCAATACCAGTCCAACCCAGTAAACTTAATTGATGAGACATACTGATCAATATCAAATTAAACTAGTTAGCCTAATTGGTAAATGGATCTTATAGATCAACACATGGACCGATTGGATTAATTAACTTAAAAAAATAGTTGATGAAGTGATTCAAGTAGAATATTTAGATCCATTGGGTCAAACCAACCCAAATTCAAATGGATACATGGTCCCAATCACCTTGTATCAGCCAATTTAATTCAATGGACTGAATATTTCATATTTAACAAAATCAGGATCAATAAAAAAATCATATTAAGGGATGTACTGATTAGTACAATCTGGATCTTACTTTTAGAAAATCGTACAACCCTTAATCGTGATTCGAAATTTTCTAAGATTCATGATCAATCGGTAAATCATTTTTATGTAATGTTTTGTGATCGGAATATTTCATTGGTTAGAGTTTTTGAATCTAGGGGGTAAACCAATGTTATCAAGAGGGACCTCTATTTCTAATTGCTAAAAGCCTACTCCACTTTTGATAAGGTTTCAGGATTATCATTGCACCTAAGCTCAATCATCCATTGTCTAGTAAGGGTTGTAAGTCCGGTCAACTAGAAGAAACGTTAGTACCAAGTCAACAATAAAAAATGGCCACGGAATCTCTCAAAATTACACAGTTGTTCCCTGAAGATCACATTGCCTCAATCCTGCTGGTTGTAAGCAATATCCAGAGTTCTCAGCCTATAGTCAAGTCCGTTGTGTGTGGGTAATTGTCTTTCATGAGTCTTGAATCAAGTTTTTTTTCAATTCATCAATATCATGTTTTCTTTAGACCGAGTCTACTCTTTTTCTGTTGAGTCGAGTTAGTTTGTCGAGTCATAGAGGTATCTGTCGCCCCTTCTAAATTTGATTGGATAAAGAAAATTTTTGAATACCTCGAGCGCATTAACGAATTAACTAATAATCTGGCTTCAAGGATATATTTTTCTCCTGAACAAAAAGATAAGAGTCGGGCTCAACAACTTTTAATCAGAAAGTAAAGGTCATTGAACTTTAGAACAAAAAATAATTTCCAAGAAATTCAGATAGAAACCATCCTATCCCTAGAGGAACACGAGGGGATAATGAATTTACTCAAAAATTTCAAAAGACTTGTTCATGTGATCATATGAGGGTATGTTAGGTACAAGCTTGGGTGTTGTTCAACACGGAATAGATACTCGTCTATATCGATGGAATCAAAGAAGATGTTAGAAAATATATTAGTGTTATCTCCACTACATCTCGAGTTGAAAAAGTTCATTTAAGCATATGTTATCAGTCGATATGGGGGTACCTTTTGAGCTGATCTCTGATAATGGGTCGTACTTCAAAGCTTAGGTCACTACTCCGTGTTCAAAGTTCAGGATTCGACATCACAAATCATCTCCCCACATTCTCAGACTAATGGAAAGGTTGAAACAGTCAATAAAAAAAATCTCAAGATAATCATCAGGAAAATGTGTCAATCGCACCAGGATCCGTAAGAGAAGTTACCATTTACACTATGGGTATATCAGTCTTCCATTGGAATTATTCCCTACTTTCTAGTATATGATATGGAAGCAGACTTCACAGTTAAAATGAAAATCCCGTATCTAAAGGTCTTGATAGAAAGTCAACTGTTAGAAATGGACTGGGTTCGTCAGCAGTATAAAGAAGTAAACCTGATCAAAGAAAAACAACTTAAAAGTTTTGTACCAAGTGTAAACTTATCAGAGAAGAGTCACTCACACGTTTAATAAGAAAATCAAAGTTCGCCACTTACAAGTCAATGATTCAACCGTTAGATTTCAAGACCATGATGGAATCGAACTATCAGAAGTCAACCAATTTGGACTAGATCAAATGGTACTACATTTAAGGGGGCCACCTTCGGCAGAATCAATTTCCTACTACCCATTTCAAAATCTCTTTTCTCAGCCCTTTGCAGTCGTTTTTGAAAAAAAATACCTTTTTCGTTCTCAACCTTATCACCCAACCTAGGGGAGGGAAAAATTCGAACTACGTTTTGGTTTGATCCCAAAATTCTGGGGTACATAGGCAACTTGAGAAATTATTTGAGGCCCAATCACATCAAAAATAAAAAATAAATAAAAAATTTTCCCGCAAATAAAATTCAAATATTGTCAAAATAGGAAACAAAATTCAAAGGAAAAAGGAAAATTTAAGAAAAAATGCCACACAAGGGGCATTCGGGTTTTTGAGCCTTAGAATTCCTTTATTTTTATACTCAGTCCTAAGCCTACCCATAAAAGTCCTCCTAAGTATTGTGCAAAAAGTCAAGGAAAATAGCAAAGCATGATCAAAGAAGCTCAGAAAAAGAAAAAAAATAAAGCCTGTTAAGTTGAAAACCCGAAAGGGTGACTTAGGCAAAAATTAAGGTAAGCTTGCAAAGTTGAAAATCTGAAAGGACGGTCTTGGCAATAATTAGAGTAAAGAAAAAAACCTGCTAAGTTGAAAACCCGAAAGGGCGACTTAGGCAAAAATGAAGGCAAACTCGCAAGGTTGAAAATTTGAAAGGACAGTCTTGACAATAATTAGAAAAAAAAAGCATGTTAGGTTGAAAATCCGAAAAGAACGAATTAGGCAAAAATTCAGGCAAGCTCGCAAAGTTGAAAATCTTAAAGGACCATCTTAACAACAATCAGAACAAATAAAAAAGCTCGCTAGATTGAAAATCTGAAAAGGCGATCTAAGAAAAAGCTAGAACATGCTCACTAGTTTGAAAACCTGAAAGGGCAATCTAGGCAAAAGTTAGAGCAATAAAAAAAAATAGAAGAAAATCTCCATAGAGTTGAAAAGCTAAGCGGAGGTTTGAGCTGAAACATCTGAAGTCCGAATAATCAAGTTCAATACCCAGCTTAAACCAAGCAAAAACTTAGAAGTCACGAGCATCATCTACGATTGATTTGAAAATTTTCTACTTCTCCAAGTGAACCAAGAGGGAAAATGGTAGATTCTACAATGAATCTCGAAAGAAAATATTTTGTTTTCTTGAGCCTAACTCAAAATCTTTAATATAAAAAGTCGAGATTAAAAGTTGAATCTTTATTGCGCATGTGGTAATCAAATATTCCAAACCTTCATACAAGGGTCACTTTCTTTCTTCTCTGATATGTTGTTTTCCCCCTTATACTAGGGGCATTTTCTTTTCAATATGTGTTCAATACAATGTTTCTTGTCAAACTAAGTGCATTTTGTTCTCAAACTTGATCAATGTTAATCCTAAAGGATAATGGAAACCCCAAATTTAAGGTTACCCTCTTGATAGCAATTTTTTTTTGAAAACCTTTAAGGTTCAAAAGAAGTTAACATTCATAAAATTGTGAAAGACTTAGAGGTTCAAACAAAATCGTTTCTGATCTCATATTTGATTTTGCCCAGAGATTAATTCATTACCCTTTCACCTAGAATAGGAGATATGGCATTCTTTCTTTCCCAGATTCAATCATTCTTTCCCAGATCTATTCAGTCTCAGATTCAACTATTTTTTTCCAGATCTATTTATTCCCAAATTCAATTATTCTTTTCCAGATTCATATTCAGTCATTCTTTTTCAGATCTATTCATTCTCAGATTTAATTATTCTTTTTTAGATTCATTTTCAATTATTCTTTCCCAGATTCATTCATTCCTTCCCAATTTTACTTAGTCATATGCCGTCGAGGGTTTTCTCAAAATTATGATTAGATAACGCTGAGGGTTTTCTTAGAATTTTGCTCAGATACCGCCGAGGGTTTTCTCAGAATTATGCTCAGATGCCACCGAGGGTTATCTCAAATTTTGCTCAGTTACCGCCAAGGATTTTCTTGAATTTTGTTCAGATGCTGCCGAGGGTTATCTCGAATTTTGCTCAATTGTCGCCAAGGGTTTTCTTGGATTTTGCTTAGATGCCACCGAGGGTTATCTCAAATTTTTCTTAGTTGCCACCAAGGGTTTTCTTGGATTTTGTTTAGTTGTCGCCAAGGATTTTCTTGAATTTTGCTCTGATGCCGCCAAGGGTTATCTCGGATTTTGCTCAGTTGCTGCCAAGGGTTATCTCTGATTTTGCTCAGTTGTCGCCAAGGATTTTCTTGGATTTTGCTCAGTTGCCACTGAAGGTTATCTCGAATTTTGCTCAGATGCCACCAAGGGTTTTCTTAGATTTTGCTCAGTTGCCGCCGATGGTTTTATCAGATTTTGCTCAGTTGCTACCGAGGAGATTATGCTCAGCCAGTTGCCACCGAGGGTTTTCTCGATTATGCTCAGCCAGATACCGTCGAGGCTTTTCTTAGATTTTGTTCAGATTTTAAATTGAGTAGGTAAAGTAGGACTCCCAAAAAATAGTTCATTACTCTTTCACCCCGAATATGTAGAGTAGGACTCTCAGAAAAATAGTTCATTACTTTTTCACCCTGAGTAGGTAGAGTAGAACTTCCAGAGTTCATTACTCTTTCACCCCGAGTAAGTGAGTAGAACTTCCAGAAAAATAGTTCATTACTCTTTCACCCCGAGTAGGTAGAGTAGAACTTCTAGAAAAATAGTTCATTACTCTTTCACCCCGAGTAGGTAGAGTAAGACTCCTAGAAAATTAGTTCATTACTCTTTCACCCCGAGTAAGTAGTGTAGGACTCCCAAAAAAAATTTATTACTCTTTCACCCCGAGTAGGTAGAATAGGACTCCCAAAAAAAAAATTGTTCCTTACTCTTTCACCCAAGGTAGGTAGAGTTTGACATTCAACTTATACTCTGATTATGCTTAGTTTATGCTCAGATTTTGCTCAGATTTTGCTCAGATTATGCTCAATTTATGCTTAGTTTATGCTTAGATTTTACTTAGCTTTTATTCAGATTTTGCTCAACCCTCTAAGATTTATCTCAGATTTCAAGTACATACACTTGCACATTTTTAGTCAGGGAGAATTTCTAAAATTCAAGGATCTGACGCCGTCAGTGAGAGCTTGCACTCAAGGACTTGACAACTTTGTTATTAGAGGAGAGTTTTACCCTCAAGGATCCGAACATCCCGACGAATTACTAAATCAAGTTGCAAAATGAATTGTCACTAGCTTTGGCATTCGGATATCGCACTATCTACTAAAATATATTTTGTTATCTAGTTTGCTTCAACCCTCTGCCAAAGAGGGGCATCTGTAGACACCCTATTATTTCAATGCTTTATTTGTTACCAAATATGTTTCAGAAATTCAGATAAGGTATCTCAAACTAACATAATTATAGAAACCATGATACGCTAGGAAAATATAACTCTAAAAGCCTAGAAATCATCATTTTTCAGACAAAAAGAAGCTTTATGATAAAAATCACTAAAAAATGATCAAATTATCAAAATACCCCTAATATCAAAACATCCCTAGAGCCTACAGTACGCTTAGGAAAATCCTTTCAAGCACATAAAATAACAAAATGAAATCAAATAAATCATTTCGCTAAATTTCACCAAATTTGATAAAATTATGAAAATGCCCCTCATAAGGGTTGACAATCATTTCACGCCAAATTTTTTTATAAATAACACAAACCAATAATCCCATTGAATTCCTTACGAAAAATCAATTTCAAAACATCCTGAAATATTGAAAAATGACTTCAAACGTAAAAAGTCCTCTCCGAAGGTAAAATAGTAATTTTATAATTTTAATAATTAAAAATTCTGAAATTAATAATTAAAACATTAATTAATGTAAAGTGAAATCCTAATTAAAATTAATTTTTTTAAGTCAAGTCAATCAAGTAAGACTTAAGTCAAAATCCTAAAATCTAGTCAATTAAGTGAGACTTAAGTAAAAATCCTAAAATCAAGTCAATCAAGTAAGGCTTAAGTTAAAATCCTAAATTCTAGTCAATCAAGTGAGACTTAAGGCAAAACCCTAATCAATCTAATAAGACCAAAGTCAAACCCTAATTCTAATAGAATTCTAATTAAACTCTAAAACTATTTAAAAGAAACATAATCTAACTCTAACTCTATCTAAAAAGCTCTTAAAAAAATCTATAAATAGGAACCTCCACACCCTAATCTCGTATTCAAGAGAAAATCCTAGAAAAAATAAGTCAAGGAGCCTCCCCAACCTTCCCAAAACCCTAATTTTGAAGTCGTAACCCTTTACCTATCATCCAACCCCCAATTTTTGCTCAAAAAATACCCAAAGACCCTTCAAAAACACTAAAAAATCCATAAAAATTGAGAAAATTCATAGATCTAAGAAGAAGATACCTCAACTTGGAGATCAGAATCAGATCCGGTGACGGGTGAATAGCAAGGAAATACAAACGAGGATACTCTCTGCTAGTGCTGAGGGAATCGCTATAATCTGCAAGGTAACTTTCTTTTATTTTTATTATTATTATTATTATTATTTGTTGTTTTTGGTCTATTTTGCAATGTAATCATTTTTGGGAAGTAATAGAGACCGGCGCTTGCCGGGTAGGGTTGGTGCCTAATACCTTCCAACCCCGTAATATGATCCCCAGATCTAGTTTCTTTTGTAGATTAGTTTTCCTTATCTGTTTATAGTCGATGTTCAGTTCGTAGATCGTAATAACTAAGTGGCGACTCCCAAACCTTAAAAATCAAAAGCGGATCCACGCACCCCGCGGATCGAGGCACTTTCTGACTTTGGCTAAGGTTTACAGGAACTTAATTAATCCTGTTAATTCATTCTATGATTCAAACAAAGATGGAGTCTCGTTTATTGGACTCTGACTGAGGTTTATAGGAATTTAAACAATCTCGTTAATTCATTCTATGATTCAAACAAATCTGGAGTCTTGTTTCTTGAAATCTAGCAAAGGTTTACATGAACTTAAACAGTTCCGTTAATTCATTATATGATTCAAAAAGTTAGAGTTTCATTTCTCGGACTCGAACTTAGGTTTACAGGAACTTAAACAATCCTGTTAATTCATTCTATGATTCAAACAAAGTTGGAGTCTCATTTCTCAGACTCTGGCTAAGGTTTACAGGAACTTAAACAATCCTATTAATTCATTCTATGATTCAAATAAAGCTGGAGTCTCATTTCTCAGACTCAAACTTAGGTTTATAAGAACTTAAACAATCCCGTTAATTCATTATATGATTAAAAAAAGTTAGAGTTTTATTTTTCGGACTTGAACTTATTGGAGCCATGCTTCTCGGGCTGAGGTTTAATTAATGACTTAGTATTATCGAGCACAAAGATCGGGAGATTGGGCCTTTATTGGCTTATCATGCATCTAGATTCATAATTATCATTAGGCTTCGTCGGCCTTTTCAGCTTTTTTAGGATTTTTCCTTTTTATCATGTGATTAAGAACAAAATTTTAGAATCACAACGACTTTCAAAAATGCCCCTTGTTTCAAGGTTGACTTTAATTGGAACTTGATTATGAAACTGATGGAATAGATTGCACTTGAAAAATATGAACAAGCCACTATGGACTCTGATATATGACAGATAGAAGAATCGGTATTCCTTTAAATTTTTAAGACTCTTAAGATTATTATATGTGCAATAAAGGATTTGATCATTTTCTTTTTGAATTTCTTTTGAAAAATGCTTGAACTGCACTTAAAATCTTGATAATTATTGAAATAGAAGATCTTTTTCTTTAAAGTGATCGATGGTTCTACACTTTTCTTTGACAAACACTTGGACAAGTTTTGGACACATGATTTATTCATTTTTGAATATATCAACCACTTTGGGGAGTTTTGGAATCGTCACCATTCATTTTGGAAAAGGGTGTGAATGGTCACCCGGATTACATTCTTTGAAAAATTTGTCATTTTTAGCATTTTATTGACTCTTGTGTGGATACGGTTCATTTGGTCTAACTTTTGATTCAAGGTAAGGGGGTCCATTTTATGGAGTAGGAAGGTGTTAGGCACCCTACTTCATCCACCGTTAGTAGTAATCTCGGATTCGATCCATTTTTGAAAATAAAAATAAAATAAAAAGAAATTGAAAAGATCCGATGTGTGTCCTCGAGTTTGAAGAAATTTGATGTTGGTTCAACCCATTGAGAGCACCCTTATTGAAAAAAGGGCCCCTTTGATGGTTCAAGTCATTTCTGGTGTGTTTGTAGGTGTAGAGAGGGGGAGAAGTAGAAGAGAGAAGTGGGAAGGAGAGAAGGGGGTAATCCTTGTCCAAACCCACCTTGATCTTGGGTTGACTTTTTTTTATCTTCAAAGGATGAGTTTTCTTTGACCTTCCTTGATTTGCTTGAAAGAGATAGTTGATAGTTGAGGGTAGTGAGGTGAGTTGGGAATAGAGAGTTGAGAGTGAAGAGAGTTGTAATTTTTTTCAGAGGGGGTTTTTCTCAAATTTTCATTAGGTAGTGAGGGTTGAGAATAAGGGGGCTTTATAGAGTTTTAAGAGTTATTTTTAGGGATAGAGTTGAGTGAAATGATGAGAAATGGTATAATGGTGTGGGGTTTAAGAGAGGGGTGTATGTAAATCAAAGGGTATGGAAGGGTATTTAGGGAAGGGGGGTTAAATGGGTTATTTGTAATCCAAATGGGTTGGATCACTCAACCCATTGAGGGCACTCTTATTGAAAAAAAGGCCCCTTTGATGGTTCAAGCCATTTGTGGTATGTGTTTATAAGTGTAGAAAAGGGGAGAAGTAGAAGAGGAAAGTGAGGAGGAGAGTCGAGAGTTGAGAGTAGAGAGTTGAAAGTGAAGAGAGTTGTAATTTTTTTAGAGGGATTTTTTCTAAATTTTCATTACGTAGTGAGAATTGAGAATGATGGGGGTTTTATAGAGTTTTGGGAGTTATTTTTAGGGGTATAGTTGGGTGAAATGATGAGAAATGGTATAATGGTGTGGGGTTTGAGAGAGGGGTGTGTATAAATTAAAGGGTATGAAAGGGTATATAGGGAAGGGGGGTTAAATGGGTTATTTGTACTCCAAATGGGTTGGATCTCTCAACCCATTTGAGTTGAGTGTTAGGTGAAAGTGAATTAATGGTGTTTGATTGAGAGAATGAGATTTTAAGAAGGTAATTGATTGATGAGGTGAAAGGAGAGTGATGTTTGATTTAAGAGAATGGGAGGTGTTAGAGGGTGGTTGAGAGGTTGAGGGAGATGGTGACATGTGTTAAAATGTGTGGATATTCAATGTTAGATAAATTGATAGGAGATAATGAGTGAATGACTTGAGAGGAGGGGTGTGGGTTTGATGAGGGTAAGTTAGGGGGAGGTATAGGTTAGAGGTGTTTGATTTGAGAGAATGGGATTTATAGGAAATGATGATAGTAGGTTAGAGGGAGGTATGATGATGGTAGATTTGGGGGAGGTATAGGTTTGTAGGAAATTATGATGTTAGGTTAAGGGGAGGTATGGGTTGGAGGTGTAGCTAGATAGATTTTTTAGAGAAAAGGTGATGGGATAGGTAGGGGATAAGAGAGGTGACTTGAGGTGGTGACATGTGTCCCACCTTGATAATCATGTTGATTGGTTGTGATGTTGGGTTGGGTAGAGAATTAGGCTTGGGTAATGAGTTGGGATTGGGTAGAGTGTTGGGTTAGGCTTAGGTTGTAGGTATAATAAGAATGGATTTAGGTAGGATAGTGTTGCGTTGAGTTGATTTGGGCATGGGTAATGGATTTGGGCTTATGTTGGGTTAGGCTAAGGAGTATAGAAGGGTGGTAAGGAATTTGGGTCCATGGGCCACGTGAGTAGGGCCTTGGGCCATTTATTGAAAGAAAATGATAAGATACATTGGATTTTTGAAGGTTTGGGCCTTGGGGCCCATTCCAATTTTTACGATTTTTGGGATATTTTGCGTCGAGGACCGGGTAAAATTTGGGTGTTTACACAAGTAAACATACTTTTAAAGAACTTACAATGTTCAAGATGGCTTCTGAGTTTCTTCGACTTCAACATTGTTTTAGTCGAATGTTGTTGCTTGAATGGTTCTACATTTCCTAGTTTCTACACAAGTTTCCTTCTGAAATTTTCTTCTTGATGAGACATTTCTCATTATTTGATGATGCCTTAATTTTTGCATAAATTCCCTCTTCAGGTTTTCAATCTAATGGGCTTTGTTTTTTTTTTTTTCTGATGATGCCTTAATTTTTGCTTAGGTCGCCTTTTCAAGTTTTCAACCTAGGAGGCCTTTTTTTATGGTTATGCCCTAACTTTTTCCTAAGTCGTTCTTTTGGATTTTCGACCTAGTGAAATCGCCCTCGATCCACGGGATGTGCGGATCCGCTTTTGATTTTTGAGGTTTGGGAGTCACCACTTAGTTATTATGGTTTATGAATCGAATATTGACTCTAAATTGATTAAAATAACTAATTTATGAATAAAAAGAAATTATAGTCAAGGGATCACGTTACGGGGTTGGAAGGTGTTAGGCACCAACCCCGCCAGCCAAACGCCAGTCTCTACTATTTTTCAAAAAAGAATTAAATTGCTAAAAGACTTAAAATCAATAAAAAAAAGTAAAAAGTATACCTAAATGATCGTAACGATTTATTCCCTCAGAGTTGGCGGAGAGACTCCTCGTATGAGATTCCTTACATTGTTTTCATCACTGGATTTGCTTCTGATATCAAAGTTGAGGTATCTAGATCTGAGTGTTTTCTGTATTTTTTAAGAGTTTCTGAATGTTTTTGAAAGATTTCTGGGTGTTTTTTGAGTAAAAGCTAGGGTTTGGATGATAGGTAGGGAGTTAGGATTTCAAAATTAGGGTTTGGAAGAAGCTAAGTAGACTTTTTGACCTATTTTTTCTAGGGTTTATTTTGATCTGCGAGATTGGGTTGTGGAGGCTCCTATTTATAGAGTTTTTTAGGATAGAGTTGGTGTTGGATTAGGTCTCTTAGGATAAGGTTAAGTAGGGCTTAATTAAATTTTATTTGATTGACTAGGTTTCTTTAGATTATGGTCTTGACTTAAGTCTTATTTGATTGACTAGGTTTCTTCAAATTAGAGTTTTAATTCTTACATACAAAGAAAGAATATATTTTTAATTTTTGGAGAACCCCCCTTAATTATATCTTTAATTATTTGGACCCCCAGATGGAATAGTTTTTTAATAAGTATAAAAGAGGCTCCACATAAATAAATGGGCAACCATCAACAATTTTGCGTAAGGGCTTGATTGATTAATTTTCTTGGTTCAAAATTTTAAATTAATTTTATTAAGGTTTCACTTTACTTTAATTAATGTTTTATTTATTAATTTCGAAATTTAAAATTTTTAAAATTAGAAAATTATCGTTTTGCCCCTGAAGAGAATTTTTACATTTTAAGTCATTTTTTGATGTTCCAGAATGTTTTGGAATCAATTTTTCGTAAGGAATTCAATGGGATTATGGGTTTGTGTCATTTATAAATTTTTTGCATGAAACGATTGTGAACCATATGAGGGGTTTTTTCATAATTTTATCGAATTTGGTGAAAATTGGTGAAATGGTTATTTGGTTTCACTTTGTTATTTTATGTGTTCGAAAGGGTTTTCCTAAGCATAAGGGGGCTCTAGGATGTTTTGATGTTAGGGGTATTTTGATAATTTGATCATTTTTTAGTGATTTTTATCGTAAAACTTCTTTTTATCTGCAAAATGATAATTTCTATATTTTTGGGGTTATATTTTCCTAGTGTAACGAAGTTTCTAAAATTTTGTTAGCTTGAGATACCTCATCTGAATTTTTGAAACATATCTAGTAACAAAATAAAGTATTGGAATAATCATCAATTATTGAGAACCGTAGCAATCGGGATGACGAGTTGATTAATCAGATGAGTGCAAAAATGGGGTGTCTACACTTAGTAGGCTTCTCTTTTTTTTGGATGATCTTGAATAACTAACTCGACAATTTTCTTTCGAATTTTTCTTCTCAATGGGATTTTTCCTTTTTTGTATTAGGTTGCCTTTTTAGGTTTTCAACCTAACAGGCTTCTCTTTTTTCTTGATGATTTCGAATATTGAACTTGATAACTTCTTAGTTCCTTGCACCTTAACCAAGTCAATTAGCATTCAAGATGACTTAATAGATGGGCTTAGGACATGGTTTAGAAAGAAAAGGTATAAGGCTCGACTTTCTCAAAATGCCCTTAGTCTGATATTCTCTTTTTCTTCTAATATCCCTAGTTTGACATTTTTTTTCCTTTTAGTAAATTCTTTTGATTCTCTTTTTTTTAATGCCTCTAGTTTGACATTCTTTTCTTTTTTTTGTCAATTCTTTTGACTCTTTTCTTTTAATGCCCCTAGTTTAGCATTACTTCTTTTGAATTTTTCAATAAGGGATTTTCCTTTTGGATGACACTTTTCTTAAGATAATACATTTGTTCTGTGTGATCGGGCCTGAAGTAACTTCTCAGGTTGCCTATGTACCCCAAATATTTCTTTTCTCTTTTAGGATCAGGTCAAAACGTAATTCACACAAAGATTTCCTCCCAAGGTTGGTTGGTGTGGTTTAGAAAGAAGAGGCTATTGATTTTTTTAGAGGCTGCGATGGGTTAAAGAAGGTTATCTTTTCTTAGTAAGACAAGAAAATGGTTCGACCAAAGAAGGCCTCATTTGGAGAAATGCTACTTGATTTGGTCAAAGTTCTAGGAACTCGATGTCTTGATTGCTCTATTGAGTAAAGTCTTCTTTTCAGAATGAATACCTTTTCAGTCTTCTTCTAAGGAATTGAGTGTGATTGAATTCTTTGTATTTAATTGTTCAACTCTTCTAGAACTTCAAGAAATTCTTTTATGCTTTTGTGAAAAAGAACCCTCCTCTCTTGAGTGAAAAACATGATGGATCTCTTCTTACGGATCTTAGCACCTTTGTCGATGGTTTCAATTGCATCATTCTTGATCGATAAACTTTGACTTTGAAAATCCTCATGAGACTATGCAAGAACGTTATTGAGTTTCTCAAGTAAGATTATTATTCTCTCATATTCCAGAAGATAATATAGTACCCATTTGCACTTTTTGAGTGTACTCTTTAATTCCAAATGTAGTACCCGTTTGCATTTTTTTAGTGTACTATTTAATTTCAGTATTTATCAATTTTGATTAGTGAGTTTTGAGTCATTCCTCATATTCGATATTATGCTCAAATCGTTATTCGATATTATGCTCAAATCGTTATTACACGCATGATAATCAGAAGCTTCTTTATTCTATTAGAATTAAAAAAACATAAACTGACAAACTCGACTAAAACTCAAAAATTAAAGAATGACTAACGTAATTGAATTGACCAATTAAATTTAAAAATTGATGAAAACTGAATTGAAACTAAAAGAAAACTACGCTTATCTACAAAGTGAGACTGGGTGGATGGACTACTTGGGCTTGACATTGGTACTTTGATTAGACAATTCTTTTGACGGACCCAAAGTAGAACAGATGGTGGTTTAGAACGTTTAGGAGCAATTATTTCCTGATTGAAAGTACACCTAAGATTAACCATTGATTTTGAAAGTTTGATTCTAAACCACATAATTAAAAATTTGATATAAATTAGCCTAAGTCCGGTGGAAAACATCGAATCAAAATGTACTATAAGTCTATAGTGGCTACAAATGTAATAAAGGTTAGCCACGGGTCTACCCCTAATTGGGATTGAACCTTTGATCAGACAAATTAATTTGACCCTAAAATCAACTCTTTTTGGTATGAAATAGTCTGAATCTTTGAAAGTAAAACTAATTGGTCCAACCAATTTGGTGCTGATCAGTTTGATCCATTTGTTGATTAGGCCAATTGGTTTAATTAGTTCAAATTGATCCGTACATTTCACTGATTGGGTCGGACCGATATTGTGGGTTTAGTTTGGACGATCTGGACCGGTCCACCCACTTACTTGTTAGTTGGATTGAATAGAGAAACTCGGGAACACCCATAGTCGATTCGAGTCGTGACCTATAGGAAGGCTCCTAAACTCTAGGTTTACTACGTGCAATGCAATTTATCTGGCCACCCTTGCCCAAGTGTACTTATATACCTCTCGAACATACTCAATCAGATGGTACGTGGTGACTTGCTTTGATATACCGTATAGGTGATAATCTAAGACACCAACTCAAATCTCTAAAATAAAAAACAACCAGTTTTATCCCCAGTTGAGAGATGGCGCACGATGCTGAGTAAGGGCACTCTTAAGTCACCTTTTGTCTAGAATAGACATAATCTATCCCCTTTGTACCATAGTGCATCCAGCAGGATCTTGTTTAGGCATTGATTTTAACCAAGAACTGCAATTGGTGAACTTAGATGAACTTTGATATACCATATATGTACGAGTCTAGGGTTGGTGATTGGGACATGTGATTTTGCGGCTTACAATAGGACAAAGGCTCAAGTCGCTCCAGCGTGGGCGCATCGATATACCTTTCAGAATCACCTGATCAAACGGTACTGATACTCCAGTTTTATATATCCTAAGGTACGTGACTGGAATTGAGGTTTTCATAAATGACGTCGCATCTCCGAAGAGACCAAGTCACGCACTAGTGCCACGTTGACTATAAGGGACATGCAAGCATGCAATGCAATAGAATAAACATGTTAGTAGTGTGCGCAAAATAGGGTGGGGTGTGCCCGGGGCATTTTTCGAACAAATGGGTCCATGGACCAGATCACATCATCAAAATATGGATATCACATAAATAGTTATCAGAAAACATAAAATCCATAGCATAAAAAAAATCAAGGCATTCACATCAAGAATATATATATCAATCAGGATAGTGCAAAAGAGAATGGAAATGATCAATCAAAATAACACGTAAATAACCATTGAGGTTGGCACAAATTTGTTTTGAGGAATATGCATGACAAACCTTTTTGTTCAAAAATTCCTTTACTTTATTAAGTTTGTTACTTAAGAACTTTGGGGCAAGAATTTGGCTAGCCTGACTAATCCAATAAGATTTTCGACCTTATTAAAAGTCGTTGGGCACGATTATCCAATGCCACAAGTTTCATGGGGAATAAAGAAAAAGGGAAAATTAAACGATTCCTGAAATTCCATATTTAGAATTAAAATTCAGTGATTAGAACTTTGATGGCATTGGATCATAAGGAAAGAAATTGAGATTTTTACCAATGATAAAGATATAAAAGGCTATTTTTTTTATTTAAAAAATAGATTTTTTATATATATTAAAAAAATAAACTTTTTTTTATAAAAAAAATAGATTTTTTTATTTTAAAAAAAAATATCTTTTTATTTTAAAAAAAACAGATCTTTTTTATTTTAAAAAAACATATTTTTTATTTAAAACAAATATATTTCTTCTATTTAAAAAATAGATTTTTTTAGATTTTTTTTTCAAAATCTAGAAGACCATCGTATCAGATTTTTTTATTTGTCAATCCAAGTGGGCCCAACGACATTGAGTAAGATATAATATCTTACTAACTTTGTCATGGTAACATGACTCCCAAAGTGGGTTTGTTGGTAACAGGCATATGCAGCAAGGAATCTTTATAAAGGAATACACTAAGATAACCTTTAGTTTCAATGTCACCTCAACACAACTCCTTAAAAAATGTGACAGAGGGGTTTGCAGGTAAAACTCTCATTTTGTTTTTTGTTTAATTCCTTTTGAATAATGGTCCAGTAGAGTGTCCTATTACTAACCATAGTAAGATGCCATCTTGTTTTGTGCCACATGGAAGTTTTTTTTTTGTCCTACTGACCATACAGATGTGTGGTCCATCCTTTCATGAACGCATGTACCAAGAATCATAGTGTTTGCTAACTTGTATCCACTAGATCAATCTTTTAAAAAGAATTTAAATCCAACGGTTGTACATCATTCTTAATACAACACTATTATCAATGGACTCATATCACCAATCAACCTGATATTGTGTCTGTAGATTCATGAAGGGATGAACTACACATCCATATGGTCATTGAGTCACGAAAATTCCACGTAGCATAAAAATAGGGTGCCACCTCATCTTAGTTAGGAACGGGACACAACACTAAATCCCCATAATTTATTGTAAGAAGAAAGCAGGTTGCCAGGTAAGTAATTTTTTTAACACACGTGCACGTATCGCACATATTTACATATACACATCCAACCTCAATTCTCACAGTCCTGTTGCGTACTTCACGCATCATTTTATTTCTCCCTCCTCATCATGAATGGATTCCCTCCACAGATCCCACAATTCAACATTCCTTTTTTTGGATTACGATCTCAAAAAATTGACCTAGAATAAAGAACCAAATAAATAAATAATAAATAAAAAAATCCTATCCTCCTTTCATGTGTTAATTTAAAATTTTCATTCTTTCGAAGTTGAAAAAAAGAGAAAGAAAATAAAAAATCCAATATAATAATTGAAAAAACTACTTAACCAAAAGATTCTACTATCATGCCCTAAAAAAACAAAATTAATTAAATAAAAATAAATAAATTAAAATAGGCCAATTTTGCAATGCGACAAGTTTTTAGGTTTTCAAGTTTGATCCTCAAATCGACCCCAACGGGTCGCGGATCTAGCTTTTTTGGGTTTGGGAGTCGTCGTCTAGTTTTATGGTCTAGAAACCGAAACATGACTCAAAATCGAAAAAAGTATTAATCTACAAAAAGAAAGGGTCTGGCGATCACGTTATGAGATCAGAAGGTGTTAGGCACCAATCCCGTCCGACAAATGCTGGTCTCTACTTTTTTCAAAAATTATTACATTGCTAAAAATGACCTAATAAAATAAAATAAAATAAAAACATAACTTACCCGAATGATTGCGACAACTAGTTCCCTCAGAGCTGGCGGAGATCGTCATCGTGTGAGTTTTCTTATTTTTTATTCATCACTAAATCCGCCTCTGATCTCCAAGGTGAGGTATCCTTATCCTAGATTTGAGTATTTTTTATATTTTTAGATATTTTTTTGAAAGATTTCTGAGTGTTTTTAGAAGGTTTCTAAGTGTTTTATGAGCAAAAATTGGGATTTAGATGTTAGGTAGGGAGTTGGGGCTTCGAATTTAGGATTCTGGGAAGGCTGGGGGTGTTTCTGACCTCTCTTTCCTAGGGTTTATTTTGTCTTACGAGATTATGTTGTGAGGCTCCTATTTATAGACTTTTTTGGGAGCCTTTTAGTTTGACTTGATTTTTTTTAGATAAGATTAGGTTATTTAATTAGGGTTTGATTAGGATTTTGAATTAGGGTTTTACATTAGGATTTCCATTCTTACGTACAATGAAAGAATATATTTTTTAAGTTTTTGAGAGAATCCCCTTAATTATATCTTTAATTATTTGGTCCAACAGATGGAGAGGTCTTTTAATAAAATATCAGGTGGGCTTCATTTGAACAAGTGGGCTACCACTTAAAATTTGACCAGTAGGCTTGATTGATTGATTTTATTTGTTTAAAATTTTTAATTCAATTTCTTAAGATTCCACTTTGCATTAATTAATGTTTTAATTATTAATTTCGAAATTTAAAGTTTTTAGGATTGAAAAATTATCGTTTTACCCCCGAAGAGGACTTATGCATTTTGAAGTCTTTTTCGATGTTTTGGGATGTTTTGGATTTGATTTTATATAAGGAATTCAATGAGAGTATTGATTTGTGTTATTTATGAAATTTTGACATGAAATTTGGTAAGAATTGGCAAAATAGTTTATTTGATTTTAATTTGTTATTTTATGTGTTCGAAAAGATTTTCCTAAGCGTAACGTAGCTCTAGGGATGTTTTAATGTTAGGGGTATTTTGGTAATTTGGTCATTTTTTAGTGATTTTTCCTGTAAAGCTTCTTTTTGTCTCAAAATGATGAGTTCTATGTTTTTGGGTCATATTTTCCTAACGTAATGTGGTTTCTAAAGTTTTGTTTGCTTCAGATACCTCATCTAAATTTCTGAAACATATCTAGTAACAAATAAAAATATTAGAATATTTATCCATTATTGGGAACCATCACAATCGGGTTGAAGAATTGATTAATTAGGCGAGTGCAAAAATGGGGTGTTTACAAGGGGAAGGGTTTCTCATACTTCTCTTGACGAGCCAATGTCTTTTTTGTGGCTAAAAGGAAGAACATGGCTATCTTCCCTGGCGGTGGCAAAACTCTGCTCAGCTTCTACCTGAGTTTCCTCAGAAATGCCTCTAGAAACAACAACAACATTAGTAGTAGCAATTGCAGTTGGAGCTGAGGCAGAGGATGGAGCAAAGGTAAAAGACCCCCTGGCAGTGACCGTAGGAGAAGCAAAAACAAAAACAGGAGCAAAGGTAGCAGGCTCCCTAGACAACATGGCCTCACCAGAAAGGCTGGTGCTATGGGAAGAGTGGCTTCTCTTCTTCCTCCGCACCTTAGCTGGGACAGATGGCACAACAGTTCTGGTGGCAGCAAAAAAAAAGAACTCCAAGAAGTCGATGTTCATGATGTAAGAGGACCAGGATAGAACCTTAGAAGTACGAGCTGAGCCTCGTACATTGGAGGGAGGAATATGATGACTGGGATCCCTTCATCATGGAGTTGACGAAGGTGGATCACAACCCTCATCGGTATGACCAGCCAAACCAGGTGAAGCTCGTCGTGAAGGTGGTTGAAGAACGATACCTAGTAGATCGTCTACAACCACCTTTTCAACAGCCCTGGTTTGGAACTCCACTAGCTCTGACCTCCAGCCTTTGGATGCTCTGTATGGTATCTTCCTAGCCTTTGCAGCCATCAAAATAGAAGAGTCTATAGATGTATCAAGAAGAACTGTAAAAAAAAATAGGCAGTGGATGGGTAAA
The DNA here is from genome assembly GCF_017979445.1 of Akebia trifoliata. Lineage (NCBI taxonomy): Eukaryota > Viridiplantae > Streptophyta > Magnoliopsida > Ranunculales > Lardizabalaceae > Akebia > Akebia trifoliata. The sequence goes on from NC_141386.1 coordinate 14,157,779, forward strand.
GTTCAAAATAGAATGTGAGTTATCAGGCCTAAGACAGCATTACCCTGGAAGTCATGGGGGACTCTGAATCCCTTATGGAGGGTGCCAGGGGTAAATTCCCAGTCTCCGAAAAGGAAGAGGGGGCTTTTATGCCACCCTTTATCATAACTTGGGAAAGAGAGGGTTAGAGCCACTACCGCACTCTTAAAGGACAACGAGAAAAATCCCGACCGGCTAGGAATCACCTTCAGGTTGTACCGAGAGAAGAAGTCATTAGGGATAACACCCATCTTCTCAACCTCCACCAGACGGTAGAAATTCCCTGAAATTTGTCCTGGGGATCGGTTTATTTTACTCAACACCTCTCTTAAGAAGGTAAAGAGAGGAAAACTAAGACCAACTTTGATTTGGTCGGTGTTGACAACGATTTCCCCCAGCCGACAGTCGTTGAGGGTATCAGAGTCCCTACCAATCCAGAGATGTATCAAAGTAGGCATGTACAAGCTTCATCGGAGTTAGGATGCAGTAATAGCCATGGGAAAGCCAAGTGTAGAAAAGAAAGCAGACAAATATAGAAAGGAAGAGATTACCTCAAAGCAGAGAGGTAACTGTTGCAGCAAAGAAGAATGAGAAAATGAGAGAGAATCTTCACAAAAAAGCACAGAAATAGATATGCAAAGTTTTAGCACGATAGTAGACGGAAAATACACTAAGTTCCCTATTTATAAGGAAAGGCACATGAGCACATATGCCTAAGAGGACAGCTTGAGTCCAACCGAAGCGTAGCAGATTGGGGGCAGTGCAAAGAGGCTAGGGGATAAGTGGGTGGTTATAGATGAGGAGGAATCCATCTGAGCCGTTAGCAGAGATTCGAAACGACGTTACATTTAATGCGTCGATTCGAAAATAACAGGTGTAATTATGAAGAGCCTGAATAGCCAATAAAAGAGCGGCATTGCGTCTCGAGGAGATGAAAAGGTCTTTTGCCTCATTGGGAAGGGATAGTTGTAAAGGGAAATAATTGTGCATCAATTTTAGTCATACATGTGTCCAGGCTGGCCAGGGGGTACCTAACATAGACCAGTTAACAAGGCGTTGCCCAGCAAGTAGGGCAGGTCAGAGCAGAGACCTCCCTAGTCTGGCTAGCAGGGCAGCACAACACTAAGCAAGGCCCGCCCTGCAAGGCAAGGCCTTGAGAAAATCATAATACAGTTGCGTGCACATCAGTTTCGGAAATCCAGGATGCAATCATTATAGATAAGTTCGATCATTCCAAGTTATCCCGATTAAGTAATCAACCCCTCATAATCAGTAGAGATCCCATGATTATAGCCTATATTGCAACCTATAGAGGGGGAAACCCTAGAAAAAGGTAGGGGGTTAAATAGCATGGAGGGCCCTATTGTAAGAAGCTTTTGGGGACTTCTGGGAATGATAGGAGGGCTAACCAGTATAGATTACTGCTCTTCTGTCTCTCTAACTTGAGTATCGGAGTGTCTGCAGCAGGTACCAGACCGCCGTGAAGAGGGGGATGTCAGGAGTGACCTCGGGATCAGTGCGAGAGGAGTCCATTAGAGCCGTCGAGCAGATTTCGACCACATAGCAGTGATAATGGAACACTTCTATTTTAAAATTCTACTTTAAAAAGAATCAATCATGTCTATCAAACAAAATCATAATTCGTGAATATGGTCATAAGATCATAACTTTTTTAATGAAAGTTGTTTCAATCTTTATATAGAAGAATATCTTATATATTTTTTATGTATCGAATATATGCCACAATCACATAGTGAATATTATCGGAAAGATTTGAAAAAGAAAATTATTTTATCGTCATGGTAGTATAAAATGAAACTTTTTCTAAAAGGAACATTAGTGTCTCACTTTTAAGGATAGAAAATAGCTACAACATAATTGTATATTCTTGATTAAACCAAGAGGGAAAGAATTCTACCTTTGCTAAATCAATGTTCCCACACTCTCAATTCTTTCAAATTTGTTGAGCTCTTTTGCATATATATTATTTCATCATTGCTCTGACTTCACATAAGAACTTTAAAAGTTGAAGTTTTAAGAGCTTTGCCTTCTAGGTAGTGCAGAATTGAGATTTTTTATGAGGTAGCATAAGGAATCTAGCACTGTTGTAAACTATTGCTGAGAACTAAAAGAACAACTATGGTTCTTATAGGCACTATTTATAATCTTTAGGATCTAACAGTGGTTACTTCTAACTATGTGTCAAGCTCACAACTTTTGAGCACATGCTAGCGGACAAGTAAATGCTTTGGTGTCAATGTGGTCATCATCCATCTTGACTAAAGTCAACACTAGTTGACTAGGTCAACAAATCATGGTCTGACTTAATTATTTTAAGTTTAGTGGTTGAACCCACTAAGATATAATAAATCAACATCTTATAAATCTATTTGACTTTGGTCAACCTATGTTAACCTGGTTAATCAATTCTGGAAATTCAACTATAGATCCCTTAATTGGATTCGATTCTTTTCGAACTTCGACTTGTGAATATATCATTTTGACTATCTTTTTGAGATCCAATCAACGGTATGTTTGTCTCTTTAAAATTACGTTTCCCTTATACTCTTGTCCTTATGTTGCTTTCCCACTTGCATTCGTTTTTTACGTTAACCTTTTCGAGTATATTTTTTTAATAAATCTTCTGATATTAAAATCTTATCCACAATCATTTTCTTTTAAATTTCATATTTTCTAAACTTATACACCTTGTTGTAAAGCTTCCTCGAGATGCGTAGTGTTTTCGACCGGTGGTCATAGGACTCCATCTGACACGATGTAGTATAGTGTCTATGCCAAAATCATGTATGATACAAAAATCATAGTTACCCTCTAACACCACTTTCCTTTTAACAAGAACTTGTGTTCGGTCAATGTAAACTTTTAAGGCGTGAGCAAGTGTCCGACCTTGGTTGTCGAGACCCACTTGTGCTTCTTGGTTATCTTCATCCTCTTCCAAAGATGAAAGGATCAGAGGAGGAGCCCATGATGATGAAGCTCAAGTGGGACGACGAGATTGAGTCGCCCTACTCAGATTGTTGTACTTAACCAAGAAGAACAAGGGTACAATTAAAGAGAATAGGTCATTATTATACCTCAAAATGGGCACACTTACAAGGCAAGTCTAGATATGAGCAATTTGATCGAAAATTGGACATCAGTTTGGTTGATCTAGTCCAAAAGTTGGTGAAATTAACAGATTTGAAGGTGATAAGTACCAAGAATCGAGAGACTTTAAAAAATCGAGTAGTTATTGGAACAAAAAAAGAAATGAAGACTAAAAGAGTTGAAAGAGGTTGAATTGTCACATAATGATTTTGTTATTTATAGCATTTTTAAGTGTAATGTTTATAACGACCTGATGAAATAGTGGTTTGAACCACTACATTATGTACAATGACTCAGAGTTTGATTTTCTTGCTTGAAATACAATGGGCCCAACAATTTGGGTCTAGATGGTAATTTTGCAATTATTTTATAATCATCATTCTTCTGTGATTTTATAAATAGAGGAAGAGATTCAAATAGCAAAAGATTTTTTTCACTTTTAAACTGGAAGAGCTCCTGGATTTTTGTTAAAACGTTTTTCTCATTTTACATTGGAGAACTTCTTATGTTTTACGATTTTAGTACAAGGGATTCTATAAAGTTTAATATTCAACATAAAACCCTATATTTTTTATTCGTATCTCGAGAAAAAAAATAGTGGAATTTTCAAGAAATTCTAAAAGTGGGACTTATGGTGAAACTTTAGGATTTTGTTTTGGTCATTTTTAATAAAATCTAATCTCACCATTGAATTCAAAATGGTCAAAAAACATATTTTAACCTATAAGCACGCTTAAATGAGAGTCCGAATGAAAAAATTGTAAAATCCTCAATTTTTGAGTCGGACCAGGCTAAAATAATGACTTTTTGTTAGAGTAAATTTTTTTAAAATTCGATCACACCATTATTTTCATAATGAAAAATTATAGAAAATAAAATATTTACTCATCATTTTTAAAACCTAGAAAGTTGAATTATCGAAAAAAAATGGAAATGACATTAATTTTAGGGTCCCACTGGTCTAAAAAAGTGAATTTTTGTTAAAGAAAAAATTTGTAGAATTTGACCATACCATAATACATGAAAGAAAAATTATATAAAATAGAGTAGTCACTCGTCACTTTTGGAGTCTGGACGGTCAAGTTATCGTCAAACGAAACAATATTAAAATATCGATTTTATCCCGTAACTTATATAAATAATTTTTAAAATAAAAATCACTATTCATCTTCTCTTTAAATGCGTAAAAACCATCCAAGATTTTTTAAAAAGAAATTTGGTTTTTTTCCCAACTTCCAACCTTAGATTCGTTGCGAACGGGTCACCGTCGACTTTCAACGAAGAAGGAAAAAACGTTCGTAGTATCGACCTGTACAAAATCCACCCAATTTCTTTTTCTTTCTTTTCACTTTCTTCCTGTTTTGTTGAAAGTCAGCCGTATGAGATACGAGGATTTTGACTTTTAAACCTTGGATTTCATCTATTTTGATGCCAAACTGTCCTCCGTCATAGAAGGGAAAATGGATAATGGCATCGAGATCTTTGAAACAACCAGGTTCGATTAAAGAGTTAGCCACCTTAACATCACAATCAATCTCGAATTCCATGCCGATCATCTTAATTTTCATGCACGTGTTTCAATTTTAATACATAGAGATTGGTAGGGACTCTCAATTTCTATTGGTAACTATAGATTGTGAAAATTGCATTTAGGGTTTTAACAAAAATTTGTTATGTGTTTCAAAAATATAAAATTCTTTTCGTTATTTCAAATTCACGCTCGAACCTTGAAATTTGATGTGTTTAATTGCATTTTATAAAAAATTATACGTGAGTAGAACATTTCACCAGGTTATTTCGCCAGTTGGATTATGTACATTGCTCGGACCCCGTTTTGACATAAGTTTTGTAAATTTTCTATTAAAATGATAAAAATGAATTTCAAAGTATGAAAAAAGATTTAATATAGAAAAATGAGTATTTGAGTGAATGAATATCGAAAAAATGAATGGTGTGTTTGAAAAAAATGAAAAGTGCAAAAATAAAAAAAAGGGAAAAAGGGATAAAACGGTAAAATGTAAGAATCACACCCAATGGGTGATACCTACATTTTACATTGTAATGTTGTGTGTAGGTTAGTGAACGGATATCCAGGGATAATGATATTAGTTTCATGTTTATTTACTTTCTTTAGCGCGAGGTGCAGTTTATGTATTTGTTCTGTTATTTATTTTAGGCCGCGTGGCGACAATTGCATGGTAGGAAATTGGATTTCCATTATCAATTATGTTATATTAATTTCTCATTTATTTTCAAAGAATTTTTTTTATTTTTTATTTAAAGAAAGGAAATAATATGTATATGTAACTATTTTGTGAACTCTTAAAGAGCTTGTGAATGCCTAAAGGGATAGTTTGTTATATCATCCGGAGTGATATACTATTCTGGGATATACAGTAGGAACAACCAAACTCATACATAGTATGGGACGCATATGAGAGTGGATATACAACTAAAATCTGAGTTTATTCCTCTTTATCTTTACCAGTGAACTTGTAATATAAATGTGGTCGTATACGAATGGGATTGTATATTTGGGAATTACATGCATGCCTGATAGGCATAGACAAAGATGTTTAGTCAATGATCACTAATAATCTATAGTAGTCGAACGTTCTGACACATAAAAAAGAGACCCATTGCTTATGGTCACGTCAAATGACTAGTTTGAGCCGAATAAATGGTCTTGCAAGTGTGGTAAACAATGACCAGCCACAAAATCAGAAATTAGTACTTTATTATGAAACATCATGTCCCGATTGGGAGTGATCCAGTCATGAATCTCAATTCTCTAATTCTACTACTTTACCATTGTGTATTATGTATCTGTTACCTTATTTTGATATATAAAATGAAATGCATGTTTAATGTTTCTAGTTGGTCAACTAGATTAGTATAAAAAGAAAATGCTATAATGAATACTGCTAATTGATGTAATATGAGTTTTCAAATATTTAGTTGGTCTTCCATGACTATATGTACTAGTTAATCATAGTTTATTCTGTAAAATTTTACGTGTTAAAATGATTCAACATATTTATTCGTTCATGTTAGAAGAGGTTATTGATAGAAATTATTTACTTCCTTACTGAGTAACTATTGTTACTCACCCTTTCCTTCCTATTTTTTTAGCTCTAAAGCTTGCAATTAATAAGATGAGCGAAAGTCAGTTAACGATGATTATCTGGTGGGTCAAATAGACAATCATAGTCTGTTACCTGGTGAGTATTGGGACTATATCCCCTAGTAGCGTCAGTTAGTCCAAGTTATATTATAGATTTTTGGTTGAGCATTAGGACTTTTGTTAGAGTGGGGAGTTTTGTATAATCCTATATATTAATTTCTTCTTTCGCATTCTTATCTATTGTATGTTATTATATGTATATAAACTTCTGTCAGTATTATATTTTGTATGTATATATGCAGGATAAAATGTATGTTGTTTATCAGGTGAAATAGGCATTTAGTACCTTGGAATACTAACATAAACAGAAAAAACAATGCCAAAATTTTGAGGCATCACCTAGTACCTTGAGATTTGACATGGGACTTTGTGTTAATGTTTTAGGGGTGCTACAGGTGGTATTAGAGCATAGCATTAGATTCATATGGGATACAGATCTATTATGTTTTGGAGAATAAACTGATACCACAGACATTAGAGATAATCATAGAATGTCAGTAGGAATCTAATATTCGAACTCAGTACTAGTTCCATATTGGGATTGTGAGTTTTTTGGTGTCTAGAAGTCCGTAGAACCTAGTAAGCCTAAGATAAGATTTTAAGTCCATTCTATCAGTAATGAAAATGGTGGTCATTACTAGATTTCTTATTATAATAGTAGTTAATGCTTGTATGAGAATGATGTTGGCGTGGTTCTGAGAAGTGCCTTGTTTTTAATCAATAAAAAATTACTGAACTTGCTGGCTAGGAAAGATGCAAGGAAATAGAGGTACAACTAGACCCGTGACAAGGATTCAAGCTGGTGGAAAAATCTACTTGGTTCTAGTAAACTTACCAAGATACAATGGTTGATAGAAGTAGTCACTAAGTTATCCCAAAGTAAGTCAGGCACGTAAGGAAAGAAGACAATCAGAGATGTTTGAAGCCCCAAATGATCATGTTGGGTCAACTAACCAAAAATATTAGAGAGAATAAAAAAAAGACTCGACCATTATTTTAAGGATAAATGTAAAACCCTGAGTTTTCGATTTGTATCTCGAGAAACAAAATAGTAAAATTTTGAGAAATTTTTTGAAAGTGGGACTTAGCGTAAAATTGAAGGATTTTGTTATGATCATTTTTAATGAAATTTAACCTCACCATTAGATTCAAAATGGTTGAAAAATATACTTTAGCCTATAAGCACGCTTAAATGTGAGTCCGAACAAAAAATTTACAAAATCCTCAATTATCAAGTCGGACTAAACTTAAATAATGATTTTTTGCTAGAGTAATAATTTTTAAGATTTGATCATATCATTAGGGTCATAACAAAAAATTATAGAAAATTGACTATTTACTTGTCATTTTTGGATATAAAAAAGTTGAATTATTGTTAAAAATGAAAACGACGTCAATTTTAAGGTCCCATTGGACCGAAAATATAAATTTTTTCTATAAATAGAATTTATAGAAATTGACCACACCTTAGATCCAGACTGAAAAATTATACAAAATAGAGTACTCATTCGTCACTTTTGGAGTCTGGACGGTCAAGTTATCGTTAAAGGAAATAATAGGTAAAATACCGATTTTGTCCCCAAAATTTATATAAATAAAATTTTAGAATTTTTTACTATTCATATTCGTTTTAAACAACCCAAAACCAGCCAATGAAATTTTAATTTTTTCTTTTTTTTTCAAATTTTCAAAATCAAATCCGTCTCGAACGGGCCGCCATTGACTTACGCTGCAAAAGGAAAAAAGGTCCGCAGCCTCGACATCTACAAAACCCACCCAACTTCTTCTCATTTCCTCTTTTCTTTTGTCTCGTATCATAAAAAATCAGCAGCATATATATACAGGGATTTCTTAACTTCAAGCTCGGATTTCATCTGTTTCGGGGTCAAACCGTCATCCACCGCAGAAGGGAGAAAAGATGACAACATCATGATCTTCGAAACCACTAGACCAAATTCAAAAATCAATCGTTTTGAAGTTTGGTCTGTTTCAATTTTCGTGTCAATCGTCTCGATTTTCATGCACACGCTTCGATCATCTCGTACAGAGATTGTAAGAAACTCTCAATTTTTATTAGTAATCATAGATTGTGAAAATTGCATTTAGAATTTTTTTCAAAAATTTGTTATATATTTCCAAAATATAGAATTCTTTTCGTTGTTTCAAATTCACACTAGAACCTGCACATTTGATGTGCTTAATTGTACTTAATAATAAATTATACGTGGGTAGGACATTTAATTCGATTACTTCCGTTAGTTGGGTCTTATACACCGCTCGAACCCCATTTTGATCTAAGTTTTATATTTTTTCAATGTTATTGAAAAAATGAATTTCATATTTGGAAAAAATGATTTAATATTCAATAAACTCATATTGAGTTGATGAATATCAGAAATTGAATATCTTGTTCGACAAATTGAAAATTACTAAAATTAGAAAAAAAAAGTGAAAAAGGGGATGAAACGGTAAAATGTAAGATTCACACCCGAGGGGTGATGCCTGCATTTTACATTGTAATGTTGTATGTAGGTTGGTGAAGGGATATCCAAAAATAATGATTGCATGTTTATTTAAATTTTGTTGGCGTAGAGGCTCTAAGTTCTGTTATTTATAATCGGCCGGGTGAGCATAGTTGTATGATAGGAAACTGGATATCTATTCTCAACCTTGTATTGTTAATTTCCCTTTTGTTTTCAAATAAAAAATTAATATATATATATATATATATAATATATCGATATATATATATATATATATATCTATATTATATATATATTATATATATATGTAGCTATTTTGTAAGCTGTTAAAAAGTCTGTGAATGCCTGAAGGGATAGTGCGTCATATCATCCGAAGTGGTGTACTATTTTGGGATGTATGGTAGGGACCACCAAGCTCATATGTGGTAAGGGAGGCGTATGAGAGTAGAGTCACAATTGGAATCCGGGTTTATTCTTCTCTATCTTTACCAGTGAACTTATAATGTAAAGGTGATTGTATACGAATGGTTTGTATATTTGGGAATCACATGCACGCCTGATAGGCATAGACGAAGATGATTAGTCAGTGATCAATAATAATCTATAGTAGTCGAATGTTCTGACACATCGAAAAGAGACCCATTACTTATGGTCACATCAAACGGTCAGCCTGAACCGGATAAATGGTCCCGTAAGTGTGGTAAATAGCGACCAGCCACAAAATCAGGAACTAATACTTTATTATGAAATATTATGCCTTGACTGGGAGCGATCCAGTCATGAATCCCAACTCCTTAATTCCACTACTCCACCATTGTATGTTATATATCTTTTACCTTATTTTGATATATAAAATGAAATGCATATTTAATATTTCCATTTGATCAATAAGATTTGTATAAAAAGAAAATGCTATAGTAAGTACTGTTGATTGATGTAATGTTAGTTTTAAAATGTTTAGTTGCTCATCCCTGGCTATATGTACTAGTTAATCGTAGTTTCTTCTATAAAATTTTACATATATTAAAATGATTTAGTATGTTTATTCGTTCATGTTAGGAGAGGATATTGACATAAATTGTTTGCTTCCCTATTGGGTAACCATTGTTACTCACATTTTCATTCTCCATTTTTTTAGTTTCAGATTCAGAGCTTGGCGAGGCTGGTATAGAGTACAACTGAGGATCATCTGATGGGTCAGATAGACAACCAGAGTCCTTTTCATGGTAAGCACTGGGGCTATACCCCCTAATGGTATCAGTTCATCCAAGTAGTTTAATGGATTTTTTCTTGAGTTTTAGGACTTCTGTTAGAGTGAAGAGTTTTGTATAATCCTGTATTTTTGTTATCCTTCCACACTCAGATCTATCATACGTTATTAGATCTATATAGGCTTCCGCTAGTATTATATTTTGTATGTATATATGCAGGATAATGTATGTCATTTATCAAGTGCAGGTTGAACGCTTTGAAATTCTAAAATAAACAGAGGAGACCATGCCAAAATTTTGAGACGTCACCTAGTGCCTCAAGATCTGACATAGGACTTTGTGTTAGTGTTTGGCGGGGTGCCACAATAAATCCCAAAAGGATCAAGGAGTAAATATTCCACCACAGGGATGACTATGAGAAGAAATAGGGATCGTATAATCACCGCCTCAAAACTTAGTAGAAGAAAAGCAGTTAGGATCCAATAAGAGGCAAACAATTACGAAACTAGCAAATTCATAGGGAAAGAAACCATACATAAGGAGTGAGATTATAGATATACCAACTCAATGGATGGAAGAATATGATAAGAAACAACAACATATACTACTAAATCAATCGAAAGAAGTAGTAGTGGCATGTTACAAATGTGGTAAGTTAGGATATAAAGGGGAGAAATATTTGGGTCGACGTAAACTGATTAAAGATGTTTGGCTTAAAAAAATGTTGGATGGGCCAATTCAAAGAACAATAAGACCGCTGGGTTTTAACAAGGTCAATGATATACTTATACCACTACAAACAGATCGAACTAGCAGTTGAAAGCAAGAGGAAATGGAATTACATTTGTCCTAGGGATAAATCAATCAACCCCATACCTCTATTCCTTCTAGATCAGACCTGGCCTAGAAGTCGATGTATTCGAGGCCAATCTCCCCTGGATCAATGTACCCACAATATAGAGCTACTCCACTATCGAGTTACAGGATTTCCCATCTTCGAGTCATAGAACAATTGAGGCTCCAATGATGCCAAGATGGCCAAATGAACCAACTAAGTAGGTTCATAGCTTGTAGACCTCAGTTTACCAACTGCCCCCTTTACAGAAACTTACGAAGACAAGGTGTGGTCAGGTGGGACATATCAGGAAAGAATGCCTTCTATCATAGTCTCAAGCAGGGGGTTGTGATCAAAGAGAAAGTACTTATCTCCGATGAAGTTTTGGAAGGTACGATTTTTAATTATAATGTTAGAAATTCGAGTTCTATGCGATACTAATTCCTCTAGATCATATATTTCTGCGAAGATTTTACATATTTGCTAGAGAAAGAAACTACTGACACGGGTCGAGTAATGAAATTATCTACACCACAGGGAGACTATGATTGATAAAAAGTTATTAAGGTAGTATGGGACAAAGAATGTTGATGAAATAGGCACAATAAGGTAGAGTAGAAAATGGAAGATTGAATTGAATATAAAGATAGTGGTGTATTGGGAATGTAGATTTAATACAATTTACGAATCTAGTGTTAGTAAATATTTATATTATAGTAGGGGTATATTAAGTGTGGATGGTGTGTATTATTTTATTAAGAATTATTAAATGGTATGTAAATAGTAATGGTGTGTTTGCGATAAGATTATGTATTGAAGAGTAATATTCATGGCAAGTATGAGTAAAACATAATAGATGGTGTAATTGGTGAGAGAAGTAAATATAAAGGATAGAGAAGATGTAAAAGGATTGTTGTTGATAAAAATGGGTGGGGAATTTGTATAATGTGAGTTGATTATTATCTTAAGGTTATATAAATAATGGATTAGTTAGAGTATGAGTTTGAATTTGAGTGATTAATTAAAGAATGTGTTGGGTTGACGCAATATAGGTCCTAAGAATAGATGATAAATGAAAATAGGTATTGTTTATTATATATGTTGTGTTAGTAGAATGGCGACAAAGCTTGATAAGGTATGAGTCAATTTTGATGACAATTTTTATTAAGGGGGGAGAATGTAAAATGTCAAATTTTTGATTTGTATCTCGAGAAAAAAATAAATAGTAGAATTTTGAGAAAATTATGAATATGGGACTTAGGGTGAAACTTTAGGATTTTGTTATGCATTTTTAATGAAATCAGATTTCACCATTTGATTCAAAATGGTTGAAAAATATATTTTAGCCTATAAGCATGCTCAAAAGCGAATCCAAACAGAAAAATTAAAAAATTCTCTATTTTCGAGTTGGACTAAGTTAAAATAATGAGTTTCTGCTAGAGTAAGAATTTATAAAATTTGATCATCCCATTGGATTCATAACAAAAAATTATAGGAAATATATTATTTACTCATCATTTTTAGAGCCTAGAAAGTCGAATTATCGTTAAAAACAGAAATGAAGTCAATTTTAGGGTCTTATCGGGCTGAAAAAGTGAATTTTTCTTAAAGATAGAATTTGTGAAATTTGACCCACCATTAGATCTAAAATGAAAAATTATATAAAATAGAGTATTCACTAGTCACTTTTGGAGTCCGGACTGTCAAGTTATTATCGTCAAACGAAACAATATTAAAAATATCAATTTCATCCCGCAACTTATATAAATAATTTTTACAATGAAAATCACTATTTATCATTTCTTTCAATGCATAAAAATCATCCGAGAGTTTTTTAACAAATATTTAATTTTTTCCTAACTTTCAACCTTAAATTCGTCACGAACGGGTCGCCGTTGACTTCCAACGAAGAAAGAAAAAACGTCCGCAGCATCAACCTCTATAAAACTCACCTAATTATTTTTCTTTTTTTCTTCTCTTTCTTTCCATTACGTCGAAAATCAATCATATGAGATACGGGAGTTTCATCTATTTTGAGGTCAAACCGTCCTCTGCTGCAGAAAGAAGAAAGGACGACGGTATCGAGATCTTTGAAATCATCGAGCCTGATTCAAAAATCAACCATGTTGACATTCGATCTATATCGATTTTCTTACTAATCATCTAAATTTTTGAACACGTTATTTAATTCTATCGTACAAAGATTGGTAGGGACTCTCAATTTCTATTGGTAACCGTAGATTGTGAAAATTGCATTTAGGGTTTTAACGAAAATTTATAATGTGTTTTAAAAACATAAAATTGTTTTTTGTTATTTCAAATTCACATCTAGACCTTTATATTTGATGTGTTTAATTACATTTTATAATAAATTATATGTGGATAGGACATTTCAACGGGTTATTTCTGCCAACTAGGTTCTGTGCACTGTTCAAACCCCGTTTTGACATAAGTTTTATAAATTTTTAATTTAAACGACAAAAATAAATTTTAAAGTGTGAAAAAAGATTTAATATCGAAAAATGAATATTTGAGTGAATGAATATCGAAAAAAGAAAAAAGATGATGAAATGGTAAAATGTAAGAATCACACTAGAGGGGTGATGTCTGCATTTTACATTGTAATATTGTGTTTAGGTTGGTTAACAGATATCTAGGGATAATAATATTTGTTGCATGTTTATTTATTTTATGTCATCTGGAGTGATATACTATCATAGGATGTATGATATGGACAATCAAACTCATATATGGTATGGGACGCGTATGAGAGTAGAGTTACAACTAGAATTCGAGTTTATTCCTCTCTATCTTTACTAGTGAACTTGTAATGTAAAGGTGGTCATATACGAATGAGGTTATATATTTGGGAATCACATGCACGCTTGATAGGCATAGACAAAGATGATTAGTTAATAATCACTAACAATCTATAGTAGTCGAACGTTCTAACAAATCGAAAAGAGACCCATTGGTTACGGTCACGTCAAACAACCAACCTGAACCAGATAAATGGTCCCGCAAGTGTGGTAAACAGTGACAGTTACAATATCAGGTACTAATACTTTATTATGAAACATCATGTTTCGATTGTGAGCGATCTAGTCGTGAATACCAACTCCCTAATTCCACTACTCCATCATTGGGTGTTATGTATTTGTTGCCTTATTTTGATATATAAAATGTAATGCATGTTTAATGTTTCCAGTTGATCAACTAGATTTTTATATAAAAAGAAAATGTTATAGTGAGTACTACTCATTGATGTAATGTGAGTTTTCTAATGTTTAGTTGCTCAACCCTATCTATATATACTACTTAATCGTAATTTATTCTGTAAAACTTTGTATATGTTAAAATACTCTAATATGTTTATTAGTTCATGTTAAGAGATGTTATTGGCAGAAATTGTTTGCTTATCTATTGGATAACTATTGTTACTCATCTTTTCCTTCCTATTTTTTAGCTCCAAAGGTTGCAGTTGATGAGACAAGCATAGAACTGGCTAGTGATAATCATTTGGTAAATTAGATAGACGATCAGAGTTTGTTACCTGGTGAGTATTGGGGTTATATCCCCTGGTAAAGTCAGTTAGTCTAGGTTATATTATACATTTTGGGTTGAGCGTTTGGACTTTTGTTAGAGTGAGGAGTTTTGTATAATCCTGTATATTAATTTCTTCTTTCGCACTCTGATCTATCGTATCTAATTAGATATATATAGGCTTCTGCTAGTATTATATTTTGTATGTATATATGTAGGATATAATGTATGTTGTTTATCAAGTGAAACAGGTATTCAGTGCCTTAGAATGCTAACATAAACAGAGGAAACGATGTCAAAATTTCAAGGCATCACCTAGTACCTTGAGATTTAACATGAGGCTATATATATATATATGTAGGATATATATATATATAGAGTAGCGTTCAATGGCCAACAGTTTGGCAAACATTTTGGCAAACACATTTTTCAAAACATGGGTTAGAGGTCTTGGAATGGGCTGATTTTTGGTGAGGATGATCTCTATGGTGAGGAGATCATCATCACCAAAAATCAGCCCATTCCAAAACTTCTAACCTCATCAAAAATGGTTTACAAAAATGGACGGTTCACGATTTTTCAACTTGTAAAATGGGGCTAGAAGTTTTGGAATGAGTTGAGTTTTGGTGAGGATGATCTCCTCACCGTAGAGATCATCCTCACCAAAAATCAGCCCATTCCAAGACCTCTAACCCATGTTTTGAAAAAGTGTTTGCCAAAATGTTTGCCAAACTGTTGGCCACGGATAGGGACCCATATATATATATAGAGAGAGAGAGAAAGAGAGAGAGAGATTTAGACTTCATGAGAATTCTTCAAAATCATTGTAAAAATTTGTTATAAAAAATTAGAATCTCAACAATAAAAGAAGAATCTCACTCAGATCTGAGAAATACCTATAAATCAAAGTAAGTAAGATTGGATTGATTTTAAATTTATTAAGCTTTTCTATCTAGTTTTTTTTATTTTTAATCATTTTTGAATCTAAGTTTAATCATAAATTTAGTTTGTTTGATCTTCAATAAACAAAATAAATTTCTTGATCGTTGGATTTTACATATAATTATCAATTTTGATCTATATATTTACTTCATTAGATGTAAACCTCTTTGATTTAGATCTAAACAAGATATTGTCATAGTTGTAATCTCGAACTTGGCACCTTCGAAAAAATTCAAAAATATAGATTAAAACCATTCACCTTGTCCTATTGTGAGGTTGGATCCCGAATCTTCTTCCTTGCAATGGGGACGAGATCAACTAAGGACTCATTATTATTCTCCCAACAATTCCAAATCTGAAAATCTAAGATCTAAGTTATAATTGATGAGCTATGAAGTGGGGAAAATAAAATAATGCTTTCATTGAGAGGATCTTAGTTGTGAATGGTTCTATTTTGAACTGTGTTAACTTTTTGGGTTGTTTATGATTAAGATTATATCTGATAATTCTATTTGTGTAGTTTCAACTTCTGAGTTTTCTTCTAATCTTGATGATTCTCATTCTCTCTAATGTTTGATTTTTGTTCTTCATTGTTTTGCTTGAATTCATAATGATATAGTGTTTTCTTTTCTTTCAAGCATTTTCATTGGAAAAAGTATTGGAACACCTCAGTTTCGTCAATTTTTGTTCTACAATGATACCGCGGTCATTTTATAGCAACTTCTGATGTTTTTCTGTTCAATTTCCAATTCTTTGTTTGCTAAAAGTTCTTCTAACCTCTATTTATGGATGAGGACATATCGCCATATGTAATGATGATGAAATCACTACATAGTGGTATTGACATTGCTATGTATAGCGAAGATCAAATTGCTATATAATGTTACATCTCTATATAACGCTTTTAACATGATTTTAAAAAAATATTCAAGCAACCGTAATGTATAAAACAAATCAATTTAAGCATGGTGATCATGAACTAAAAAATTGTAATCCCACTAGTATAAAAAAATAAAAGAAAAGAATAATAAAAAAATTATAAGTTACATGATGATTAGGGAGAAGAATAAAAACATCAACAAATCAATAAAGAGAAGGAAATAAAAAACATATAAGAGAATGAAAAATAAAATTCAACTTACCTCTATGAATGATGGTTGGTTTGCATTCCTTCAGGCACAACTTAAGATGAGTGTTGGTGTAGAGGATGAAGAAGAAGGTCGCTGCTATGGCATTTAAGAAAGGTATTTTTCTTCATCTATTTCTTCTTCTATTTCTTCTTCTATTTTTTGTTTTTGTTTTTTTTATGGTCCTTATTCATTATCCTTTCGCAAGATTAATTGAAGAAAGAGCAGTTTAAACAACGTAGTAAGAGAGGAGAGAATGAAGAGGACCTCATTGGAAGGGAGTGGGACGTAGGTTTTTTTAAGGTCTTGAGTTTCCTCTTTTTTCAACTTCCTAATTCTTGTTTTCTCTTTTTCTTCTCTTTCACATTTTTTATATTGAGAATATGGGTAGTGATCCTATGTTTTTTATGCATGTTCTAATTTTCTTCATCGGTTAGTTTGATTGGTCAATTGATATGGATTACTTTTTCAATTTGATTCGTCGAGTTAAGGTTTCAAATGGGTTGATTGAATTTTGATTTTTGATTTGATTGATCGATTAAGGTTCTTGATTTTGTTAGTTAATTAAGGTTTAAAATTCAACATGATTGGTTAATCAAGGTTTCAATTTGATTGGTTAATCAGGTTTTTGATTTGGTTGGTTAAAATATTCGATTTTGTTTGTTAAAATTTTCGATATTATTTGTTAGAATTTCGATTATATTTGTTAAAATTTTTGATTATTTTGTAAAAATTTCGATTATGTTTGTAAGCTAAGATTTCTATTTTTTTTTTATGTGCATGGATTTGTCACAAATTTATTTTTGGCCACTTTTTCCTAAGAACCAAGGTCTCTAGGTAAAAAGTAGATATCAAAGGGTATTTTGGTTATTTTTTGTGATTTTTTGAGATCTTCTCTGTTTTTACTGATTTTGGTCTCGTTAGACTTGAAATCACATTTTGAAGGTAATGCAAATACTTTTGAGACTTTTTAAAGGTATGGGACCCATGAGAGGTTTTTTCATCATTTTTGTCAATTTTTGTGAAAGCGTGCGGCTTCTTTTAATCTAAATGTGATTATTTCTAAGTCTGAAGGTCACATTTTCGTGGTGTTTTGAAGTATCATTGTCATCGAAATGTGTGGCAAACCTAAGCATGTGTAATTTTCTATGTTGGACATAACGTGTAGTGATTCTAAGTGTGCATAATTTCTATGTCGAGTCGTAACGAGTAACAGATGAAAGAACTAGAAGTGGTAAAAATAGAATATGGACTCTTAAGCTTTCGAGTTCTTCACGTATTCTACGATTATAATTAGTAACCCACAACAATCGGGTGACGAATTGTCGAATTAAGCATATGAAAATATGAGATGTCTGTAGATGCCCCTTTTTGGTAGAGGATGGAAGCAAACTAAATGAAAAATCTACTTTGGTATAGATAGTGCGATATCCGAATGCCAAAGCTAGTGACCGGTCATTTCGCAGTTTGATTTGACAATTTGTCGAGGTGTCCAGATCTTTGAGGGTAAGCTCTCCTCGAACTAAAAATTGTCAGATTATTGAATTTTGTAAAATTCTTCCTGACTAATGCAAATGCAATAAAAGTGCACATGTGTGCCATAGTGTAATGATGATTTTGGAAATGTGTGCCTTCATTTTGTGCATTTATGATAAGAGGATAATGAACAAAATCTAAGCAAACCTGAGAAAATTTTGAATTAAAATTGAGCAAAAATTGAGAAAAATCTAAGTAAAACTAAGCAAAATATTATTTAGATTTAAGCATAAACTGAGTAGGGTCTATGCATAATCCGAGTAAGGGTCTGAGCATAATTTGAGTAAAGGTTTAAGCATACTCTAAGTAAGGGTTTGAACATATTCTGAGTAAAGTATGAGCATAAATTGAATGAAATCTGACTAAGGTCTAAGTATAATTTGAGTAAGTCTGAGCACAACTAAGTAAAATTTAAGCATAAATTGAATAAAATCTGAGCATAAATTGAATGTTCTATTTTATGTACTATGAGCGAAAGAGTAATAGACTATTTCCTAAAGAAAACAAATGCGAGACCAAGAATGCATCTGTACTTTGAACCTCAGGGGTTTTAAAAAAATGTTATCAAGAGGGTAACATTTAATTCAATGTTAAAATTATCCTTTGGGGTTGAAATTGATCAAACTTTTGAGAACAAAATGCCCCTAGTTTGACAAGGAATGTTGTACTGGGGATAACTAAATACAGTTTGAGAAAGAATCACTATGAGAAAAAGTGCCTTATTTGATGGTCGAGGGCCATCGAATTTTGCAAAATTTGACGGACCATCCCGTCAAAATTTTCAATGTAGAATTTTTTGTTTTGACGGCCCAAAGACGTCTAACTAACTAAAAAATGCAATTGCCCAGAACTGTAGAATTTTTCTAGGGAAATTTTGACAGTTGTAAACCATCAAATCTGGGCAACTTTCAATGTAAATTGTATTTAATAAAAATTTAATTTTTTTTGTTGTAGTTTAGTAAAGCCTACAAACAAATATACGATATCCAGTTGTACACCAAGCTATCCAACAATCAACATCCAGTCATTCAAACTATTGCCACACAATCCATAGAAACTATATTTCATTTAATATAATCTAAAATATAATTGCAAATCCAGTTTGTAAGATAATTCACATCCAAGCCATGCTAATTACAATGAGTTCTTGATTTACAACCAACCGATCTTGTCGTCATCATCATCGAAGCTTTATCCGAAAGATTTTTGGGTCTTCTAATTAGATCTTGTTCCACTGTGATTTCCATCCAAAGTCATGTGTCACAATCCGATCTTGTAATAAACCTAAATGAATTAAAACAAAAGCATTTATCAAAGAAAAAGTATTATAATGAGTATCATCTTTACGAAAGCATTAGTCATAACTCAATAACTGAAATTCAAGAACAAGTGCTAAGGAACTGAAAATCAAACTCTCAACATCACAGAAAAAATTCAAAGGTAGAACTTATAAAAGGCAACTACTGAAAGTTGCATCTCTTAACAAGCTAGGAAGACAACATTTTAATAATTTACAAGTCCTGCATTGTGTAAACAAAGATCATGCATGATGCCTATATATATAAAACAAAATGGTATAAATTTAAAATTTTCACCATTATTTTAGAATTTAGTTCATGTTTACACACTCTTTTGTGGCCCACCAATCCAATGTTCAAATTCTCAGTCAGTGAACCCATCCATAAAAGACTATATATAGACACGAAAAAAGATCAAACCCACTGACCATACTCAAATGCAATTAGTATAAGTCATCGATCAAATTACTTGTTTGTGTTAAGACATAAAATATAGTCATGCAATCAAAGAATGCCTAGAGCATTTACAATCATACAAAATAACTATATTACTCACCAATCATAGTTTTCCCCTGTTTTTATCTTCTTTTGAAAGAGAAATTGCAATAGCTTGATCTATATCTTCATACTCAAACAATGCATCCTGTATTCAAGTTCCTCCACAAAATAAAGTTAGAAAAACACTAATATGAAAGAAGCAACTTAATATTTAAAAATCACAAACCCATCATCTAACCAAGGCTATGATATGTTCATGGGAGATAAAGAATATAATCTAAACAGGAACCTATCCCTATCAGACTCAATAGCATCTCGTATTCATCAATTAACTCTAAAACTATAAACTACGTATTACTTTCCAGCTAAATTTGAGGGAACAAAGTACCTTGACCAAGTAAATTGAGCATGAGAGATAAAAGAGAATCCCAACAAGGTGCAATAACTGAATTATTGTAAAACTAGAAGGTTCATCCAAAACTCTAACATTTCCAAGCTTCTCATGATATTGCCCTTTTTAAGAATATATGGCTGGAACCTTTAAAAATTTTGTTCAACCAACCCATAGTGTGGAAGCCATTTGCTCATGGTCTAACAAAATTTTGCCTACACATACATTATCCATTTAAGAAAGAGAAACATCAAATACAAAAGCAATGGTGTCACATTCATGGGAACCCAAAAGTGTGAAATGTGAACAAGGACTAAGTAAGGAAGTGGAGAATGGATGTGTGTTTAGTGAGAGCCCAAAGTTCAAAGTGGATTGAGGTACCCAATTGAGAAAGGGTTACCAAGAGCTAGGTTATACAATGTTTGTGAGTGGGTTTAAAGGATTCAGTTAGTGGGGACGAGATTCCTAAAATATCTTGCTCAAGCTTGCATCTCCATTGGGTTAGACTTTTATACAATTTTTTTTTTGGAAGGTTAGCAGGGTGAAGGCAGACCTAGACTAACATAAGAAAGGGTTCAAGGGATTTGAACCTAAGACCTTGGGAACAACCTCCACAAGATTTTACCACTAAGCTATATGAAGAATGAATAACTAATCCTCAATGGCAATGGTATGCAACTATTTTAGTAGCGAGAGTGAAACATTCACACTCTGCTATGTTGTGTGCAATAATAATTTCACACCATTTATTTTGACAACGACGCCTTATCCTAAAGATCCGGGGTTGGCTAAACCAATCCTGATATTCTATTTCACTCTGTCTAGAGCCAAAGTCTTCTGGTTATTCTGACATGATATTTTCAAAACATGTTTTTTCAATATAATATTTCTTTCAACAACAACAACAACAACAATAATAATAATAATAATAATAATAATAATAATAGTAATAGTAAATAAATAAACTGACGAAGAAAACATCTCTCTCTTGAATTTAAACTGTGTTAAAATATTTAGAAATTGTATACTTGAAAGTCATCTCAATTGATTTTTCTTGTAGTTTACTACCTATAAGGATTGCTCTTATATTTCTAAAAATGCTTCTATTTTAATTATATTATCTATTTTTTTTATTGATGGGTTTGTCTGATTTGTGCTGGCATAGTTAAACTTTGTTAAAATTTTCTATGTTCAATTAGATTGATTTGATGGAAGATAAAACTAACATCTATGAGCCTAAAAATATCTTACCACTAAGCTATTATGAAGTTTTGTTCGCTTTGCAAAACCTCCACTTTCAGTTTTAAGTTGAATAAAGCACCTTAAATTTTCTCTAGCCATAATTCTTTTAACAAGGAACACACATATCAAATGCGACCATTACCCTACCATCGAAGCAAGCAAAGGCCATAATAGCAAATGTTCACTGGCAATTCATTACACTTATGTAATGAAAAAAAAAATATGAGCCCAAAAACAAGTAAACAAAGAGGCTTTCAATATATGTGAAAGGCAAAAATAAATGCAAGATAAAAAAAAAACATCAAAATCAACCACAAAGGAGGAGTTGTCTGATTGCTGTCACAGTTACTAATAAAAGTCCTATAACCATTCATTTGCCTTGTGTGATAGTATTTGGCGATTTTGCATTATAAATTTCCTAATAAGAAAAAAATTCAGATTGACATCTCGACAATCTAAAGCAACTGCATAACCACAAAAGTAAATAACATGATACCTTGGCAAATAGAAACACTATATTGCTAGTTTCCATTAGCTGGTTCATAAGGTAAGGTGCATATTCCAACTCATGGACTGGAATGCATGGACAACATCATTGCCAACACAATCACAAGCCTTTCGGTGATTCCTATGCGGTGAGCCACACAAAGTCTTCAAATGTTTCATTGAACTACATTGAAAGCATTGTTAGCATTGGATGTTTGAGAAAAAAGAAAAACAATACAAGAAATAAAGAGAGCAACATAAAAGACATTGTAACACATAATAATTCTATAATCCAAGATTTTGTTTTTAATTGATAAAGAACCTAAACCAGAGAATTTTCAAATTGCTTATTATTTCTTTGTAGGATAATGGACATAAATGAATAAATTAAGATGTTTCCTAAAACCTTTCTCTTAAGAAATACTGTGGTTTTTAAAAATAAATTTTAGAATCATTACCTCAATGAAAGGAAGAACAATGTGCATTTAACAAGCCTCCCTGTTGGATAGTGGCAAATCAGTTCTCCACAATTTCCTCGTACCTCACATGCTCCACCGCTCAGCTTGCGTATTCCATTTATCTATCAAAAGAAAATCCTCCCAATAAATAAAGGAACCAATATGGGTAACGTAACTGATATTTTTTATTATAAAAGAATATACACCGTTGAGGTATTCATTTGATAACCTAGGTTTCATTATCCACTCCTTTCTTAGAATCATCGATGTCGAAGGCATCTACATGTTGAATGAGTAAAGACGATGTAGTTTTATTAAACTTTCAACAAATAGGGAAAAAATTGTATCTTGAGATAATCTCTTAGAGTGACAAACTATATAAATTTGTAATAGGATGGGATTTGAATAATAATGAGTCCCAAATAGACCTAATCCGATCTAGACATGAGTAAGCAAAGCAATATTTAAGTTTTCTAAATCTTATTACTTGTGCAAGTTTATTTCCAAGGATCATGCATTGTGGAAAAAAGAAAAATAATTTGAATCCAAAGATCAGTTCATGACAATTGTAAAGTTTTCAAAATTAGCTACCCTATAAAGTATAAAACATATTAAGAAAGTTAAAACAAAAATAAATCAGGATATGAAGGCCATTCCCCTTCAAGTCAAAATGGGTCCAGTGTACATCAGTAGATGCCAAATACATTACTGATATTTCAAAATGGATCAGGAAAGACATAATTGGAAAATGTTTAGACTGAGAATTGATTGGTCATCATGATTGACTCATTTTCGAAGCATGATCGGTATACTAGTAGTCAATTTACCAAACCATTACTAAAAATGCAGAATGCTACCCATCTTGCCTCACCAATGACTTAGATATGTTGTCGGTACTCTAAAGGACGTAGTTGACCTAAGTTCAAATCACCACAAAAAGTCATTCCCTTTGGATGCTAATGACATTGCTCAAGCTTCCCCAAAAGAAGTAATCTTTTGGTAAACCCAGAGGAGATAAATTGCAGCAAAAAATTAAAAATTAACCTTTTAGTTGGGAAATGGAGTGTGAGATTCACGTGTGCGCATGTGAAAAGGAGACTTATAGGTCTAAAATCGGGAGAAGAAGGTTAGAGAAATAGCTATGAAAACCTGTTAGATAAGATGAGGCACAAAAATATCCAACTTAGGTTGCTAGAGAAGGATAAAATTATCAATTCTAAAATCCCAAAAAAAAAAGAAAAAAAAAAAAACAGAGTGAGAAGTTTGTGACACTTGCACTAGTAAGAGCTGTTTCAAGAAATATATGCAAATACAAAATTCAATCCAGTAAATCATAATCAAATACAAAATGCCACCACTAGCACAAAGAGCTTTTAAATTTCTTAGACTTTTTTGTAAATGTAAAAGTTGAAGAAGTACTCTTAAAGTTATTTGACAAGAAACAACTGAGTCAAAAATTAAAAGGAGATCAAATTCTTCTCTTTATTTGACAACCCAAATACAAAATTCTTTTAAGCTTACAGATATCCAGCTAAACTGTACTTGGGGAAATAATTTAACCTTCAACAACATAAAATATTATAATAATTGACAAAAATTACATGCATGTGCATATAAAAAATGCCAAAAATAGTTCGAACAGATAACTACTTCTCTATCTTTTATCCTAGTTGTCACCCTACTAATTCTAAAAGAATAAGTGATTCAACTAAATTAATAAGAAATAGCTACTAGAGCTTCCATATAACTATACCTTATCTATAGAGACCCTTGAAGTCGCTACTGCCAAGGTCAGCTGGGTACCAGTCAACGCTCTTCAAATTTTTTCTATTATAAAAGAGATACATTTTTTTTTTTTTTGATAAATAGCATTTCATTAATAACAACACTAGGCCAGTCGAGGTGACCAACCTAGCAAAACCTTACAGATATGACACTACTCACTAGAAATACATCGAATGCCATCCCAATTGAAGATAAAATCTTCAAAGAAGATCCCCCTAAACTTCTTATATACTTTGGACCAATAAAAGATAAGACTCAAGATGGACATAATTGTTGTCGTACAATCTTCTTGTTTTCCCTCAAAAATACGCCTATTTCTCTCAATCCACACCCCCCAACAAATTGCGAATGGTGTAATGCTCCATAACAACCTCATCGCTCCACCAAACGAGAAACCAATTGACGACCAACACGTGAAGAGGTCCTTTACTGTTTTCGGTAAACAAGTTATTACTCCAAATAGCTTAAAGAAGTGAGCCCAAACACCATGAGCAAATTTACAATGTAGAAGTAGGTGGTCCGATGATTCTCCATTATCCATACAAAGCACACAACAACTTGCCCCATACATCCCACGCCGCATCAAAAAGTCCATTGTTTGAATCCTTCCTAAAGACGCCGTCCATGTGAAAAATGGAACTTTACTTGGCACTTTTGGCCCCCAAATTGAGACGTGTGGAAAGGAAACATCTCCATTATAGCACAAAGAATGATAAAACGAGCGAACCGAGAATCTTCCATCCTTGTTACCCATCCATACTCTCACATCTTCTCTACCCGTATGTAAAATGATACGTGAAGTGCCATCAACTAATCTACCAACTTCTTCAAGTTCCAATTCATCGAGTCCTCTCCTAAATCCAAAATCTCATGCCCATTCTCCACCCATAAGACGTCGGATTGATGTGATTGGATACCCTTTTTTTGAGGATATAGAATACAAATGTGGAAATACCTCCATAAGGGGCCGGTTGCCACACCAAATATCTTCCCAATATCTTACCCGGTTGCCTTGGCCCACTTTGAATTTTATTCTCATTTTGAATAAGGGGAAGACCTTCATGATGCCTTTCCACATCCCGCAACCATGGGGCTGCCTAGTTGGTCCACTTTCCCAACCTGTCTGACTCGATCCGTATTTGCTTTCTACAACTTGTTTCCACAACTTATTCCCATCGGTCCCAAACTTCCAAAGCCATTGCCCCTTCAAAGCCATGCTCATCTCCCTGAGTCTCCTAATACCGAGGCCGGCTTGCTTCTTGGATGAACACACCTGTTTCCAATTCACTAAATGGTGCTTCCTACTCCCCTTTCTGTCATGCCATAAAAAATTATGAAACAACTTATTTATCCTTGTTTCCACACTTCGGGGCAAAGAGAGTAAAGAGAGAAAATAGACTGGAATACTAGACAATAAACTTATAATCAAAGTTAGTTTACCCCCCTTGGAGAGATAGTTAGCTTGCCACGCCGCTAGTTTCCTTTCTATTTTTTCTATTATCGGGTCCCATATCGCTACCCTCTTATATGGAGCCCCCAACGGAATCCCCAGATAAGAGGAAGGTAGACTACCCACTTTCCATCCCAACGACGTCGTAAGAAAAGTGACGCATTTAACCACGCCTACCGGGAATATCTTGCTTTTTCTCGTGTTTACCGGGATGCCTGACACCGCTTCAAAGCAACATAATAAACCTCCTAATCTCCTTGTTTGATCAGTAGAGTCATCTAAGAAGACTAGTGTATCATCTGCAAATTGAAGGTATGAAATAGAAATAGTGCCTTGTCCTACCTCAAATCCCGACAGATAGCCATTTGCCACTCCTCTATCTATCATCTTTCCAAGCGTTTCTGCCACAATAATAAACAAGAAGGGGGATAGAGGATCCCCTTGCTGAGACTTCTAGTACTCCTAAAGAAACCATGGGGCGTTCCATTCACCAAGATCGAGAAGGACGGTGAAGAGACGCATGCCATAACCCAGGAGATCCATCTCTTTCCAAAGCCCATTCTAAGAAGCATGTATTCCAAGAACTGTCAGTTGATGTGATCATAAGCCTTTGCAAGGTCCACCTTACAAACCACCCCCACTTTGCCAGATCTCATTCTAGAGTCAATACACTCATTTGCTATTAGAATGACGACGCCTTTTAATCTTTTAGCAAAGATACTTGTGATAATTTTGTAACTAGTGTTCACCAAACTGATAGGTCTCAAATCTTTGACATCTTCTGTTCCTTCCACTTTAGGAATTAAAGCAATGAAGGTGCAATTAGAATCGAGATCAAGCACTCCATCTCTAAAGAATTCCTCAATTACTACAATAAAATCACACTTAATGATCTCCCAGCAAGTTTTATAAAACTCCACGGGAAAACCATCCGGCCCAGGGGCTTTATCATTCTTCATGCTTGAAATAGTCTCCCAGATCTCATCTTCTTCCACGGGTCTTTCCAACCAATCACGTTGTGGCTCAGAAACTTTATTAAATTGAAGCAGCTCCGATTTTGGTCTGATACACATATCATCAGTATACAATTTCGCATAGAACTCTACAATCCCCTTGGTAATCTCCTCTTCCCCTTCCAACCTCTCCCCGTTCACATTTATTCTTGTGATGTGATTGTTCCTATTACGGGCATTAGCCATGCAATGGAAAAATTTAGTGTTATCATCTCCTTCTTTAAGCTACCTAATTCTGGCTTTCTGTTTCCAACTAATCTCCTCCATAAGAGCCATCCGCTGGTATTTTTTCCGAAGCCTAATTCTCATTAACCTGTCGCTTGTCGAGATCTGATTCAGCTCCTCAATTCTATCCAACTCTTTAATTCTTACTAGGGCCTCTTTTTTCTGCATATCCACCCTTCCAAAAGATTCTTTGTTCCATTTTTTTAGCACTTCCTTTAGAGCCTTCAACTTCTTTCTAAACACCTCCCCTGTTGTACCTGTATAAACAAAACTCCTCCACCATTCTGTCACCAGCTCCTTGAAATTTTGGTGCTTCAACCACATAACTTCAAAATGAAATGGGATAGGGCCTCTACGAAATGACCCTACTTCCAACTGTATAGGACAATGATCAGACACCGGGTTTGGAATGGCCGTATGAGAAATTTGACAGAATAACAATGCCCAGTCATCTAAGATGAGGAACCTGTCTAATCTGTTAAGGGTGGCACATCATGATGGTTGGACCAGGTGAAGCTTCTACCCTGAAGAGGAATATCTACCAAGTTGTTCCTATTTACAAATTCCCCAAATCTTCTCATCTTTGTTGTTAACCGCAAACCTCCTTGTTTCTCAAAAGCAAACCTGATAACATTAAAATCCCCACCCAAACACCATGGATGATTCCGATAAGCACTCACATCATCTAACTCCTCCCAGAATTGTTTACGCTCCCACTCTTTGGTAGGCCCATACACGCTCGAGAATACCCAACTGTCTTCCTTCCCTCCACGCCTGCATAGGACTGACACAGACAATGCTCCCACTAAATAATCATCAACCTCGATCACCTTCTTGTCCCAAAGAACCCAGATTCCCCCTGCTGTCCTATTAGCTGCTAGATATTTCCACCCCATGTTTTGATTGCCCCAGATGTCTCGTAAGACAACTTTATTCACCTGACTCATTTTCATTTCCTGTAAAGTCACGATGTGAAGTTTCTACATTTGAAGCATTGACTTAACTGAAGCCCTTTTGGTTCTATCATTAATGCCACGCACATTCCAAGATAAGAATCTAATCGACATTTGTAACTTTAAGTTTTCGCCCACTCCTTAAAACTAAAGACGTTCCGGCCTTTACTATAGCTCCTATTTTCTGTAGCTCCTGGACCTCTTTGGCTAGTCTTACTCTTAACTTCTTAAATCTGTTCTCATCTACCACCTCTAGTTCTTTTCCTTTACTCAGAAAACCTTGTTGTCTTGTCTCTATCTGATCCCCCTCTGCTCTTAGAATGAGCTCCACCTCGTCCCGAATAATGGTTTGTTCTTCGTTTGGCGACTCCTTCTCACTAATCGCTGCATCATAACATACTTCTATCTCGTCTCGTTTCTTTGAAGCCAATTCTAGTAGAATATCTAACCCTTCCATCTATCTTTTTGTGACCAAGCCGGCAGATCAACTAATCTCATTCAAATTCTTTATGATCTGATCAGCTAAAAATTCCACTACCTGATGCTTTGACCTTTCATCACCCCAATTACTGGAGTTATCTACCATATCTACCCTGAGTAATGGAGGATGATTCATACCCATCGTCTCCTGTGCAACATCTTCTGTTATAGCCCTTTCATGTTCTCCCCCTTCAATATATTTCCAACTAACATAGCTGTCCCCTCGAAATTCTGGCCCCTCCACGGCCTGGAGGAGTTGGAGAAATCCTCCCTGCCCAGTGGCACTCAATCCCTTCTCCCTCAAACAATCAGTCACCTCTTGTGTCATCAGCTCATTTATTGCAAGTTCAGTTTCAGGTCTTACCAATCGAATACAAGCCATTGCCTCCGTTTGGGTCTGCATCGTACTACCCTCAGTAGTTGTTGTTGTCACTATGCTCTCATTTTGTGGAAGGGCTAACTCAAAAACTGGATCAACATGACGTTCTGCCCTTATAAGCTTTGAACACAACAACTCTCCACCAGCAACTTCAACAGTTTCAACTGTTTCTATCATGTCCAGCCCAACAGCCACGATGAGCTCCCTTAATAGCATGCCCTCTAAGAGCTCCTCCTCCAAAAAAGTATTGTTAGTGTCCTCCATTGCTAAGTGTACAAGGACATTACTGTTTCCATTGGTTCCGATTGCTGCATTTTGAAATGAGTCCATTGGGCTGTGCCATTGGGGTAACTTGTAGGTGGGCTGATTAGGACTCATGGACTTGGCTTGCTCTACCTCCAAACACAAGCAGTCCAATGGATTCGGCCCATTCACTTTCTCCTTTGTGGGCTTTGCTCCAGCATGCTGTGCCAACTCAGCGTCCACAGGTTCAAAAGGAATGTCAACGTGTGTCCCTATAGTACCTTCCGCGTGTGTGTTATTGATTGGTGTTGAAATACATGTCGAATGTATGGGTACATCGCTTGGGCCCACTAACAGCTCCTTGTTTCGTAGATTAAGGTAGCCTGTCTCACACGCCTCTCGGTCGTCAACAATTACTGCCTTGCCTTTATTCTGATTTAACAGAACATCCCTATAAGCATCTACCTGACCCAATGCTATAGTGTTCAAGTAGTTTGAATTTACATTTAAAGAACCTGTTCCTAATTGGTTCACAATGTTCAAGTTTGGAATTACATTAAATGAACCTGACACTAGTTGGTTTGATATATCCACTCCTCTATTACTAATACCAGACTTCATCTTCTTCATTCCATTGTCCCACCTTTCAGCAACTCGAATACCCACTGTTATAGAACCACTATTTGTTGGAATCTTAACCCAACTGGGTATGTCCAATGCCCCCAGTCTAACTTTGATGTTTACCATTGTAAGGTCTGCCATTTCCTTTGTGGACTCATCAACCTCCAAAAGTCTGCCTAGCATGCCGCCAATGAAATCGAAAGACTTTTGCTCCCACTTATGGAAAGGGAGTCCGATGATGTCTATCCATATGCCAATCTGCCCCCAACGATTGGTGATACTGTTGCAATTCGCATACCGCTCTCAGTCCAACCACAGCGTCCTGAATCTTTACTTGTCTTAGATTTTTGAAGGCGTCGAAGTCTTTTTTCCTGTGACATACGAATACTCTCGTATTGTACCCACACGGTCTTAAAGAAATTTTATGAGTGGGTGGGACCAAGGAGTTAACTACTCTCGCTGCCTCATCCCAACAAATCGTTTGTTCCCCTACTTCACAGATGATGGCCTACCTCCACATGCTCTGCAACTCTACTCTCCTTGGTTAAATCTAACATTTTCTGAAGGCTACTCTTATATTTAGTAGTCCCATTTTCCTTCCTCCCCTCCATCCCTCTTCTCCGATATCCGACATTATCTGTGCCTCCTCTAGTTAGGGCCTCTGAAAGATTGCCCCATCCTAATCCATAACTTCCTTCGGGTATCAATAGAGATGGGAACCATCCTTGCCCCGAGTATTCAGAGATTTTCAGAAATCGTCCATATTCGTTTTCATACCCTCGAGCCATTTTATAATGTCCCATTTTTGTCGATTTCTTCCAAAACAAATTGCCTGATTTCCACCTCTTTGCATCTTCTAGGGTCTGTACCAACCATAGTCGTTCTTTCTCAAACAGCATGAGTTCCGACCCACCCATGTCTCTTCTCTCTACCACCCTGGTTGCTTGGTTGTTTTTTACCCAGCATTTTTGAATTTCAAAGACCTTTTGATCAACCTGTGCTAAGATAGCTCTTCCCACCAACGTGTAACTTGGTCGTGTCATCTTCAACAATAGCAATATCTTCAAGAAGCTGGTACGTCATTCCATTAGAGAGTCTCTGCATCGAACGTGTGTGTCTCTCTCTCCAATTTCTTTTCGTTTCCTTGTGTTCTACAATCTATAATTTATGGAGAGAAAGGAACCGACAATTATTTGATGATAAGGCGTTAAGAGGCCGATAAATTATTCCATTTGATTGAATTGGATGTTTGAGGTATCTTTGATGGCCATGAAGTTGCTAGTTGTGAAGAGGCAGCAACCCTGTTTAGATGGGGAGTTTCTATAAAGGAAACCGCTCGTTCTCTAACTCAATTTGTTAGATGGATCCCTCCCTCCCTCCGGGCGAAGGATTCATTAAAATTAATACCTGTGGGTCATTTTCTAACTCGGGGAGTAGCTTTGGTTTCATCGGTAGAGATCACTATAGTATTTTAAAGTTCATTGGGTTTGGCAAATCTGATTCAAGTGAGCTTCCTTCTATCGAATTACAAGCAATCCTTGAAGGTGGCTTCACAAAGATCATCATCAATTCTGATTCTTCATATGCTGTCCAATGCTTGCTAAAGAAGATACAACTTTCATGGAAGCACCTAGTTTTGTTGTTGTTGAGATCCATCGAAAAGGTTGCTAGAAGCTTCACTAATCTGAAAATAGTATTTTCATGGAGAGAAATGAATAGGGCAGCGGATTGTAATTTTTCACTTTTATATAATCAAGATGTTGTTCCCTTGATTTATGTGCAAGGTAAAGGTTTAATTATCAAGCCCATCCACCCACAACCTCCTGAGCCACAACTAGCTCCATTACCGAACAAACTAAATGAGCATTTTAGAAGAATGACTCTCCCACACAGTAGCTCTTCCAAAAGTTTGGAGCACAACACAAAATGGGAATCCAACAGAGAAGAAAAACAAGAATGGTTTGAGAATAAAATGAGGGCCACACAACACAACACATTGCTTAAGTCAAGATTCAAAAGCCAATCTTGCGCTGGGGTGTGCAAAGAGGGGACTTGAAATACCAGGCAATCCTAATTGATAGCATCCAAATGTGTAGATAATAAATAAAAAATTTACAGTATAATCAAACAATAATTAAAAAAAGTGGCATATCCCAAGTACCTGATAATAAAGTTTCCATAACATAATTGGGAAAAATTTTACTCCGTAGACCCAATTCACTCGAACACTCCATATCATTTAGTCTAATGAAAGAAAAAATAAAAAACATAATAGAAATCAAACCATGTTTTCTTCTCCACCTAACAAAAATTGTTCCTAGTAGTTGCCTTCCCTCCCACATTTTCTCCAAACTTATCTGGCTTATAAGGAAAACACTCGGCACAAGCCCTTTTACACATCTTAGACTCACTCTGTCCACCTCATACCACTCCTCTCCCTTGTAATCCTTCAACACCCATATAGTCATCCAAGCCTCCGAAATTTGGATCATTGACACTGAACCCTCCAACTCCAACAAATGCATCCTATTTCTCGGAGCACCAACCACCTCATTTGGCAATTGGATCCTCCTCCAAATCTCTTTATCCAAATCAAGCACAAGTATACACACACAATTGTTTGTTAACCAATGAAGTGACTCATTCACAAAAACAACTTGGTTCCTATTCATATTGACCGATCAATATGGGATTTTATTTGAGCAGTCAGTGAGACATGAATGAAAAATTGCTCTTACTTATTCAAATCAAATTACATACTTCAAAATATAGGAATCTATCGGTATCGAATTTGATACGAAATATATCGGATAAGAAATCTAAATCTTCAATCAAAATCTAAATATATTGGATAAAAAACCTTAATACAGTCTATATAAAGAAAAGAGGGATTAGAGAAAGTACCTAGCCCGAAGTCGCAATGATTCCTGGCTTGTTGCGTCAGGTGATGCAGCAGGTGAGAGTGCCTTTGTGGCCAAATCTGAGTGTCTATAAAATATACCTGTATAGAAGTCACCCACTCATGAGATACTTCTCAAAGCTATATATATATAGAACTTCTCAACCTGCATAAACTGAACAAGAGCTAAGAGCTACTCCAAAGCAAAAAAAAAGGAGATAGAATAGCAAAACAAACCAATATTACTGGTGCCTAAAGTGCAACAACAACACTAATGTTGTGTTTAGCTGCATTGACTAGAAAGAATTTAGTATGGCTTCACAAAAGTGTAAAAAAGAACGATAATCATGAGCTATTAAGTAGCTAAATACCATTAGAAAAAAAATTCATGCCATTCATATTGAACATGATGATCACTCATTATATCTTTAGTCGGCTTCACTAAAGTTCTAATCTAGGAGAGAATAAAGAGGCAATGGAGACGTAAAAATGGAGAATGACAGAAGACAACAATTATTCAGCATTAAATTTGATAAAGTATAAGATGAAACATTACATGAACTAGTATGAAGAAAATAAAAATGAAAGGTGGACTAAAATGAAGGAAGGGGACATAGATACCTGTGACCACCACAAAGAAACTACCGCTGCTAGTAAATTTGGAAGCAAATATAAAGTCATCGCCAACATATTCCTTAGCTCTCTCTCTCTCTCTCTCTCTCTCGCGCGATTAAGTTTCATTCTTTCCATTGTAGACTCTTTTATCCTGACTAGTAAAACTCCTTAATATAGTGTTAGGATTATCCCAAATATTTTCCTAATCGTTCTCTCTTTCGATAGTTACTATAATAAGGGAATTGTTTCTCTGTTAGGTCTTTATTTATTTGCTTTAGATGGGATTATTTCTTTGAGGGATTTAATTCCCATTAGGATTGTTTCATTGGGATTATATAATGATGTAATTGACTCTAAGATGCCTAAACAATTTTAATGAAAATAACCAAGTTCTAAGGAGGCCAAATCCCCTATTGAGTGAGTAAAAATTTGTTTTTCTACTTGTTTGATCCCCGAACCCTATTATATAGATACTAGATCCTACAATAAACACTTCTGCTTTTTCAAACCTTGGATGAACCCAATGAAGGAAAAGATTTACACATGTATCCGAGAATCAATTCACCTCGACAATGTCAATTTCAATAAATCAGGTAAGTACACAGAAAATTACAATTATTAAGATAATTTTTGGATCAAGCACCATCAAAATCTGATTACAAATATCTTGATTAATGTATTAGGGTTCTTGAAGCGAGAGGAGAGACAAAAGTGCGCTTGGCATTAAATAACTAATTTTTTTTTATTGAACTTTGAATTATCAAACTGTATAAGATAATAAAAATATTTCATTGAAAACGAGGACAATCAACTCAACTCAGCAATCAAAGTAAGGGAGTTGTTTGTTGAGCTTGATCTTCTCCTTGAAAAAATTCAACTAGGGATTTGTTCTCATCAACTCTTCAAAATCAAACAAACAAAAACTAAGTGTTGGAATCGTAAAAAATGGAAGGCATAAACCCTAGAAATCCAAAGAAATTCTCTTGCCTTTAGTATCTGGATCTCGTTGTTCAGAAAGCAAAAAGCCCTAACAATATCTTCTAGAAACGTAGGCTCTAATTAACCCTAGATCACATCTTCACTCCATCATTTTCAGTGTTTAGAGATCGAGATATTAGATACAGAGAGAGATCATAGAGAGAGATGTGATCGGGGAGACAAACAGAGAGAGAGAGAGAGAGGTAAAATCGCAAATCAGAGAGACAGTGAGCGTAAGAGAGAGAGAAAGAGACGAAAAAAAAATTGTGCAACTTTCTCTAAATTTTGTGGGCCCGTGGTCGTCAAATTTGGATTTCTAAAATTCGTCGGGCCTAGCCCAACAAATTTTTTTTCCAATTTTTACTATTTTCACGTAGTGAATGTCCCAAGTGTAAGAGGGAAATCTACACAATTTAGAAAAGAAAGGTGTCCATTGTTATGAAAATTTGAAATCTTTGATTACCACAAGTG
The DNA here is from genome assembly GCF_017979445.1 of Akebia trifoliata. Lineage (NCBI taxonomy): Eukaryota > Viridiplantae > Streptophyta > Magnoliopsida > Ranunculales > Lardizabalaceae > Akebia > Akebia trifoliata. The sequence continues at coordinate 14,192,251 of NC_141386.1, forward strand.
CAATAAAGGTTTAACTTTTAATTTTAACTTTATTATTGAAGATCATGAGTTAGGTTAAAAATTGGAATCAAATATCTTTTTTTGAGATTCATCTTGGAAATCATCTCTCCTCATGAGTTCACTTAGGAAAGTGAAAATTTTAGATCAATCATAGACAAGATACTCGTGACTTCTGGAGTCAATCTGGATGATGATGAAGTCGATAGAGCTTTGGTCATTCGGACTTATGGTATTTTGGCTTTAATCATTTTTACAGATTTTCAACTTGATTGATCTCTTCTTTTGGTCGCTCTAACTTTTACCTGAGTTTCCCTTTCGGATTTTCAACCTAGTAAGCTTGCCTTAATTTTTGCCTAAGTCGCCTTTTTGAATTTTCAAACTAGTAGTTTTTTTGTTTAACCTTTAGAGTTACCGCCTGCTTATGCTTGTTATTTTATGGACCTTCTCGCGGAATACTTAGGAGCACTTACATAAGTGGGCTTAAGATAGGCTTAGAAAGAAAGAGAATTTGAGGCTCAAAACCAAATGCCCTTTATGTGGCATTTCTTTTAAAATTCTTTCTTTTTCCTTAAATCTTCTTCCCCATTTTGACATTATCTTTTTTTTTTTTTTTGTTTCTTTTTTTTCCTTAGATTTTAGATTATTTTTTTTGGAGAAAATATATATTTTAGCTTTTTTATGGAGTCGGGATTGAAGTAACTTCTCAAGTTGCCTACATACCCCAGATTTTTGGGTTCAGATAAAAATATAGTTCAAGTGCATTCCCTCCATTAGGTTGGATGATTGGGCTGAGAAAGAAAATGCCATTATTATTTTTTTTTTAAAGGATGAAAAGGATTAGGAAAATAAGCATTGAGTTGGGTAACATAAAAATTGGTTCGATCGAAGATGACCTCCTTAGATGTAGTATTGCTTGATCTGGTCGCGGTTTGTTGGTTTTGATAATTCGAGGTCATCGTGATCTTGAAGTCTGATGTCAATATCTCCTTGATAATGACAAGACCTCCCTAATTGGGCTTGAAGTTCCCCCTAGGGTAAAAAATAGGTGCTCGATTCTCTTTGAGCATTAAATCCCCATCTTGTAAGTTGCAAACTTTAACCTTTTTATCAAAAACACAAGTGACTCTTCTTTGATAAGCTTGTACATGGTATATAGCTTTAAGTCATTTTTCTTTGATCAAGTTCAATTTTTCGTATGATAATGTACCCAATCTGCTTCTAACAACTAACTTTCCATCAAAACCTAGAGGGAGGAGATTTCCATTTCAACTGGTAAAATTGCTTCCATTCTGTATACTAGAGAATAAGGAGTAGCTCTCATGAAAAATCGTATCGAGATACGCTATACCCAAAAACCAAATGGTAATTTTTATGACCAATCCTGGTGCAATTATTACATGCTTTTGATAATCATCTTGAGATTCTTATTGGCTGCTTCGACTACTCCATTAATCTGGGGACGGTAAGGAGAGGATTTAGATGTTGAATCTTGAATTTTGGACATAGAGTGATAACCTCATTTTTTGAAGTGTGATCCATTATTAGAAATCAATTCAGAAGGTACCCCATATTAACTAATAATATTTGATTAGATTTTTTTTGGGCACTTTGGATGCAGTGAGGATAGTGTAAGAGGCACCTTGCACCTTCTTAGTAAAGAAATCAGTGGCCACGAGAATATATTTAGGTTCGTTTGAGGTTTTAGGTGTGACTTTGCCCATTATATCGATTCCCAAATAGAAAATGACTAAGGCGAAGTCATACTGACGAGTTGAGACAAGTATACGCATATGAGATTGGCATGTATTTGACATTTATGGCAAGTTTTGACTAGGTGATGATAGTTTATTTCCTTCATTGGCCAGTAATACCCTTGTCTCATAATTCTTTTGGCTAACATCTTCCCGCTTATATAAGGTCCATAATCTCCAGAATGCAATTCTTCCATTATCTATTTAGTTTGATTTTCATCGACATATGATACGTGGATTACAACATGAGATCTCTTGTATAAGTGTCATGTACATAGGATAAAGTGAAATGCAAATCTTTGTAGGGTTTGTCGTTATTTTCTTGATGCTCCAACCAATAATTCTTTTCTTTCCAACACTTTTTGGACATCTGTATACATGACTTTCCATAAGGGAGTCAAGCAGCGATGTCGACTTGATGGTAATATGTTGGTTTGTCTTTGAAAGCACCCTCGATCCGCGGGGTGCGCGGATCTGCTTTTGACCCTTGAGGTTTGGGAGTCGCCACCTAGTTATTACGGTCTAGAAATCAAACTGACTCTAAAATGGATAAAAGACTAATCTACTACAGAAAAACTGAATCCGAGGATCACATTACGTGGTTGGAAGGTGTTAGGCACCAACCCCGCCCGACCAATGCCGGTCTCTACTTATCCAAAATAAGACTACATTGCTAATGACAAAACCTAGATAAAAATATAACAGAAATGTTACCTTCGATACGCAAAGGTTCTATTCCCTCAGATCTGGTGAAACTACTCCTTGTACCGTACTCCTTGCTTCGTTCTGTCTCCAGATCTGATTTCTGATCTCCGAGGCAAGGTATCTCCTTCTTGGATCTGGATTCTTCGAATTTGTTATGGATTCTAGAGTGTTTTTTAAAGGCTTTTAAGTATTTTTTAAGCTAAAATCAAAGCATGGGTGTTAGATAAGGAGTTGGGGCTTCAAAATTAGGGTTTTGGGGAGGTTGTGGAGGCTTCTTCACCTACTTTTTCTAGAATTTTTTCTTTGATACGAAAATAGGGTGTGGAGGCTCCTATTTATAAAGTTTTTTAGAAGCATTAGGGTTTGATTAGGGTTTCTTTTAGAGTTTTAATTAGGGTTTTGACTTTAGTCTTATGAGATGGACTTAGTCTTTAGGGTTTTAATTTAGGGTTTTGACTTTAGTCTTATGAGATTGACTTGATTAGTTTAGATTAGGGTTTTGACTTTAGTCTTATGAGATTGACTTTAATACTTTGACTTTGGTCTTTCTTGGTTGGCTTTTAATATCTTGACTTTAGTCTTACTTGATTGACTTTAATGTTTCACTTTACATTATTTAATGATTTGTTTATTAATTTCAAAATTTTTAATTATTAAAATTGTAAAATTATCGTTTTGCCCTCGAAGAGGATTTTTTACGTTTTAAGTCGTTTTTCAATGTTTCAGGATGTTTTGGAATCAATTTTTCGTAAGGAATTCAATGGGAATGTTGGTTTTTGTCATTTATAAAAAAATTTGTGTGAAATGGTCGTGAATTTTATGAGGGGTATTTTCGTAATTTTGTCGAATTATGTGAAAATTGGCAAAATGATTTATTTGATTTCGATTTGTTATTTTATGTATATGAATGAATTTTTCTAATCGTAACGTAGGCTCTAGGATTATTTTGATGTTAGGGGTATTTTGGTAATTTGGTCATTTTTAGTGATTTTTATCGTGAAGCTTCTTTTTGATCTGCAAGATGATGATTTCTATGTTTCTAGGGTCGTATTTTCCTAGCATGGCGTGGTTTCTAAGTTTTGTCAATTCGAGATACCTCATCCGGATTTCTGAAACATATCTGGTAACAAAATAAAGTATTGGAATAGACATCCATCATTGGGAACCGTTGCGATCGGGTTGACGAGTTGATTAATCAGGCGAGTGCAAAAATGGGGTGTCTACAGTCTTTGACTTCGATAGTGACAAACCTTAATTCCATTCTCGAAGACAAGTGGATCATTGAAGAGAGGGATGTTAGAGCGTCAGCGAGTCTATTATCTTCCCTTGACAGATGTTAGACTATAATGGTTTTAAATTTCATTATCAAGTTTAGCAGATATTCATGATAGGTGTGTAATCAGAATCTGATAAATCGGTGCTGATGGACTCTACCTCATAGATTCGAAGTCGCTCTTGTCACCTCCCTTCTCATGCCAACATGGTACTTGCCAAAATCACTTCGACGCTTAAGTTAGAAAAATAGAGGAATAGTCTAAAGAACTGGTTAGACCTCCAATCCGTAAAAAAATCCATTCTTCTATGTTAATTGTGTTATTTATGGTTCCTTACTGCAAATCAGGATTTCTCCCTCTCATGGGCTGTGATCTTGAAGAATTTCCTAATTCTGTGGATCCACTAAAAGAATGGGAATCTTCTGGATTGGTTATACTATACTGGGGAGATCTCCTCAGAAATCCGTGGGCTTGGAGTGCGCATATCAAGATTACGGGTATTCTTTGACTAGGTCTGCCTTGCTTGGTTGACCAAGTCTTATTTAGTGTTGTGCTGCCTTTTTAGTCAGACTAGGGAGATCTTTGCTTTGACTTGTCCTGTTGCTGGGTAGTGCTCACATGTTGATCTGTGCATGGTACCACTTAACTGGCCTAGACACGTGTACGGCTCAGATAATTGTGAGATTATTTTTCTCTACAATTATCCCTTCTCGAGGACATGCGAAGTCTCTTCGTTTTCTCGAGACACGTAACCTCTTTCTTACTTCTACTCTTAATGAATCAACGAATTTAATGCAATGTCGTTTCAAATCATCTCTGATGACTAAGATAGATTGATCTTCATCTGTGTCCATCTTTGTGTCCCACTATCATCAGCACTATCCCCAAACTATAATGTTTAGGTTGGATTTAGGCGGTCTTTTCAAGCGCATGTACTCCTTTACTCTTTCTTATAAATAGCAGACCTAGTGCCCATTCTCCCTCTTACTGTGATGTTGCTTTCTATGACTTTGTCTCTTTGCATTCTATGAAAAATTCTCTATTTCTTTCTTTCTACTTTACTGTTGCTCTTACCTCTTTCAATCTGAGGTAACCTTCTTTCCTTCTATTTTTTACAAACTTATTTTCTCAATGGTTGCTAACATAATCCAACTTCGGAAAAGTCTCTATGTCCTTACGTCTATGCCTTTTCGGGTTTGTGATGCCCCCAAAAATCCTGGCAAATGCCGTAAGAGGGAAATTATGGTCTATGCCGACCAAATTAAGGTTGGCCTTAGTTTCCCTTTCTTTCTCTCTTCCTTAAGGAGGTATTAAGTAAAATAAACCGGGATCTAGGCCAAATGTCTAGTAACTTCTACCATTTGGTGGAGATTGTAGAGAAGATGGGCATTACCCTCAATGACTTCCTTTCCAAATACAACCTGAAAGCTATCCCCAATACCCGGGGTACTACTCGCTATCCTCCAAGAGTGCAACAGTGGCATTGGCTCCTTGTCTCCCTAGTGCTGACAAAAAGTGGTACAAGGACCCCTTGTTTATCTATGGGAGCTGGGAGTTCGCCCTTGGCGTTCCTCGTGAGGGATTTAGAGTCCCTCAGACCTTCCAAGGTAAGATTGACTTTTAGGTTACTAGGTGTGTCCTACTTTATGATTTCTATCTACAACTTGATCTGAGTCTAACTTTTGTTTTTTTTTTTCCACAGATTCTTCTGCTTGTTTCGCTGCTGAAGCTAGGAAAGAGCAGCATAGAGCTTCCAAAAATAAGAGGCTAGTGGCAGTAAACCTCCAAACAAGAGCTATTGAGAGGGTGCCAATGGAATATTAGATTTTCCTTCTTCCTTCCATTTTGCCTCGGCTACCTGCATGATGGGTTTTATTTGATCAGGCTTCTTTTGATCTGGCTGAATAGATCCCGAAAAATCCACCTTCTCTCCTGGCATCTGTTTTCGGTCTTCCTTCACCTTTAATTCTCTTAGGGTCCTCTGACGTCATAAACATTGACCTCTCGAAGTTCCCTTTCTCATTTTTCCCTGCCATTAGGCCTACTCCACCCCTTGATTAGGATAAGAAAAAGAAGAAGAATCTAGCTCCTCGAGGCTCTACCCTCACTAGATAAGCATGTCAGCTGACACTAGTACATGGGGAATAGGTCGCTCCTACTTCTACTACTACTATTGCAGGCTCAATAGTGCAAGGCTCAGACACTATCAGGAAGCACAACCCTATCCCTACTCTTCAGCTGCACAAGAGGTGCGGGATGACCAAGAAAATCTAAGGAGTTCTTCCCCTTCAAACAAGTCTGATCAATCACAAGACTCCTTTGGAGGAAGTTGCATCCTCCTAGAGGGGTCGTGGGGCCTTCCTCTAGGATGAAAATGAAAATAATGTCTTTCGGCCCCTATATTTATGTACACAATAAGAACTGCAGGGTGAAAAACCCTGTCGTTGCTACCTTTCTGCTCTCCCAATCCATTTCTTTCAAGGACTGAGATGTTGTGGACCAGGCCAATGTCGACCTAGGCTTCGATCGGTTTGTTCACGACTTTTATTAGGTAACTCTCTACTCTTCCAATTCTATTATTTACTTTTCATATTTTAATCACTTAATTGCTTTTACTCTTCTTGCAGGTCAACGCCTATGAAACATTGGCCTTCTTGAAATGGCGTGAGGCTGAGGACCAGGTAACTACTCTGACTAGGGAGCATGAAAAAAAATAACTGTGCTCCAAGCATAGTTGGTGAAAGCTCCCTCGATCCGCGGGGTGTGCAGATCCACTTTTGATTTTTGAGGTTTGAGAGTCGCCACCTAGTTATTATGGTCTAAGAACCAAATATTGACTCTAATAGATAAAATTCTAATCTACAAAAAGAACAGGTATGGGGATCACATTATGAGGTTGGAAGGTGTTAGGCACCAACCCCGTCTACCAAACACCAGTCTCTACTATTTTTCAAAAAAGAATACATTGCTAAAAGACCTAAAACAAATAAATAAAATAAATAAAGAAGTAAATAAAATATACCTAGATGATTGCAACGATTTGTTCCCTCAGTACTAGCGGGGAGCATCCTTGTACGAGTTTCCTAGATTAACTAGGTTTTGACTTAAGTCTTATTTGATTGACTAGGTTTCTTTTAAATTAGGTTTTTTAATCTTACGTACAATGAAAAAATATCTTTTTGATTTTTGGAGAACCCCCCTTAATTATATTTTAATACTTTAGGCCTCCAAATGGAGGGGTCTTTTAATAAATATCAGGGGACTCTACTTAAATAAGTGGGCAACCATCAACAATTTGGCCTGAGGGCTTGATTGATTAATTTTCTTGGTTCAGATTTTTAAATTAATTTTATTAGAATTTCACTTTACGTTAATTAATATTTTATTTATTAATTTTAAAATTTAAAATGATTAAAATTAGAAAATTACCATTTTGCCATCGAAGAGGATTTTTGTGTTGAGAAGTTATTTTTTGATGTTCTAGAATGTTTTGGAATAGGTTTTTCGTAAGGAATTTAATGGGATTATGGGTTTGTATCACTTATAAAATTGTTTGGCGTGAAATGATTGTGAACCCTTTAAGGGGCATTTTTGTACTTTTATCAAATTTGGTGAAAGTTGACGAAATGATTTATTTGGTTTCAATTTGTTGTTTTATGTGTTTGAAAGGGTTTTTTCTAAGCGAACTGTGGGCTCTAAGGATGTTTTGATGTTCGGGGTATTTTGGTAATTTTATCATTTTCAGTGATTTTTATCGTAAAACTTTTTTTTGTCTGAAAAATGATGATTTCTATGTTTTTGAGGTGATATTTTCCTAGCGTAGCATGGTTTCTACAGTTTTGTTAGTTTGAGATACATCATCCGAATTTCTGAAACATATCTAGCAACAAAATAGAGTATTGAAATAATCATCCATCATTGGGAATCGTTGCAATGGGGTTGACGAGTTGATTAATCAGGTGAGTGCAAAAATGGGATGTCTACAGATGCCCCTCTTAGTAAAGGGTTGAAGCAAAGTAGATAGCTAATCTATTTTGGTAGATAGTACGATATTCGAATGCCAAAACTAGTGATAATTCATTTTGCAACCTAATTCAGCAATTCGTCGAGGCATTCGGATCCTTGAAGGTAAAATTCTCCCTGAACTAAAAAGTTGTCAGGTCCTCAAGCGTGAGCTCTCACTGACGATGTCAGATCCTTGAATTTTAGAAAATTCTCCCTGACTAAAAATGTATAAGTATGTGTACTTGAAATCTGAGATAAATCTCAGAGGGTTTGAGAAAAAACTAAGTAAAATCTAAGCATAAATTGAGCATAATCTAAGAAAAAGCTAAATATCTTACTCTACATATCCTTGGTGAAAGAGTAATGAATAGTTTTTTTGAGAGTCCTACTCTACTTACTCTAGGTGAAAGAGTAATGAACTATTTTTTTGGAGTCCTACTCTACCTACTCGGGGTGAAAGAGTACTATACTATTTTTCTGGGAATCCTACTCTACCTACTCAGGATGAAAGAGTAATGGACTAATTTTTTTGGGAATTCTAGTCTACATACTCAAGGTCAAAGAGTAATGAACTATTTTTTTGGGAGTCCTACTCTACCTACTCAAGGTGAAAGAGTAATGGACTAAATTTCTAGAGTTCAACTCTACATACTTGGGGTGAAAGAGTAATAAACTATTTTTTTGGGAGTTCGACTCTACCTACTCATAGTGAAAGAGTAATGAACTATTTTTTTGGGAATCCACTCTACCTACTCAGGGTGAAAGAGTAATAGACTAATTTTCTGGAGTTCTACTCTACATACTCAGGGTAAAAGAGTAATGAACTATTTTTCTGGGAGTCCTACTCTACCTACTCAGGGTGAAAGAGTAATGGACTAATTTTCTGGGAGTTCTACTCTACGTACTTGGGGTGAAAGAGTAATGAACTATTTTTCTGGGAGTTCTACTTTACCTACTCAAGGTGAAAGAGTAATGGACTAATTTTCTAGGAGTTCTACTCTACTTACTCTAGGTGAAGAGTAATGAACTATTTTTCTAAGAGTTCTACTCTACTTACTCGAGGTGAAAGAGTAATGAACTATCAAAGTAAAATCTTAGCAAAATCCGAGAAAACCTTCAACGGTATCTAACTGAGCATAATCCGAGAAAACCCTCGGCGGTATCTGACTAAGCATTATCCGAGAAAACCCTTGACGGTATCTGGCTGAGAAAAATCTGAGAAAACCCTCGACAGTATCTGGCTGAGCATAATCCAAGAAAACCCTCGACGGTGTGAATCTAAGAATGGATAATTCTGGGAATGAATGAATGAATCTAGGAAAGAATGAACGGATCTGGGAAAGAAAGGATGAAAATGAATCTGGGAAATAATGAATAAATCTGGGAAATAATGAATGAATCTAGGGAAGAATGAATGAATTTGGGAAATAAAGAATACCTTATCTATGATTCTAGGTGAAAGGGTAATAAGCTATTCTCTGGGCAAAACCAAATATGAGATCTGAAACGTTTTTGTTTAAACCTTAAGATTTTTTCAAAAATTTTATGAATTTTTTAGCTTCTTTTGAACCTCAGGGGTTTTCAAAAAAATTGTTATCAAAAGGGTAATCTTAAATTCGAGGTTCCTATTATCTTTTAGGATTAACATTGGTCAAGCTCGAGAACAAAATTACCCCTAGTTTGACAGGAAACATTGCACTGGAGATAATTGAACATATTTTTTTTTAAATGCCCCTAGTGTAAGTGGGAAAACTACACGCTAAAGGAAGTGTCCCTTGTTATGAAGGTTTGAAATATTTGATTACGACAAATGCAACAAAGATTCAACTTTTTATTTTGACTTTTTATATTGAAGATGTTGAGTAGCCTCAATAAAACAAAATATTTCCTTTCGAGATTCATTGTAGAATCCACCATTTTCCCTCTTGGTTCACTTGGGAGGCAAAAAATTTTCGATCAATCATAAACAAGATACTTGTAGCTTCTAAGTCTTTGCTTGGTTTAAGTTGGGTATTGGAACTTGGTCATCCGGACTTCTGATGTTTCGGCTCAGACCACTTTTTTAGCCTTTCAACTCAACAGAGATTTTTTGTTGCTCTAACTTTTGCCTAGACAGTCCTTTCAGATTTTCAACTTTACGAGCTTGCCTTAATTTTTTACTAAGTCACCCTTCTAGGCTTTCAACTTAGTAAGTTTTTTATCTTTGCTCTAATTGTTGCCAAGACCGTCCTTCCAAATTTTCAACCTTACGAGCTTGCATTAATTTTTGCCTAAGTTGCCTTTTTGGGTTTTCAACCTAGCAGGCCACATTTTTTTTTCTTCATTTTTGAACTTTTGGAGTTACTATCTGATTATGATTTGCTACCTTTCTTAAATTTTTCACACGGTACTTAGGAGGACTTTCATGGGTAAATTTAGGACTGGCATAAAATGAAAAGAATTTTGAAGCTCAAAAACACAAATGGCCCTTGTGTGGTATTTCTTTTAAATTATTTTTTTTAATTTTCTTCCCCATTCTGAAAATATTTGTTTTTAGATTTTTTTTGTAGGGGAAGCTATTTTTTTATTTTGATGTGGTTGGTGAAAGCGCCCTCGATCCGCGGTGTGTGCGGATCCGTTTTTGACCCTTGAGATTTGGGAGTCGCCACCTAGTTATTACGGTCTAGGAACCGAATACTGACTCTAAATGGATAAAGAAACTAATCTACTAAAGAAAAACTGAATCCGGGGATCACATTACGGGGTTGGAAGGTGTTAGACACCAACCCCGCCCGGCGAATGCCGATCACTACTTATCCCAAATAAGACTACATTGATAACAAAAACCTAGATAGAAAAAATAAAAGAGATTTTACCTTCTAACGCAACGGTTCTATTCTCTCACATTTGATAAAACTGCTCTTTGTACCGTACTCCTTACTTCGTTCTGTCTTTGGATCTGATTTCGGATCTCCGAGGCAAGGTATCTCTTCCTTAAATCTGGATTCTTTGAATTTTGTTATCGATTTTGGGGTGTTTTTGAAGGGCTTCTAGGTTTTTTTCAGGCTAAAATCGAAGTATGGGTGTTTGGTAAGGAGTTGGGGCTTCAAAACTAGGGTTTATGGGAGGCTAGGGAAGCTTTTTGACCTACTTCTCCTAGGACTTTTGATTTGATACGAAAATAGGGTGTGAGGACCCCTATTTATAGATTTTTTTAAGGGTAGATTTAGATAAAATTAGTGTTTAATTAAAATTCTTTTAGTTAGAGTTGTATTTTAGTTAGAATTCTTTTAGGTAGAGTTGTATTTTAATTAGAATTGTTTTAGGTAGAGTTATATTTTAGTTAGAATTCTATTAAATAGAGTTATTATTTAATTAGAACTCTATTAGGGTTTTGACTTTTGGTCTTATTTGATTGACTTTAGTTTTAATTGGTTGACTTTTAATATCTTGACTTTAGTCTTACTTAATTGACTTTAATTTTGACTTTAGTCTTACTTGATTGACTTTAATACCTTGACTTTAGTCTTGCTTGATTGATTTTAATTTTTTGGAGAACCCCCCTCTATTATATCTTTAATTCTTTGGACCCCCAAATGGAGGGGTCCTTAAAGAAATATCTTGGCAACCCTCAACAATTTTGCCTGAGAACCTGATTGATCGATTTTTTTAGTTTAAAATTTTAAATTAATTTTATTAATATTTCAATTTAATTATTTAATATTTTATTTATTAATTTCAAAATTTTTAATTATAAAATTGTGAAATTACCGTTTTGCCCTCGGAGAGGACTTTTCACGTTATAAGTCGGTTTTTTATGTTCTACGACGTATTAGAATCGGTTTTTCATAAGGAATTTAATGGAAATGTTGGTTTTTATCATTTATAAACATTTTTGTGTGGAATGGTCGTAAACTTTATGAGGGGTATTTTCATAATTTTGTCAAATTCTTTGAAATTTGACGAAATGATTTATTTGGTTTTGATTTGTTGTTTTATATGTTTGAAAGAATTTTTCTAAGCGTAATGTAGGCTCTAGGGTATTTTAAGATTAGGGGTATTTTGGTAATTTGATCATTTTTAGTGATTTTTATCGTGAAGCTTCTTTTTGTTTGAAAAATGATGATTTCTAAGCTTTTGGAGTTATATTTTCCTAGCGTAGCGTGGTTTTTACAGTTTTATGAGATACCTCATCCGGATTTCTGAAACATATCTGGTAACAAAATAAAGAATTGGAATAATCATCCATCATTGGGAACCATTGCAATCGGGTTGACGAGTTGATTAATCAGGCGAGTGCAAAAATGGGGTGTCTACAGATGCCCCATTTGGCAGAGGGTTGAAGCAAACTAGATAGCAAATCTATTTTGGTAGATAGTGCGATATCCGAATGCCAAAGCTAGTGACAGTTCATTTTGCAGCCTGATTTAGCAATTCGTCAGGGTGTTCGGATCCTTAAGCGTAAAACTCTCCCCGAACTAAAAGGTTGTCAGGTCATTGAGCGAGAACTCTCATTGACAGTGTCAAATCCTTGAATTTTAAAGAAATGTCCTTGACTAAAAAGTGCAAGTGTGAGTGTGTGTGTGTATGTGTCAAACTGAGTAAAAACGTATCAGGTCCTAGAGATCTTCTCTCACTGACAATAATGATTCAAAATTGAAATGTGCTTATGCAACAAAAGCAATCATGGCAAGGTTGAACAATGAGGTAATTGGAGTCATAACAATGTAGGAACTTCGTTAAATCTTATTTGAAATTCTTTTTTAGAGTTCGAAAAAGTTTGAGTCTCATTTACCAGACTCGAACCTATTGTGGCCACACTTCTCGGGCTAAAGAACTTAAACAATCCTGTTAATTCAATATGATTCAAACAAAGCTGGAGTCTTGTTTCTCGGACTCTGGCTAAGGTTTACAGGAACTTAAACAATCCTATTAAAATTGGAGTCTCGTTTTTCGGACTCGAACTAAGGTTTATAGGCACTTCAAAAAATCTATTCATTTTATGATTCAAAAAGTTGGCGTCTCGCTTCTCGGACTCAAACCTAGGTTTGTAGGCACTTCAAAAAACCTACTCATTCTATGATTCAAAAAGTTAAAGTCTCGTTTCTCGGACTCGTACTTAGGTTTGTAGGCACTTCAAAAAGCCTACTCATTCTATGATTCGAAAAGTTGGAGTCTCGTTTCTCGGACTCGAACTTAGGTTTATAGGCACTTCAAATAGCCTATTCATTATATGATTCAAAAAGTTGAAGTCTCGTTTCTTGGACTCGAACTTAGGTTTCTAGGCACTTCAAAAAGCCTATTCATTCTATGATTCAACAAGTTGGAGTCTCGTTTCTCGGACTCGAACTTAGGTTTGTAGGCACTTCAAAAAACCTACTCATTCTATGATTCAACAAGTTAGAGTCTCATTTCTCAGACTCGAACTTAGGTTTCTAGGCACTTCAAAAAGCCCACTCATTCTATGATTCAAAAAGTTGGTGTCTCGTTTCTCGGACTCGAACTTAGGTTTATAGGCACTTCAAAAAGCCATATTCATTCTATGATTCAAAAAGTTGGAGTCTCGTTTCTTGAACTCAAACTTAGGTTTATAGGCACTTCAAAAAACCTATTCATTCTATGATTCAAAAAGTTGGAGTCTTGTTTCTCGGACTCGAACTTAGGTTTATAGGCACTTCAAAAAACCTATTCATTCTATGATTCAAAAAGTTGGAGTCTCGTTTCTCGGACTCGAACTTAGGTTTATAGGCACTTCAAAAAGCCATATTCATTCTATGATTCAAAAAGTTGGAGTCTCGTTTCTCAGACTCGAACTTACTAAGCCACGTTTTTCGAGCTTAGATTTATAGGAACTTGAACAATCCTATTAATTCATTCTATGATTTAGAAAATTGAGCTCAGAGTTTGAAAGATCGGGCCTTTATTGGCTTATCATGCATCTGAATTATCATTGGACTTCATCGAACTTCTAAGTAAGATTTTTCTTTTTATCATGTGATTAAGAACAAAATTTTGGAATTAAATGACTTTCAAAAATGCCCCTAATTTCAAGGTTGGCTTTAACTGGAACTTGACTACGAGACTGATTACGCTTGAAAAATATGGACTCTGATGTATGACAGATAGAAGAACTGACATTCCTTTAAGACTCTTAAGGTTATCATATGTGCAATAAGGGATTGATCATTTTCTTTCAAATTTCTTTTGAAAAATACTTAGGCTAGACTTAAAAAATCTTGATAAATATTAGAATAAAAGATTTTTCTCTTTAAAGTGGTTGATGATTCTACATCTTCCATTAGCGAACACTTGAACAAGTAAACATACTTTTGAAGATCCTACAATATTCAAGATGACTTCTGATTTTTCAACTTCAACATTGTCTTGTCGGATATGAGCTCTTGGCTGAAAAATGAATATTATGGCTTGAATGGTTATGCATGCACAAGCTTCCTTTTGGATTTTTCTTCTTGATGGGACCTTTCCTCCCATTTGATGATGTCCTAATTTTTTCCTAGATCGCCTCTTCAGGTTTTCGATCTAGCGGGCTTTGTTTTTCTTTTTCTAATGATACCTTGATTTTTGCCTAGGTCACCTTTTCAGGTTTTCAATCTAGCAGGCTTTTTGCCCTAAATTTTGGTTAAGTCGCCTTTTAGGATTTTCGACTTAGCGGGCTTCTCTTTTTTTCTTGATGATCTTGAATAACCAACTCGATAACTTCTTGGTTCCCTGCACCTTAACCGAGTCAATTAGCATTCAGGAGGACTTAATAGGTGAGCTTAGGATATAGTTTAGAAAGAAAAGATATAAGGCTCAAATTTCCAAAATACCCCTAGTTTGATATTCTCTCTTTTTTGTCAATTATTTTGATTTTTTCTAAATGCCCCTAGTTTGGCATTCTTTTCTTTTTATCAATTTTCTTGATTCTTTTTTTTAATGCCCTTAGTTTGACATTCTTGTCCTTTGAACCTTTTAATAGGAGATTTTCCTCTTAGATGACACTTTTTTTAAGAGAATACACTTATTCTTTGCGTGACCAGGCCTAAAGTAACTTCTCAGGTTGCCTACGTACCCCAAATATTTCTTTTTTTCTTTTGGAATCAGGTCAAAACGTAGTTCATACTCAGACTTCCCTCTCGAGGTTGGTTGGTGTGGTTTAGAAAGAATAGGCTATTGATTTTTTTTTTAAGGCTGCGAGGAGCTAGAAAGTTATCTTTTTCTTGGTAAGATAGGAAAATGGTTAGACCAAAGAAGGCTTCCTTTGGTGAATGTTGCTCGACTTGATCAAAGTTTCAGGAATTCGATATATGGATTGCTCTATTGAGTAAGGTCTTCTTTTGAGAATGAATATTCTTCAGTCTTCTTTTGTGAAATCGAGTATAATTGAATTTTCAACTCTTCTAAAACTTTGAGAAAAGCTTTTATTCTCTTATGAATGAAAATTCTCTTCTTTTGAGTGAGAAACATAGTATATCCACTTGTAAGTCTTAGCGTTTCAGCTATATCATTTTTGACCAATAATCTTTGACTTTGAGATCACTCTTGACATTATGCCTTGATCTATATTGGTACAATCTATCCTCCTGAGACCATGTAGGAACGTTGTTGAATTTCTCAAGTAAGTTTACTATTCTCTCATATTCTCCTGAGGATAATGTATCACCAATTTTCACTTCTTGAGTGTACTCTTTAATTCCAATATTTATCAAATTTAATTAGTGAGCTTTAAGTCATTTCTCATGTTAGATTTTATATTCACATCATTATTGCACACAAGATAATCAAAAGCTTCTTTATTTATTAGAATAAAAATGAACATAGACTGACATACCTGACTAAAGCCTAAAATTAACAATGACAACTGAACTCAAAGACTGACGCAACTGAAGCTAAAAAAAAACTAAGAAGACTTAAAAAAATGACGACATTATTCTGAATGGAGGGACATAATTCTAGAGTCTATGTCACTTCGGTTATCTTCGATGGATGACTTGAACTTGCTTGCTTTTACTATCTCTTCATATTCCGATTCAAGTCTGTCATATGCTAGACAACCCGTTGCTTCAATAATCTTTATGTTGTTTAGTTCTGTCAATGCCTTAGGGTAATTGAACTCATTCTGGCCTGGAGCGAACGCACTATTAAAACCAATTGGGTGAATGCCGGAAATTGGGTTAACTGATTCGGATTTGGATATGGATATCAGGTTCAGAGTAGGAGAGGGTTGATTTTGAAAGGTAGGCAAAGGGTTAGTTTTAACATTGGGTGCGGTAGGAGTGGTTATAGTAACCTTTCCTTGCTCAATCAAATCTTGGATAGCATGACGGAGAGTAATACACCTGTCAAGAACATGACCAGGCATCTGATGGAATTCACAGAATTGCTTATTATCCATGTTTGGGGAAGAGGATTAGGTAAAGGCTTAGGTTGTAAAGGTATCAGAAATCCCCTTTTCATCAATTTTTGATAAGCAACACTAAGAGACATTCCAAGATTGGCAAACTGTCTCTTAGGCTTAACTTATGAAAGCTGAGTAACTTGAGGAGATAGTGTGAAGGAGGTGTTGGCCACTTGTAAGGAATTGACATTAGGTTTGAAATGTTTGGGTTTTGACTCAGACGAGTTACCAAAAAGTCTCAAAGAGTAAGCATCCTCAACTTGATTTCCAGTCTCAATGAGGGATTGAAAAGTGGGAAGGTACTGAGGCATCAAGTACTTGGCATAATTTGGAGTAAGATTCCTGAGGATAATCTTGACTTGTTTCTTCTCTTGAGGTCGGTCCCATAATTGAGCGATTTTAGCTCTCCATCAAGCAATGAACTCAGTGAAAGTTTCCTTGGGTTTCTGTTTAGTAGTTTCTAGGTCTCTTCTTGTGAGTTCAATATCCGTGTTGAATGAATATCGACCAATAAATTCTTTCATCAATTCATGCCATGTTCTTACCCGAGATGAGTCCAATGACATTAACCAACGTAGGGCAGGACCTGTAAGGGTTCTTTGAAAAAGTTGAGCCATCTGTTCTTTACTCAGACCCTGAGATTGCATTATGCCGACATATACTTTTAAGTGAGTCCTAGGGAATCCAATACCGTCAAACTTCTCCATATCTGGCATTGTGAACTTCTCTGGTAGACGGACTATATGAAATAATGTCATTGCCCCTAATCCAAGGGTGAGATCGTCAGGATCTTTGATATTCTTCAATGCAATTTCTACCTGAGTTATTCGATGAGCTAATACAGGGTCAATGGGCACTTGATCATCTTCAAAATCTTCAACCAGGTCAAACACGGCCTGAGATTCTATAACTTTATCTTTTTTTCTTTTCAATTTTTAGGGATTCGATTTGTGTTTGAAAAGAAGCAATAATCTGTGCTTGAAAAGATTCTAAAATCCGACGGAACGCAGCTTCATCCATGGTATTCATTTCTTCTCGTGGCAAAGACTGACTACTTGGCAATGGTACTCTAGAAAGACGATTTTTTCCACAAATCCAAAATGATACAGATGGAGGTTTAGAACGTTTGGGACCAATTATCACCTGATTGGAAGTAAACCAAGGTTAACCATTGACTCTAAAGGTTTGACTCTTAACCACATGATTAAAGTTTCGATATAGAATAGCCCAAGTCCGGTGGAAAATATCGAATTCAAATGCACTATAAGTCTATAGTGACCAAGAAAGTAAGAAAGATTAAACGCGGGTCTACCCCTGATTCGGATTGAACCTTTGATCAGACAAATTAATTTGATCCTAAGATCGAATCTTTCTATACAAAGTGGTCTGGATCTTTAAAAGTGAAAACCAATTAGTCCAACTGATTTGGTATTGATTAGTTTGATCCATTTGTCAATTGGGCCAACTGGTTTAAGTGGTTCAAATTAATTGGTACATTTCATCGATTGGCTCGGACCGATATTGTGGGTTTTGTTTGAACAGTCTGGATTAGTTCACCCACTTACCTGTTGGTTGGATTAAATTGAACAACTCAGGAACACCCATAGTCAGTTCAGGTCGTGACCTACAGGAAGGCTTCTAGACTCTAGGTTTACTACTTGCAATGCAATTTATCTGGCCACCCTTGCCCAAATACACCTATATACCTCTCAATACGTGGTGACTTGGTTTGATATACCGTATAGGTGATAATCTAAAACCTCAACTCACTTCTCTGAAGCCAAAAACAGTCAGTTTGATCCCTAGTTGAGAGGTGGCGCACAATGCTGAGCAAAGGCCCACTTAAATACCTCTCATCTAGAATAGACGTAGTCTATCCCCCTCGTACAATAGGGTACAGCAGGGCAGGATCTCGCTTAGGCACCGGTTTTGACTAAGAAGTGCAATTGATATACTTAGATTATCTTTTATATACCTACGAGTACGAGTCATGAGTTGTAGCTTTCATAAATGGTTTGGCATCCCACGAGGGGACCGACCACGTACTAGCACTACGATGGCAATCGGGACATGTGACTGTGTGGCTCATAATAAGTCAAAGGCTCAAGTCGCTCCAGCCTGGTTGCATCAATATACCTTTCAGAGTCACCTGATCAGACGGTACTGATGTCCTAGTTTGATATACCCTAAGGTACGTGACTAGAGTTGTGGTTTTCATGAATGACGTCGCATCTCCTAAGAGACCGGGCCACGCACTAGTGCCACATTGGCTATATAGGACATGTAAGTGTGCAAAACAGTTAACGTACATGTGGTGTGTGCAAAACAGGGTGGGGTGTGACCGCGGCCTTTTCAAACAAATGGGCCGGATCCAATCATCACGTTATGATTATCACATAAATATTAATCGAAACTATTACATCAAACATAATATCGATATTATCTAATAATCAGGATCGTGATACATCGAATAAGCATAAATCATGACACTAAGATAATCAATCATAAGTCAAATCAATAAGTAAAGAAAAAATATGGCTATTCCTCTACGGCCCACTCGAGGACTATTTTGGATGGCCCAAAATAATTCGTGATTTCGGAGAATATTTCATTGAAAATAGATTGACGGTTGTTGAGGCAAAGAGTGATTTTTTTTTTTTTTATTATATATTTTTTTTAGACAAATCGATTTTCCTAAAAATTTTCTTTTCATTTTTCTTTTAATAGAAGTATGAGGCGACCAAAAATGGACCTTTGTGTTGCCAACCATACTTACAGGAAGGAAAAATAAATAAGAAAATTGGAAAATAAAATAAATAAATGAAAAACCCAAAACTCAAAGCTTCCAATACGTGTTAATCCAAAAATTTCCACATCGGTAGATGATTTAACAAAGATGATGAACCCAAATCTTCATCTGTAATTTCAGATTGACCTCCCCATCTCCAAATCCATAGAAATCTGGATTAATTCCTCTTATTTTCAGAAATTTTGTTTTTTTCTTTTTTAATATTCTGAACGAAAATACAAAAATGAAAAAAAAAAATTTGTTGAAAGAGGAATCGATCAAAACCAGGTTCGATTTGATCCGCACAAAAAAGAACATCCCAAAGCTCATGTTTCTGAAACACAAATTCCAGCACTTCCACTTACGATTTAACGTTCGAATGAGATCCAAACTACACCTTTTATCCGAAAGGATTAGGAGAAAACCAACACAGTTCTTTGGTTCTTCAAGCAGGTTCTATTAATTCAAGTCAAACGGCTTCCAACGATTCGAACCGGCACACCATGAAACTTTCTTCAACAGATGAAAGAAATAAAGACTTTCCATTAAACCGTTTTAGATCGAATAGATTTCAAGGGGGTTGTCGATTGGAAACTTCATAGTTCCTTATGGAAAGAAATCAGCGTTTTTATGCTAATTTTGTGTTGATCTAAGCTGATTTCCATCGACTGAGCAGAGAGAATAGATCGGTCTCTGTTAATGGAACCAAGTGAATGTCTTTTAAGAAGATGATGTGGGTGGAGCAAAAAATCGATTTTACTTATAACACACCACTCACACCAACATATCGTTGCTGTTAATGTGGTGTGAAAAAAATAAATTTGCTCGAGGCACCCCAACCACTTCAGCACCTTGTGCTGTTGACAGAACCTAAAAAAAACTATTTTTCTTTGTTATTTTTTCCAATTTTCCTCCTTGCTATCAAAGGGGCAGCACGCCTAATCATAGAAAAACTATTTTTTTTTTGTTTTTTTTTTCCAAAAATTTACCAAACAATTTAATATTAAAATAAAAAGTAAAAAGACTAAAACAAATGCTTGCACATACCTTAAAAAAATATCATTTTTTTAAAAAAAATAAAAAAAATAAAAAAAAAATAATAACACGGCTAAAGAATGGATCCATACGTGTTCTAAAAAAATCGAATAATGAATAATAACTTAGAAAAACAAAAAAAAAAAATTTTAACGATTCTCATGATCTATTAACCATTATCCTTAATAAAATTGTTCTTCAAAATTTCGCATCATCTAGGGCCATTCCGAATGGTCCTTTATTGAACCATAAAAAATGGGCTAAACACAATATTCAACATAATGATCATTAATAGAGCCACGAGAGGGATAAACCATAAAAATAGACAGCAAACTAAAACAATAAAAAAAAAAAAAAAAAACAAACAACAAAATATATATAAAAAAAAGTCTCTTCTAGCAATGCTTCCCATACTTGGGACTTTTCAAGTCTGATCCTCAAGGTCCCCAAGTGGAGTCGCCACTGAAAACGCCCTCGATCCGTGGGGTGTGTGGATCCGCTTTTGACCCTTGAGGTTTGGGAGTCGCCACCTAGTTATTACCGTCTAGGAACCGAATACTGACTCTAAATGGATAAAGAAACTAATTTACTAAAGAAAAACTGAATTCGGGGATCACATTACGAGGTTGGAAGGTGTTAGGCGCCAATCCCGCCCAGCCAATGCCGGTCTCTACTTATCCCAACTAAGACTACATTGCTAACAAAAACCTAGATAGAAAAAATAAAAGAGATTTTACCTTCGAACGCAACGGTTCTATTCCCTCAGATTTGATAAAACTGCTCTTTGTACCGTACTCCTTACTTTTTTCTGTCTCCAAATCTGATTTCGGATCTCCGAGGCAAGGTATCTCTTCCTTAGATCTGGATTCTTCAAATTTTGTTATCGATTTTGG
Organism: Akebia trifoliata; assembly: GCF_017979445.1. Taxonomy (NCBI): domain Eukaryota; kingdom Viridiplantae; phylum Streptophyta; class Magnoliopsida; order Ranunculales; family Lardizabalaceae; genus Akebia; species Akebia trifoliata. The sequence goes on from NC_141386.1 coordinate 14,213,079, forward strand.
AGTGTTTTTGAAGGGCTTCTAGGTGTTTTTCAGGCTAAAATCGAAGTATGGGTGTTAGGTAAGAAGTTGGGACTTCAAAACTAGGGTTTGTAGGAGGCTAGGGAAGCTTTTTGACCTACTTCTCTTAGGGTTTTTGATTTGATACGAAAATAGGGTGTGAGGACCCCTATTTATAGATTTTTTTAAGGGTTGATTTAGATAGAATTAGTGTTTAATTAGAATTTTTTAGTTAAAGTTGTATTTTAGTTAGAATTATTTTAGGTAGAGTTGTATTTTAATTAGAATTGTTTTAGGTAGAGTTATATTTTAGTTAGAATTCTATTAAATAGAGTTATTATTTAATTAGAGCTCTATTAGGGTTTTGACTTTTGGTCTTATTTGATTGACTTTAAGATTTTGACTTTAGTTTTAATTGGTTAACTTTTAATATCTTGACTTTAATCTTACCTAATTGATTTTAATTTTGACTTTAGTCTTACTTGAATTGAATTTAGTCTTGTTTGATTGACTTTAATTTTTTGGAGAACCCCCTTCTATTATATCTTTAATTCTTTGGACCCCAAATGGAGGGGTCCTTAAAGAAATATCTTTGCAACCCTCAACAAATTTGCCTGAGAGCTTGATTGATCGATTTTTTTAGTTTAAAATTTTAAATTAATTTTATTAATATTTTAATTGAATTATTTGATATTTTATTTATTAATTTTGAAAATTTTAATTATAAAAATTGTGAAATTACCGTTTTACCCTCGGAGAGGACTTTTCGCTTTATAACTCAGTTTTTTATGTTCTAGGATGTTTTAGAATCGGTTTTTCATAAGGAATTTAATGGAAATGTTAGTTTTTATCATTTATAAAAAAATTTGTGTGGAATGGTCGTGAACTTTTTGAGGGGTATTTTCGTAATTTTGTCAAATTCTGTGAAATTTGACGAAATGATTTATTTGGTTTCGATTTATTATTTTATGTGTTCAAATGGTTTTCTTAAGCGTAATGTAGGCTCTAGGGATATTTTAAGGTTAGGAGTATTTTGATAATTTGGTCATTTTTTAGTGATTTTTATCGTGAAACTTCTTTTTCTTTGAAAGATGATGATTTCTAAGCTTTTGGGATTATATTTTCTTAGCGTAGCGTGGTTTCTATAGTTTTATCAGTTTGAGATACCTCATCCGGATTTCTGAAACATATCTGGTAACAAAATAAAGCATTGGAATAATCATTCATCATTGGGAACCATTTCAATCGGGTTGACGAGTTGATTAATCAGGCGAGTGCAAAAATGGGGTGTCTACAGTTGGGCCTGAAGTAACTTCTCAGATTACCTACGTACCCCAGAATTTTGGGATTAGACCAAAACATAATTCGAATTTTTTCCTCCCCTGGGTTAGGTGATCGGGCTAAGAAAGTGTAGACACCTCATTTTTGCACTCGCCTGATTAATCAACTCGTCAACCCGATTGCAACGGTTCTCAATGATGGACATTTTTCCAATGCTCTATTTGGTTACCAGAAGTGTTTCAGAAATTCGGATGAGGTATCTCAAACTAACAAAACTGTAGAAATCACGCTACGTTAGAAAAATATAACCCCAAAAACATAAAAATCATCATTTTTCAGACAAAAAGAATCTTCACGATAAAAATCACTAAAAAATGACTAAATTATCAAAATACCCCTAATCTCAAAACATCCCTAAAGCCTACATTACACATAGGAAAATCTTTCAAACACATAAAACAACAAATCGAAATCAAATAAACTATTTCGTCAATTTTCACAAAATTCGATAAAATTATGAAAATGCCCCTCATAAAGCTCACGATTAATTTTCACAAAAAATTTTATAAATGACACAAACCAATATTCCCATTGAATTCCTTAAGAAAAATCGATTCCAAAACATCATGGAACATTGAAAAAAGACTTAAAAAGCAAAAAGTCCTTTTCGAGGGTAAAATGGTAATTTTATAATTTTAATAATTAAAAATTCTGAAATTAATAATTAAAATATTAATTAATGTAAAGTGAAATCCTAATTAAAATTCAAATCAATCAAGTAAGACTTAAGTCAAAATCCTAAAATCAAGTCAATCAAGTAAGACTAAAGTGAAAATCTTAAAGTCAAGTCAATCAAGCAAGACTTAAGTCAAAATCCTAAATTCAAGTCAATCAAATAAGAATTAAGTCAAAATCTTAAAGTCAAGTCAATCAAGTGAGACTTCAGTCAAAACCCTAAATCAATCTAATAAGACCAAAGTCAAAACCCTAATAGAATTCTAATAAAACTTAAAAATTATCTAAAAGAATTCTAATTAAACTCTAAAACTATCTAGAAAAAAATCTAATTAAATTCTAAAACTATCTAATGTAATTCTAATTAAACACTAACTCTATCTAAAAAGCACTTTAAAAAATCTATAAATAAGGGTCCCTACAACCTATTTTTGTATCAAAAAATAAACCCTAAAAAAAGTAGGTCAAAAAGCTTCCCTAGCCTCCCATAAATCCTAATTTTGAAGTCCCAACTCCTTACCTAACATCCATACCCCAACTTTAGCTCAAAAAATACCTAGAAATTTATAAACAAATTAGAAATATTCAGATCTAAGAAGGAAGTACTTCTTCTTGGAGGTCTGAAGCGAATCTGATGATAGAACAAAGCGAGGAGTACTATACGAGGAGCTGTTCTATCAGATCTGAGGGAACAAAATTGTTGCGTTGCAAAGGTAAATATTTTTATTTTTTTATATTATTATTTAGGTCTTTTTAGCAATGTAATCATTTTTGGGAATTAGTAGAGACTGGCGTTTGCCAGACGGGGTTGGTGCCTAACACCTTCCAACTCCGTAATGTGATCCCCGGACTCAGTATCTTTTAATAGATTAGTTGTTCGTTTATCTGTTTAGAGTCAATGTTCGGTTCTTAGATCGTAATAACTAGGTGGCGACTCCCAAACCTCAAAGGTCAAAAGCGGATCCACATACCCCACGGATCGAAGGTGCTTTCAATGGCAACTCCACTAGGGACTATTGAGGATCAGACTTGAAAAACCCCAAGTATGGGAGCATTACCAGGATGACATAGTTTATTTATTTATTTATTTGTTTATTTATTTTTATGGGTTCATTGTGGATGATTTTGGATATTGTATTTTTGTCCAATTAAGGGTCACTTTTTGATGACCCCTAAATGATGAAAGATTCAAATTGACATATGAAAAGGATGGAATAATGAAGGTTGGGATAGTAATGTTAAAACGTTTTTACAGAACATTTTAGTGAGAATTAAGTCTGGGCACCTATTAATAAAACGTAGATCTCATCGAGTAGATTAATTTAGAACCTGAGTTCACTCAATTTCGTTATCAGGAGCCTTGGATATCATCGATGTAAGTTCGGATTAATTTGTAAATCTAGAATTGTTGCTGAAAGAAGGTTGGGACAGCAATGTTAAAACGTTTTTATAGAACATTCTAGTCAGAATTAGGTCTGGGACCCTTTAATAAAATGTAGATCCCATCGAGTAGATTAATTTAGAATCTGAATTCACTCGATTTCGTTATCAGGAGCCTTAGATATCATCTATGCAAGTTCAGATTGTATTTTCCTAATTCACAGAAAATCCGAATTTATCAAGTGTTAGTAGAGTTAATGTTCTTGATTAATTTTATGAGAGCGAGCTCATTTGGCACTAGGATTTTACTCTTTGATTTTCTTTTGGGATGTGTTTCTAGTTTTTTTTTTAATTTAAAAAAAAATGGTTCATCGCTCCTCATCTCAACAATTATATTCTATCATCAATGTAACATCTATTGGAATCTAGATTTATTTTGGATCACCCAAAAGTGATCATTGATTGGACCATAAAATTATAGAAATCATGCCTATTGCAATGTTTGGATCTGATCAATTATTTTATGCCATATTCATTGATTGATTTGTCATTGATATATAGATGAAATGTACATTGAACCATATAGATATGTTTTTAATCTTTTTCGATCAATGTATATATTTTACTTGTATGGTTTAATACCTTTACTTGTATTGGTTTAATTGGACACATGGGCCCATTTGTTGGAAAAAGGCCCCGGGCACACCCCACCCTATTTTGCACACACCACTAGCACGTTTACTGCTTTGCACGCTTGCACGTCCCGTATAGCCAACGTGGCACTAGTGCGTAGCCCGATCTCTTTGGAGATTCGACATCATTTATGAAAAGTACAACTCCAGTCATGTACCTTAGGATATATCAAATGGAGCATCGGTACCGTTTAATCAGGTGACTCTAAAAGGTATATCGATGCACCCAGGCTGGAGCGACCTGAGCCTTTAACCTATTGTAAGCCACACAGTCACATGTCCCGATTGCCAACGTAGTACTAGTACGTGATCGGTCCCCTCTTGGGATGCCAAACCATTTATGAAAGCTACAACTCTTGACTCGAACACATAGGTATATCAAAGATGATCCGAGTACATCAGTTGCACTTCTTGGTCAAAATCAGTGCCTAAGCCAGATCCTGCTCCGATGTACCACGGTACTAGGAGGATAGACTACGTCTATTCTAGAAAATAGGTGATTTAAGGATGCCTTTTCTTAAGCATCGTGCGCCACCTCTGATCTGGGGATTAAACTGGCTGCTTTTGACTTAAAAGAAGTGAGTTGAAATTTTAGATTATCACCTATATGGTATATCAAACCAAGTCACCACGTACCGTCTGATTGAGTACGCTCGAGAGGTATATAGGTGTATTTGGGAAATGGTGGTCAGATAAAAATGCATTGCACATAATAACCTTAGATTTTAGAAACCTCCCCTCTAAGTCACGACTCGAACTTATCGTGGGTGTTCCCGAGTTGTTTATTGAATAAGACCTTGTGAATGGTGAATGATGAGATCAAAATGTATGTATAAGATCAGAATGTCTGGTTGTCCTCAAAGATTAAAAAACAAAATTTGAAAATTAAAATGGGTGCACCGACCCAATAAAGAATCCATTTTTTGTAATAATTCATAATGACCCAATCCATCTCGATCCAACAATCATGATGGACCAGGCCATTTAAATCAAAATGGAAATCAAAGTCTTTTCTAATTCGAGTTTCAACCCATCTTTAAAAAAAAGTGTTTTCCAAAAAGAAAGTATTTTTCAGAAAAAAATTATTCTCTAAAAAAGTGTTTTCTAGTAACAGTGTTTTCTAGAAAAAGTGTTCTTTAAAAAAAATATATATTTTTCAGAAAAAATATTTTTCAAAAGAAAATGATTTCCAAAAGAAAAGAAAACAAAGAAAAAAATTATCTATTTTTGCATGGAAAATTTTTGAAATATGTTTTTTACCAAAAATCTATTTTTTGCTTGGACCTTGGAAAATTATCAAAATATGTTTTTCTAAAAAGAAAATGATTGCAAAAAATAATCAAATTTGTGAAAATTATTATTCAATAAAAACATTATTTTTCAATAATTTTCAAGAGTGCAACAAAATTATTTTCCTTCTGAATAATCATTGAATGATTGAATTGTTTAATGGATTGGTGCACAAAATTCAATAAAATCTCAAGATTCATTAAAATGCTATCAAAGGGGTAACACTGAAACTGGTTAAATTCACCTTCAATGAGGTTTAAAGGTTATCATTGTACCTAAGCTTAATCGTTCATCGTCTAGCTAGGGTTGTAAGTCCGGTCAGTTAGAACAAACGTCAGTACCAAGTTAATAGTTAAAAATAGCCTCAGAATTTCTTAATATCGTCCAGTTGTTCCCTTAAGATCACCATGCCACAATTCCGTTGGTTGTAAGCAATGTCTTAGTCCTCAGTCATAATCAAGTCCGTTGTGGGTAGTTGTCTTGAGTTTTCATGAGTTATTTGAGTTAGCTCAAGTCCAATTTTTCAATGTCATGTTTTTTTTAGATCGAGTCTACTCTTTTTCTATTGAGTCAAGTTAATTTGTCAAGTCTATAAAGGTGTTTGTCGTCCCATCTAAATTTGATTGGATAAAAGAAATTTTTGAATACCTCGAGCGTATTAACGAATTAACTAATAATCTGACTTCAATGATAGATTTATTTCTTGAACGAGAAAATAATGGTTGGACTCAACCTTTAGGTCATTGACCTTAGAACAAAAAATTCCCTAGAAATTCAAATGGAAACCATCCTATCCCTAAAGGAACACGAGGGGGTAATGAATTTTCTCAGAAATTTCAAAAGATTTGTTCATGTGATCCTATGAGGACATGTTAGGTGCAAGCTTGAGTGTTGTCTGACACGGAATAAATACTCACTCCATAAAATGGAAATACCAAAGAGATCAAAAAAAATGTTACAAAATGTATCAATGCTAGATTTCTCAACATGGTAGAGCTCTCAGAATAAATTACATTCTTAGACTAATGAAATGGTTGAGGCGAAATTGATCTCTGATAATGGGTCATACTTAAAAGCCGAGATTATTACTCTATGTTCAAAGTTCAAGATTTGGCGTCATCTCCCTATCGACCTTAGATTAATAGAGCGGTTGAAGCAAGCAACTAATAAAAGTCTCAAAATAACCATTGTGAAAATGTGTCAATTGCACCAGGATTAGTCAGAGAAGCTACCATTCACACTATGGGGGTACAGAAACAATCTTACCAATTGAAAAGGAAGTCCCATATCGCAAGGTCTTGATGGAAAATCAATTGCTAGAAACAGACTAGGTTCGTCATTGGGTATGAAGAGCTAAACTTGATTGAAGAAAAACAACTTAGAGTTTTGTACCACATGCAAACTTATCAGAGAAGAATCACCTGCAAGAAGGTGAAAGTTCACCACTTACAAATTAAGGATTTAACCATCAGACTTCGAAGAAAATTTACCACCCCTCCTCGATCATAGGAGGAAGTCTGAACTTAATTGGAGAGATTCATCCATTAGCAAGGAAACACTACTTTAGAAAACCATCAGATTTCAAACAGAATCGAGTACTTATTTTTGACCACAGAGGGAAGTTCAAACCTAATTGGAGAGATTCATTCATTAAGAAAATACTGCCTTAAAAAATCGTCAGATTTCAAGATCATGATAGAATTGAACTACCAGAGTCAACCAACCTTGACTAGATCAAGTGGTACTGCATTTAAGGAGGTCATCTTTGGCCGAATAAATTTTCCTGCTACCCAATTCAATATCTCCTTTCTTAGCCCTTTCCAGCATTTTCAAAAAAAAAATAATGCCTTTTTCTTTTTCAACCCGGTCACCTAACCTAGGGGAGGAAAAATTCGAACTATGTCTTGATCTGATTCCAAAATTCTGGGGTACGTAGGCAACCTGGGAAATTACTTCAGGCCCGACCACATCAAAATAAAAAAGTAGATTCCCCGACAAAGAAAAAATCTAAAAAGAAAAAAATTCAAAAGAAAAAGAAATATCATCCAAAATGGGGAAGAAAATTCAAGAAAAAAGAAAACAATTTAAAAGGAAATGCCACACAAAGGGCATTTGGGTTTTTGAGCCTCAAAATTCCTTTCTTTTTATGCTTAGTCGTAAGCCTACCCATAAAAGTCCTCCTAAGTACTGTGTGAAAAAGTCAAGAAAAATAGCAAAGCATGATCAGACAGTAACTCCAGAAGTTCAAAATGAAAGAAAAAGAAAAATGAAGCGTGCTAGGTTGAAAACCCAAAAAGGCAACTTAGGCAAAAATTAGGGCAAGCTCGCAAGGTTGAAAATCTGAACGGACGACCTTGGTAACAATCAGAGCAAAGAAAAGAAAAAAAATTGTAAGCTCGCTTGATCGAAAACCTAAAAAGGCGATCTAGGTAAAAACTAAAGCATGTTCGCTAGATTGAAAACCTGAAAAGGCAATCTAGGCAAAACTTAGAGCAACCAAAAAATAAAAGAAAATCTCCATTGAGTTGAGAAGCTGAAAAGGCAGTCCGAACCAAAATATTATAAGTCCGAATGATCAAGTTTAAATACCCAGTTTGAACAAAATATAGACTCAGTGGATACAAGTATCTCGTCTATGATTGATCTGAAGAGTATCATGTCCCTAAGCGAACCGACGAGGAAAAATAACAAATTCATTGATGAATTTTCGAAAGAAATATTTTGTTCCAATTTCTTTGAACCTGAATTAAAATCTTCAATATAAAAAGTTAAAATTAAAAGTTAAACCTTTATTGCGCTTGCGGTAATCAAGGATTTCAAACTTTCATAACAAGGGTACTTCCTTTTTTTAAATTGTACAATTTCCCCCCTTACACTAGGGGCATTCATTTTCAAATTATGTTCAATTATCCCCAGTGCAATGTTCTCTATCAAATTAGGGGCATTTTGGTTCTGAAGCCTGGTCAATTTCAACCCCAAAGAATAAGGTTAACTTTGAATTAAAAGTTATCCTCTTGATAGTAATTTTGAAAACTCCTAAGATTCAAAGAGAGTTAAAATGTTTACCGGACCTTCATAAAATCTAATTTTTTATTTAAAAAAAAAAATCAAATGTAAATCCCCCATTTATTCCTAAAAAAATTAGTTCATTACTCTTTCACCCTGGGTAGGTAGAGTAGGACTCCTCAAAAAATTAATTCATTAGTCTTTCACTCCGAGTAGGTAGAGTAGGATTCCCAAAAAAATTAGTTCATTACTCTTTGACCCTGGGCAAGTAAAGTAGGACTCCCAAAAAGCTTAGTTCATTACTCTTTCACTCCAAGTAGATAGAGTAGAATTTCCCAAAAAAATTAGTTCATTACTTTTTCACCCTAGGCAGGTAGAGTAGGACTCCCAAAAAATTAGTTAATTACTCTCTCACTCCGAGTAGGTAGAGTAGAACTTGCCAAAAAAAATAATTTATTACTCTTTCACCCTGGGAAGATAAAGTAGGACTCCCAAATAGCTTAGTTCATTACTCTTTCACTCCGAATAGGTAGAGTAGAACTTCCCAAAAAGAAAAAAAAAGAATTAGTACATTACTCTTTTACCCCGAGCAGGTAGAGTAGGACTCCCAAAAAATTAGTTCATTACTCTCTCACTCCGAGTAGGTAGAGTAGAACTTCCCAAAAAAATTAATGCATTACTCTTTCACCTTGGGCAGGTAAAGTAGGACTCCCAAATAGCTTAGTTCATTACTCTTTCACTCTGAGTAGGTAGAGTAGAACTTCCCAAAAAGAAAAAAAAGAATTAGTACATTATTCTTTGACCCCGAGCAGGCAGAATAGGACTCCCAAAAAAAATTAGTTCATTATTCTTTCACCCCGAACAGGTGAAGTAGGACTCCCAGGAAAATAAGTTCATTACTCTTTCACCAAGGTAGATAGAGTATAACATTCAACTTTTTCTCAAATTTTGCTCAGATTTTTCTCAAACCTCAATTTTTTTTTTAAGTTTTGTTTAAAGTCAAAATTATTTTCAGGATTTCCTGGATTTTATGTTTTGCTCAGATTTTACTCAATTTTATTCGAATTTTGCTCAAACTCTTAGAGATTTATCTCAGATTTCAAGTGCACACACTTGCACATTTTAATCAGGGATAATTTTCTAAAATTAAAGGATCTGACACCGTCAATGCGAACTCTCGCTCGAGGACCTGACAACCTTTTGTTCGGGGAGAGTTTTACCCTCAAGGATCCGAACGCCTCGACGAATTGCTAAATCAGGCTATAAAATGAATTCTCATTAGCTTTAACATTCGGATATAGCACTATCTAGCAAAATAGATTTGCTATCTAGTTTGCTTCAACCCTCTACCAAAGAGGGCATCTGTAGACACCGTATTTTTGCACTCGCCTGATAAATCAACTCGTCAACCCAATTGCAATGGTTCCCAATGATGGATGTTTATTCCAATGCTCTATTTGGTTACCAGATGTGTTTTAGAAATTCGGATGAGGTATCTCAAACTAATAAAATTGTAGAAACCATGCTACGCTAGGAAATTATAACCCCAAAAACATAGAAATAACCATTTTTCAGACAAAAAGAAGTTTCACAATAAAAATAACTAAAAAATGACCAAATTACCAAAATACCCCTAACCTCAAAACATCCCTAAAGCCTACATTACACTTAGAAAAATCCTTTCAAACACATAAAATAATAAATCGAAATCAAATAAACCATTTCGCCAATTTTCACAAAATTTGACAAAATTACGAAAATGCCCCTCATAAAGTTCACGATAATTTCACACAAAAAATTTATAAATGACACAAACCAATATTTCCATTGAATTTATTACTAAAAATCGATTGCAAAACATCCTGGAACATTGAAAAATGACTTAAAACGCAAAAAGTCTTTTCCTAGGGTAAAATGGTAAATTTACAATTTTAATAACTAAAAATTTCGAAATTAATAATTAAAATATTAATTAATGTAAAGTGAAATCTTAATTAAAATTCAAGTCAATCAAGTAAGACTTAAGTCAAAATCCTAAAGTCAAGTCAATCAAGTAAGATTTAAGTCAAATTCCTAAATTTAAGTCAATCAAGTAAGACTTAAGTCAAAATCCTAAATTCAAGTCAATCAAGTAAGACTTAAGTCAAAATCTTAAAGTCAAGTCAATCAAGTAAGACTTCAGTCAAAAACCTAAATCAATCTAATAAGACCAAAGTCAAAACCCTAATAAAATTCTAATTAAACTCTAAAACTATCTAGAAGAAACCTAATTAAATTCTAAAACTATCTAATGTAATTCTAATTAAACACTAACTCTATCTAAAATAATTCTAATTAAACACTAACTCTATTTAAAATAATTCTAATTAAACACTAACTCTATCTAAAAAGTACTTTAAAAAATCAATAAATAAGGGTCCCTACAACATATTTTCGTATCAAAAAATAAATCCTAAGAAAAGTAGGTCAAAAAGCTTCTCTAGCCTCCCATAAACCCTAATTTTGAAGTCCCAACTCCTTACCTAACATCCATACCCCAACTTTAGCTCAAAAAATGCCTAGAAACCCTTCAAAAACACCCAGAAATTTATAAACAAATTAGAAATATTCAGATCTAAGAAGGAGGTAATTCGTCTTAGAGATCTGAAATGAATCCGGTGACAGAACAAAACGGAGAGTACTATACGAGGAGCTGTTCTATTAGATCTGAGGGAACAAAATCGTTGCGTTCCAAAGGTAAATATTTTTATTTATTTTTATTATTATTTAGGTCTTTTTAGCAATGTAATTATTTTTGGGAATTAGTAGAGACTGGCGTTTGCCAGACGGGGTTGGTGCCTAATACCTTCCAACCCCGTAATGTGATCCCCGGACTCAGTATTTTATAGTAGATTAGTTGTTTGTTTATCCGTTTAGAGTCAATGTTCGGTTCCTATACCATAATAATTAGGTGGCAACTCCCAAACCTCAAAGGTTAAAAACAAATCCGCATACCCCGCGGATCGAAGGCGTTTTCAAAAAGAAAAATGCATTTTTTTTAAAAGACTGCGAAGGGCTGAGAAAGGAGATATTGAACTTGGTAACAGGAAAATTAATTCGACCAAAGATGGACTCCTTAAATGTAGTACCGCTTGATCTGGTCAAGGTTGATTGACTCTAGTAGTTCAATTCTATTATGATCTAATCTGACGATTTTTTCAGGCAATATTTTCTTAATGAATGAATCTCTCCAATTGGGTTCAGACTTCCTCCTATGGTCGAGGATGAGTGCTCAATTTTCTTTGAAGTCTGATTGTTAACTCCTTTACTTGTAAGTGGTAAACTTTTATTTTCTTGTGCAATGTGTGAGTGACTTTTCTCTAATAAGTTTACAGTTGATACAAAACTTCTAAGTTATTTTTCTTCAATCCGGTTTAGTTCTTCATACCGATGACGGACCTAGTATGTTTTTAACAATTTATTTTCCATCAATACATTGAGATATGAGATTTCCATTTCAACTAGTAAGATTGCTTCCATATCATACACTAGAGAATAGAGAGTGACTCTAGTAGAAGACTGTATTGAAGTACGATATGTCTCCAGTGTGAATGGTAACTTCTCTGACCAATCCTGATATATTTTCTTGATGATTTTTTTGGTACTCATATTGGTTGTCTCAACTACTTCATTAATCTGAGGACGGTAAGGAGATGATGCCTGATCTTGATCTTTGAACATAGAGTAATAATCTCCAGTTGAGAGGTGGCGCACGATGCTGAGCAAGGGCACTCTTAAGTCACCTTTCTTCTAGAATAAATGTATTCTACCCCCTAATACCGTAGTGCATCGGGGCAGAATCTCACTTAGGCACTGATTTTGATCAAGAAGTGCAATTGGTGAACTTAGATTATTTTTTATGTACCGTAAGGTAGGAGTCTAAGGTTGGCAATCGAGACATGTGACTTTGCGGCTTACAATAGGACAAAGGCTCAGATCGCTCCAGCCTGTGTGCATCGATATACCTTTCAATGTCACATGATCGAACAGTACTGATGCCCCAGTTTTATATACCCTAAGGTACGTGACTTGAGTTGTGATTTTCATGAATGATATCGCATTTCCGAAGAGACTGGACCACGTACTAGTGTCACGTTGGCTATGGGTACATGCAAGCGTGCAATGCAACAAAATAAACATGCTAGTTGATGAGACTGTCGTTGTTCTTCTCACTGGAGTTAATAATAATCTTACTTTTACCTTATTAGTGGGGCAAGTAGGGGATCGAATCCAAGAGAAATGAGGAGAAGAGTTAAGCTAAGAGGATAAAATGCAAATTAACTAAAATGAATTAAAACTATTTTTCTTTGCATTTTTGAACTTATAAGAAGATGTAAAATTGCTAGAAAATGAACTAAAGTAAATAAAATTAAAAGCAAGTAAATTTATAAAATTAAAACACCATTGGAGATGGATCTACCTAGAACATGTTGATGAGAAATTCCTAGTTTCTACCCTTTTTATAACTCAATCATAAGGGCTTGGTGTTAGCTCCTTAGATCAAAAAGTTTTGCAAATGAAATGAAATAAGAGAACATAAACAAAGTAGAATTCTTTGAACACTTCCTACAACCAATTATCTAGTTTAAGCATACTTTATCTTGATCTAATCTAAGCATAAAATATTTATATTAAGAATAAAATGTGCAAGAAATTTAAAGAGAACTCATAAGCATTTTAAATAAAAGAAAAACATGAAATTAGAAACAACACAAGAACTTGTCTAGGCTTTTCTACTCTCCAATGGAGATGAACTTAGCCTAATGTCATTACAAGAGAGGGAAGATAAGAGATGAAAGAACTTTTCTTCATTTCATGGAGAAAATTACAACTTGTTCTTCTTCTATTTCTTACAAAACTTTTAGCTAAAAGAAAATAACTAGAAGATAAAAATGCAAAAAATAAGAGAAGAGGCTAAGAGCCTTAGATTAAAGGAGTCTAGGATAAGAGAACCAAGATGGAACCCTTTTTTTAAAAATTGAGGCTCTATTTATAAAGAAAAATGTGTGTAGAAGAGTCTAAAAGTAGCCTCCACTTTTCTTTGCACAAAAAGATAAAATAGGAGAATATGAGTTAAGGATTAGGTCATTCCAAAGGATTAGGGCATTCCAAAGTGGGCCCAAATGTTTTTGCCTTGAGATTTTGATTCCAAATTGTTGATTTTCTGCACAAGAAACACACGTAATTAGATTTATCTAGTAAATGAATTTATTTATATATAATTAAGCCTAATTAACATGCAACATGGTGTTTTGAGACTTATCATGATTATTACCTTAATACGAAGAAAAATGGATCAAAATCTAGATAAATGTCTGGAAAATGTGCGTATAATTGAGTATTTTGAGACACTCATCACACCACCAAACTTATCTTTTTCTAGTCCCTAGAAAATAAAACTGCCACTTTCGTAGGCACCTCGACTGCATTTAGCGAATGCAACAAGCCCTTGAACTGTTAGGTTACCCTTAGTGGACGAGTTTGACTCGTGATGGTTTGTAGAAAATATACCCACAAAATTAAAACAACTAAGAAGTAAAAATAGTTAAAATCAAAGCTTATATTCAAAAGCACAAGTCTATTTTTGGTTTTGTCAATTAATTGTAAGTAATGCATGGTATAGAGTCCCAATCCTTATTTCTCTACGACAAAATTTAGACTTAAATTGACCTTTGAGCTATAGTAGTTCTAACTCAGAAATTTAAGAGATTCGATTTCCTATAATGAGTTTCAACCTTCTAACTACTCAAGAGTAGCTGGAGTAACTTAGGATTTAATTCTAAACTTAGTATCCTGTCTGGGGTAGTGAGAAGTGTGGACATTTACTTTAATACCTCTAAGGGGCTTTATCTGTGATATTCCAGTATACTCACATTTTTACACTTGATGGCTTTCACCCTACTGAAACTTTACATAAACTTTTGAATCTTTGATTTTTTATTTTTAAATCTCTTTTTATTTTCTATTACTTCTTCACTATTTTTTTAAGAAAAGTAGGCAGCCCTTTTCAAGATACCCAATCTAATTCAATGGTTATTGTACAAGGTGTATACAACCCAGTTCTATTTTTCTTCTAATCAGCCAACCAATTGAACAAGGAAGTTAAAGTTCATCAAACCTAGTTTTTCCTTAAACTCTAGGTAGAAAGAAGCTAATAAGCTCTCTTCATATAATCTAGACTCTTGGTAACCTTATTAGAAGTGACTACAAATCAAAAGATAACTTTGTTCTAACTTTTGCCTAAGAGAAACACAAATGGAGACTCCAGATCATAGCTTCCAATAAAAGATTGATTAAATATTTTTAACTAAATGCTTAAAGATACAAGCTAAGATTTTGAGCAAAATACAACAAAGTAGTTAACCAAATATAACTAAAAAAAAAATTTTAGTATAAAAGAAGAAAATAATAAGTGAAAATCCGACCCATACACCCCCAAACTTAAACATTATATTGTCCTCAATTTCCATATATTCATGCAAAGGTAAAATTGAAATTGACAAAATGAAATGAAGTAGTTTAGATAGCACCTAAGAAAGACCTTACAATCATGTTGATATTTAACACATTGTCCCCTAGAACATGTGGGTTGCCTCCCAGAAGCGCTAAGTTTAACGTCTTTAGCTAGACAAAAACTTTGTTAACTTTGATAGACGGGGTTATCAAGGAGAAGAAGTTTCTCCTGCGGAACATACTCAAGAAAAGGTTTAAGACGTTGGCCATTCACTTTGAAAGTGGATCCGTCCTTAGGATTAAGGACTTCAACAACACCATGGGGGTAGACTGTTTGGATAATATATGGGCCAGTCCATCGAAACTTAAGTTTTTCTAGAAAAAAGTGGAGTCTGTTATCATACAACAAAACTCTTTGATTAGGAATGAAATTCTTCCTAAGAATGTGCCTATCGTGAAAGAATTTGGTACGCTCTTTGTACCTTTTAACACAATCATACGAGTCATTTCTAATCTCTTCTAACTCGTCTAGTTGTAACTTTCTCTTCTCATCGGTTTTATCAAAATCAAAGTTGAGGCGCTTGATTGCCTAATATGCACGATACTCGAGTTCTACAGGGAGATGACATGCCTTACCAAAAACTAATCGGTAAGGAGACATCCCTATGGGTGTCTTGAATGCGGTCCTATAGGCCCAAAGTGAATTACTCAATCTCAAAGACCAATCTTTCCTTGAAGGATTGACTGTCTTTTCTAAGATAGTCTTTATTTCCCTGTTAGAAATCTCCACTTGCCCACTTGTTTGTGGGTGGTAAGGTGTGGCAACCTTATGCGTTATGAGGTATTTCTTCATCAACTCAGCAAAAATTTTGTTACAAAAATACGAGGCACCATCACTTATGATAGCTCGCGGAGTACCGAATCTTGAAAAAATTATCTTTTTGATGAATTTTATCACAACCTTGTGACCATTAGTTCTACATGCCACAGCTTCGACCCATTTTGACACATAGTCAATGGCAACTAGGATCTATTGGTAACCTTGGGAGATAGGAAAGGGTCCCATGAAGTCTATACCCCACACATCAAAATATTTGATGCTCAGGATAAGATTTTGAGGCATTTCATTTCTCTTAGAGATTTTTCCTAATCTCTGACATCTATCACAAGATTTGCTAAACTCATGAGCATCACGAAAAATACTAGACCAAAAAAAAATCGCATTATAAGATTTCATAGCGGTCTTCTTACCACTGAAGTGCCCTCCGTAGGCATGATTATGGAAAAACTCTAGGATATTGACTTGCCCTCCATAGATTTTCATAGCGGTCTTCTTACCATTGAAGTGCCCTCCGTAGGCATGATTATGGCAAAACTCTAGGATATTGACTTGCTCACAGGTTGGAATACAACGTCTAATAATTTGATCGGGACAATACTTAAATAAGTATGGCTCATCCCAGAAATACCATTTTATTTTTGATAGAAGACGAAGTTTCTCTTAACTAGTCATTTCAATTAGGAATTGACCTGTAACTAGGTAGTTGACAATGTCGGCATACCATGGAGCGTTGGCTTGAGAAATTTGCATAAGTTGCTCATCGGGAAAGGATTCAGAGATGGGTAAGGACTCCTCAGATGACAAGTTAACTATCCTAGACAAGTGATCAGCTACGACATTTTTTGCCCCCTTTTTGTCTCGGATCTCGAGATCAAACTCTTGTATAAGTAGAATCCAATGGATTAACCTTACTTTACCATCTTTCTTTGATAGAAGGTACTTCAATGCTGCGTGGTCTGTGTAGATCACGACTTTAGATCCTATGAGGTAGGGGCATAATTTTTCAATGGCATAGACCACTGCTAGCATTTCCTTCTCTGTTGTAGAATAGTTAAGTTGAGCATCGTTAAGGGTTTTACTAGCTATTGGATAAAATGAGGTTGTTTTTCGATTCGCTAACCCAAAACAGCGCCTTTTGCATAATTTGAAACGTCGCACATAACTTCGAATGGAATATTCTAGTTTTGAGGTTGATTAATGGGTGCCGAAGTTAACTCGGACTTGAGCTTGTTGAACGCAGAGAGACATGACTCTGAAAAGTCGAAAAGAACATCTTTTCCCAATAGCTCACATAAAGGCTTCGAGATTTCCCGAAATCTTTAATGAATCTACGATAGAAACCCGCATAGCTTAGGAATGACCTAATTTCTTTGATCGTTCTAGGAGATAGTAATTTTTTGATTAGACCTACCTTCGCCTTATCTACCTCGATCCCCTTAGTAGAAAAAATGTGTCCTAACACAATCCCCGATGTTACCATGAAATTGTATTTTCCCAATTGAGGACTAGATTGACCTCTTTGCAACGTACAAGGACCAAAGTCAAGTGATGGAGACATTCCTCAAAACTTGGTCCGAAAACTGAAAAATCATCCATGAATACTTCGAGATATCTTTCTAGCATGTCAGAGAATATACTCATCATACACCATTGAAAAGTAGTGGGTGCATTACACAATCCAAAAGGCATGCGACGATACGTAAAAGTTCCGAAAGGACAGGTGAAAGTTATTTTCTCTAGATCGATTGGAGCAACAAGTATCTGGTTGTACCCGGAATAACCATCTAAGAAGTGATAGTAAGAATGTCCTGCTAGACGCCCTAACATTTGATCAATGAAAGGTATGGGAAAATGATACTTAGGAGTCATCGAGTTGAATTTTCTATAATCGATACACACTCTCCATCCATTTTGGACTCGAGTGGGGATTAATTCGTTGTCTTGGTCCACTACATACTAGATTTCTTAGGAACTACTTATATAGGACTCACCCAACGACTGTCAGAGATATGTTAGATAATACCTGCATCTAGTAATTTCATCACTTCCATTCGAACCACGTCTTTCATGACAGGATTTAGCCGTCTCTGAGATTCTAAGGAAGGCTTAGCAAAATCCTTAAACGAATGTGGTGCATCACCACAGATGGACTAATTCCCTTGATGTCAACTATGCTCCAACCAATAGCTTCTTGATATTCTCTTAATACTCCTAAAAACTTTCCCTCTTGAACTTCATTGAGGTGAGAGAAAATGATCACGGGCAAGGTTTGATTCTTGCCAAGAAATGCATATCTTAGGGTCTTTGGAAGCGATTTGAGTTCTAATTTTGGAGGCTCGACATGGGAAGGAACAATATTGGATGTGCGCACAGGAAAACTTTCAGCTTTTGCGTGCCACCGTAAGGAATCTAAGAGTGAAATGGATTCAAGCAAAGCATTGACTTCTCTTATAGACTCTTCTACGTCCAAGTCAAGGCCAAAGTAAGCCAAACATTTCGTTAGGGGATCAGAGTACCCTAACTCTTGATACGTTTGATTAACTAGCGTATCTATCATGTTCACTTCCTCCATACTATCATCTACATCAATTCTTTAGAAATTGTGGAAGTCGTTCAGTTTCACTTTCATATCCCCAAATGCTAAAGTCATTATCCCGTTTCTACAATAAATAACTGCGTCAGACGTGACTAAGAATGGAGGTCCAAAAATAATAGGAATATGACTGTTCGAATTGATGACTGGCTCTGTGTCTAAGACAACAAAGTTAACAGGGAAATAGAAATCTTTGACTTTAACTATCACGTCCTCAACTATACCCTTTAAAATTTTTATTGACCTATCGACTAAACTTAACGTGATATCAGTGGGTTTCAAAACCCCCAAACCTAATTGTTTATAAACCGAATATGGTAAAAGATTTACACTGGCCCCTAAGTCTAAGAGACATTTTTCGACCACTTGATTTTCAATATGAATGAAAATTGTTGGACATCCAGGATCCTTAATTTTGGTGCAATCGTTTGTTGGATGATAGACGAAGCTTGGGCTGCCACGATGGCTTTCCGAGGAAATTGTGTTTTCTTTTTAGTTGTGGTCAAATCCTTTAAGAATTTTGCATAAAAAGGTATCTGCTTAATGGCATCTAGGAATGGGATATTGATATGCACATTTTGGAAGACTTCAAAAACACCCTCAAACTGCTTACCTTTTTCAGAATCTCTAAGGCGATAGGAAAATGGAACTTTTGGAATCGACAAAATGATGGGAGGATTTTCCAAATCTTTCTCCTTCTCTTTTGGAGACTCTATGACTTCTTTATGAACTTTGTCCTTCTCTAGGATTTTTTCTCCCTTGTCAATAGGTTGGACCTTGTTGTCCACCTTCTTTCCTGAATACAAGGTGTGGATAGCCTAGACTAAGTGTTGTGGAGCTCAAGAATGGCTTCCTACTTCGTATTGACCTTTCGATCCATTTGGAATCAAAGGTTGACCTTTCTCTCTCCCACTCAAGGAGAGAGCTAACTACCCCAACTAAACTTCCATCTTAGCTATGGATTGCGTAGTGACCTAGTTAATCTGAGTTTACTTTTGATGGGTTTGCTGTTGAGTTTGGATGAATTGTTGTTGTTGCCTCATCAACTCGGCAATCATAGATTCTAAGGACGACTGTTGTTGGGCAGACTGTTGGTAATTGATCATGGGATTTGGTATGATGGCTCTACAATCTGAAGATTGTTGGAGTTGATAAGGGACTTGAGGAACAATGGCTTGGTTTGTGGAAGAACTAGATTGCCTAGGAAAACTCCTATTGTAATCTGACGGACCACTAGATTGAATAGGTTCGTTCTGTCTGTATGAGAAATTAGGATGGAACCTATTATCTGGGTGATACGTTTGGCTAAAAGAGTTCGGAGTTGGCTTCCTAAAAGTACTATAGCCATTAATCGCATTTGCTTGTTCAGCTTTGATTTGAGACAAGGTGGGACAATACTCGACCAAATAGTCGTTGTCGTCGCATATGACGCACAAAAAATTGGTTCAACAGTCACTTGCAAAATTATACGAGGGTCTAGGTGAGGTTTGGATGCTGAGATGGTAAAGGCATTTAACTTCTTCATAAAATTGTTCATCCCACTCACTAGACTAGACATAACATTTTTGAGATCAGGGTCTGCCTTCATCTCATACATGCTTGTCTTCCTAACCGGATCATCTTTATCAAACTCTTATTGGTTAGTGCTCCAATTTTGAGCACTCTCGGCTAACTCTACGAGGAAATCGTACGCTTGGTTGGGAGTCTGGTTCATGAACTGACCCTTATGCATTGACTTGACTAAGGTATGTTGATTCATTGTTGATCCTCTATAAAAACTTTGCACCAATTGTGCTTTGTCAATGCCATGGTGTGGGCACTTGATCAATAAATCATTGAATCTTTCCCAAGTTTGAGAAAATTCATCATCAGGACGGGCTCTAAAATTTCTAATGGAGTCCTTCATTTTCTCAGTTTTGGTCACGGGGTAAAATTTGGCCATAAATTTCTTGGATAGAACATCCCAAGTGGATATGGAATTGGATGTTAGAGAGTTCAACCATGCAGCTACGTGGTCTTCCAGGGATAACAGGAACAGAATAAGCTTGATACTCTCCTCATCTAGATTCTGGTTTCTAAAAGTTTGACATATAGTCAAGAATCGATTAAGGTGGGTGTAAGGTTGTTCACGCTCTAAACCGTGGAACTTAGGGAGCATATCGATGGTGGCAGCTCTAATTTCAAACTGAGGTGCATTGTTCAATGGTAAAGCAATGCATGTAGGAGGAGATGCGGAAGCTGGGGTGAAGAACTCATTGAGTGTTCGCTCTTGATCGTCTATCATAACTACTAATGGTGTCTTGCGTATCCTACTAATGGTACGTTCGATCTCAGGATCAAATGGTTCTAACACATTGTTCTGTGAGCGTCTACCAAGCATGCAAATCACACAGTCGATCAAACAATCACAAAAAGAAAAGACTGGACCTAGATAGGTTGCCTAAAACTAGACAGCTCCTAACTGGGTAGAAATAACGCAACTAGCCTTCCAACTCGGTTCTATGAACTCAAGTTTTAATCATTCGGATCTCCAGATCGGATGTGGCGCATAATGTATAAGCAAGGGTACTCTTAAATCACCTTCCTTTCTTGAATATACCGAGTCTATCCCCTCAAAGGGCAAGATCTTACTAGATATAAAAGATGACCAAGAAGCATAATTGGCACAACTTGAAGCAAAATTTCTCCTTTTGAGCTCATGGGCCCTATAGTCAAGTCTAATTGATTTTAATTAATTTGATTGGATGACTAGTGAGTTGATTATCCTAATTAGAGCAAGGAATTGGTAATGACTTCCAATCCTTATCTTATCATGCCATCCCTAGGAGAGGGGTGCTCTTTACTACTTAATTAATTATTCTAAGTGTGTGCAAATTGGAAAAAAAATATACAAAGGCAAGGAGTAACCCACTAGTAAAGAGAGGCATGGGTGTTTAGGGATTACCTCCCGTGCTAGACGGGGTGAAGACGGTTTGAGTTGACTTAGGCCATCAACTCCAATTTTGGTGTGTGAACCTAAGGAGCCGTGACGGTATTGTCCACCCATCGTCCTTCCTTAGTCTATTACAATCCAAGCCTTCTTGGATAATTAAAAAAATTACAAAGAATCTTATACAAGAGTTTTTAAAATAAAAAAAAATAAACCTAACTAAAGATTAAAGAAAATTGAAAGAAAGAAGAAAAAAAATGTTCACCTACAAGAAGAAAAACAGAAATGTTACTAGAAATGATAGTAAACGTACTCAAAAACAGAATCTGACTTACCACAATCTTGCTGACTATGTCACATTTAATAGAAAATTTCGTTTTACCCCAAATCGATATACTATAATAGATAATCAGAGATCGGAACAGAAAGTTACAGTCAGTTTAAGTTCTGATGTCTAGGGTGAAAAAGAACATAGGAATGACTTTTTTTATATTTTCAATGTTTTTTCTTCTTTTTTCTCTCTTAAAACCTCAAGAACACTTGAACTTATAGAAAGAAACCAAAAGTAAAAAATAAAATAAAAATGAAATAAATAAATTTTAAATCAAAACTTACCACTAATACCTTTACTTTTCCCCCGCAGCAGTGTCAAAATTCTAATGAAACTATCGTTGTTCTTCTCACCGGAGTTAATAATAATCTTACTTTTACCTTACTTATGGGGTAAGTAGGGGATCGAACCCAAGAGAAAGGAGGAGTAGAGTTAAGCTAAGAGGATAAAATTCAAATTAACTAAAAGGAATTAAAACTATTTTTCTTTGTATTTTTGAACTTATAAGAAGAAGTAAAATTGCTAGAAAATGAACTAAAGTAAATGAAATTAAAAGTAAGTAAACTTATAAAATTAAAGCACCATTGGAGGTGGATCTACCTAGAACATGTTGATGAGCAATTCCTAATTTCTAGCTTTTTTATAACTCAATCGTAAGGACTTGGTGTTAGCTTCTTAGATCAGAAAGTTTTGCAAATGAAATGAAATAAGAGACAATAAAAGAAGTAGAATTCTTTGAAAACTCCTTACTACCAATTATCTAGTTTAAGCATACTTTATCTTGTTCTAATCTAAACATAAAGTATCTATATTAAGAATAAAATGTGAAAGAAACCTAAAGAGAACTTATAAGCATTTTAAATAAAAGAAAGGCATGAAATTAGAAACAACACAAGAACTTGCTCTAGGCTTTTCCACTCTCCAATGGAGGGGAACTTAGCCTAAAGTCATTGCAAGAAAGGGAAGATAAGAGATGAAAGAACTTTTCTTAATTTCATGGAGAAAATTACAACTTCTTCTTCTTCTACTTCTTACAAAACTTTTAACTAAAAGAAAATAACTAGAAGATAAAAATACAAAAAATAAGAGAAGAGGCTAAGAGCCTTAGATTAAAGGAGTCTTGGATAAGAGAACTAAGATGAGACATTTTCTCTAGAAATTGAGACTCTATTTATAGAGAAAAATGTGTGTAGAAGAGTTTAAAAGTAGCCTCCACTTTTCTTTGCACAAAAAGACAAAATAGGAGAATATGAGTTAAGGATTAGGGCATTCCAAAGTGAGCCCAAATTCATTTGCCTTTAGATTTTGATTCCAAATTGTTGATTTTCTGCACAAGAAACACACGTAATTAGATTTATCTAGTAAATGAATTTATTTATATATAATTAAGCCTAATTAACATGCAACATGGTATTTTGAGGCTTATCATGATTATTATCTTTATACGGAGAAATAGATATCAAAATCAAGATAAATGTCCAGAAAATATGCGTATAATTGAGTGTTTCGAGATACTCATCACTAGTGGTGTGTACTAACAGGGTGGGGTGTGCCCGGGGCAATTTCAGATGAATGGGCCTATGAGCCTAATTAGATAATCTCAACATGGGTACTACATGAATATTAATCAAAATAATACAAAACCCATTACATCGAAATTAAGATCAAAGCAAACACATCAGAAATATACATGTAGAGATCATGGCATAGTAGATAGGCAATCAATCAAGATATCAAAAATAATCAATCATATCCACAATTGAAACAGGCATAATATATATATATATATATATATATATATAATATATATATATATATATATATATATATATATATATTATCCATGGTCCAATCAAGGATCACTTTTGGGTGATCCAAAATAAATCGAGACTTTAATGAATATTGAATCGAGAATAGGATGATAGTTGTTGAGATGGGGATATGACTTCTTTTTATTTTTTTTTGAAACATGCAAATCAAATCCTTTGAGGACATAGGCTAACTTGAAAAACTGATAAGATTTCAAATTTAACTAAGATTCATTAGGCCAACGTCGTTCATTGCATTGATAATCCAATACCATAGTCTTTTAGATTTGACGGAAAAGGCTTGAACTAAAAGAGAAAAAAATCAATTCTAAAAATGATAAATTTAGATCCAAGGTTTTGAAAATGAGTGATTATGAAATTTCAAATTTAAAAAGTCAAAGTTCAAAATGAAAATTAATTTACAAATCTTCTTGAAATTTTTCCTTTAAAATTTTTCAGAATTTCATCCGCCACAAGCACGTGGCGTTGGATCATCTTTTTGAGTGCCACGTGGTGAGATCAATGACTCTTAGTAAAAAGGGAATCTTACTAAGTTAGTAAGACTAGCCTATTCCAACTTTTGCTTTTGTTTTTTTTTAATTTATAAAAAGAAAAACAAAATTAAAATTAAAAGAAACAACAACAAAAAAATCATGTTGTTGCCAGCAACACTGACAACCCAAAACTTTACTTCTTTTTGTTTTTTTTTTTTTGTTGTTTAATGTGTTGCCACAAAAAAAAAAATTTAACATTGCTGGCAACAAACACAATTCACCTCATCGTCGTTCACTCCTTTTTTTTTCTTTATCATGTTGCTGTCAACAACATGCTGCCAGCACCTCAACTTTTTTTGTTTTCTTATTATCATGTTGCTGCCAACACACAACAAAAACTCCTTTTGATTTTTATTATTACTGCCAGCACACAACTCTTTTGTTGTTGACACCACCTAAAGCCTTGTTAGCAAAGACGAGTAAAATAGCCTCTCACAACTCATCCTCATTCAACATTCTATACAACTTATCCCTAGCCTCAAAAACTCG
Source organism: Akebia trifoliata (assembly GCF_017979445.1). Taxonomy (NCBI): domain Eukaryota; kingdom Viridiplantae; phylum Streptophyta; class Magnoliopsida; order Ranunculales; family Lardizabalaceae; genus Akebia; species Akebia trifoliata. The sequence continues at coordinate 14,237,497 of NC_141386.1, forward strand.
ATATTTATCATTGCTATCCACCACAAAGATTAGACCTTGTGTGTTTTGGAAGTAGTGTTTCCATAAGGGACAGATCTTGCCTTGACCCCAACATCCCAAACGATAAAGCTGATGTTCTTGTATTTTACAGTTTCCACATTAAATCCTATGGTATGAATTGTCGTGACAATCTCTCCAAGGTTGAGCTTATACAAGGTAGTAGTCTTACTAGCGGCATTAAGACCATCCATCAGAATATGCATCTCTTTCTTGGTAGAAAGCAGACTGAAAAGCTAAGTCAGCCCCATGTCTTTGTTTCTCCTTCGAAAGAAAGGTGAGTAGTCGAACGAAGAAATAGAGAGGAGAGAAAGAGAGAGAAAGAGCTTAAGACATTTTTTTTCTATTTGCTGTCTCCTTTGCACATAGAGAAGGAGATAGAAATAAATAAAAAAAACATTTTTATTATTGGCACACCATGCCTAAAGTGTTGTTTTTTTTTTTTTTTGCAATTTTTTATTTTACAAAAAATAACCCAACATCACAATTTGTTGTTGTTGCCAACAACACGCCTAAAAAAAAAATTTATTTTTTTGCAATTTGTTTTTAAAAAAGAACCTAAAATCATCCCGTATCTCATCAGTTGCATGCCCAACAATATCATTCTTTTTTGCCTCCTTATTTTCTTTTGAAAAATGTTAGATTATGTTGGAGTCTCTAACCCTTTGATTAGGACCACAAAAAACACATCCAACAAAAGAATATCCAAATTTCTAATATCAATTCAACATCATTCCATCCTCAATGAAACTAATCTCTGGAATTATTTAAGGTCATCCCAAATGACCCTCGATTAAACCATAGAAAACAATATTCCAAAATATCATACTCAAAATCCAATCACATGATGCCATAAGAAAAACAATAATAAAATCTAAAGAAAAAAGAATAAATAAACACACAAAACAAAAAATAAATAAATAAATAAATAAAAACTAGGTCTATTTGGCAATGCTGCCATACTTGGGGCTTTTCAAGTTTGATCCTTAATAATCCCCAGTGGAGTCGTCATTGAAAGCGCCCTCGATCTACGAGGTGTGCGGATTCGCTTTTGATTTTTGAGGTTTGGGAGTCGCCACCTATTTATTATGGTCTAAGAACTAAATATTGACTCTAACAGATAAAATACTAATCTACAAAAAGAACAGGTCCGGGGATCACGTTACGGGGTTGGAAGGTGTTAGGCACCAACCCCGCCCGACAAACACCGGTCTCTACTATTTTTCAAAAAAGATTATATTGCTAAAAGACCTAAAACAAATAAATAAGTAAAAAAAATATACCTAGATGATCGCATCAATTTGTTCCCTCAGTACTAGCGGGGAGCGTCCTTGTACGAGTTTCCTTACTTTTCCTCCGTCACTGGATCTACTTCAGAACTCCAAGTTGAGGTGTCTTCTTCTTAGATCCGAGTATTTTTTTGTATATTTTGAAAGGTTTCTGGGTGTTTTTTGAGTAAAAGTTGGTGTTTGGATGATAGATAGGGAGTTAGGACTTCAAAATTAAGATTTTGGAGAAGGCTAGGGAGACTTTTTGACCTACTTTTCCCAGGTGAAAGCGTCATCGATCTGCGGGGTGCGCGGATCCGCTTTTGAACTTTGAGGTTTGGGAGTCGCCACCTAGTTATTACGATCTAGGAATCAAAAATCGACTCAAAACGGATAAAAAGAAATAACTAATCTACTACAAAAAAAATACTGAGTCCGGGGATCACATTACGGTGTTGGAAGGTGTTAGGCACCAACCCCGCCGGGCAAACGTCAGTCTCTACTAATTCTCAAATAAGACTACATTGCTAAAAAGACCTAACCGTTAAAAAAAATAAGAAATATATACCTTTACAAAGAAAACGGTCTTGTTCCCTCAAATCTGGTAGAATAGTTCTTTGTACAACATTCCACGTTTCGTTCTATCACCGGATTTACTTTAGATCTCCAAGACGAGGTGTTTCTTCTTAGATATGAATCTTCTGACATTTTTCTGGATTTTCGGATGTTTTTGAAGAGCTTCCAGGTATTTTTTGAGCTAAAATTGGGGTATGGATGTTAGGTAAGGAGTTGGGGCTTCAAAATTAGGATTTATGGGAGGCTAGGAAAGCTTTTTGACCTACTTTTTCTAGGGTTTATTTTTTTATGCGAAAATAGGTTGTAGAGACCCCAATTTATAGATTTTTTTGAGTGCTTGTTTTGATAGAGTTAGTATTTAATTATAATTATTTTAGGTAGAGTTAGTGTTTATTAGAATTGTTTTAAATAGAGTTATTATTTAATTAGAATTATTTTTAAATAGAGTTATTATTTAATTAGAATTCTATTAGGGTTTTGATTTTTAATCTCACTTGATTGACTTTAAGTTTTTGACTTTAGTCTTACTTGATTGACTTTAAGATTTTGACTTTAGTTTTACTTGATTGACTTTAATTTTGACTTTACTCTTACTTGATTGACTTTAAGATTTTGATTTTAGTCTTACTTGATTGTCTTTAAGATTTTGACTTTAGTCTTACTTGATTGACTTTAATTTTAATTAGGATTTCACTTTACATTAATTAATATTTTAATTATTAATTTTAAAATTTTTAATTATTAAAATTGTAAAATTATCGTTTTACCCTCGGAGAGGATTTTTTGCATTTTAAGTCGTTTTTCAATGTTCCAGGATGTTTTGGAATCAATTTTTCATAAGGAATTCAATGAAAATATTGGTTTGTATCATTTATGAAATTTTTTGTGCGAAATGGTCGTGACCTTTATGAGGGGCATTTTCGTAATTTATCAAATTTTGTGAAAATTGGCGAAATGATTTATTTGATTTCGATTTGTTATTTTATGTGTTTTGAAAGGATTTTCCTAAGCGTAATGTAGGCTCTAGGGATGTTTTGAGGTTAGTGTTATTTTGGTAATTTGGTCATTTTTTAGTGATTTTTATCGTAAAGCTTCTTTTTTGTCGATAAGATGATTTCTACGTTTTTGGGGTTATATTTTCCTAGCGCAGTGTGGTTTCTATAGTTTTATTAGTTCGAGATACCTCATCTGAATTTTTGAAACATATCTAGTAACAAATAAAGTATTGGAATAAACATCCATCATTAGGAACCGTTGCAATCGGGTTGACGAGTTGATTAATCAGGCGAATGCAAAAATGGGGTATCTACAGATGCCCCTCTTTGGTAGGGGGTTGAAGCAAACTAGATAGCAAATCTATTTTGGTAGATAATGCGATAACCAAATGCCAAAGCTAGTGACAGTTCATTTTGCAGCCTGATTTAGCAAATCGTCGGGGCGTTCGGATCCTTGAGGGTAGAATTCTCTCCGAACTAAAAAGTTGTTAGGTCCTTGAGGGCGAACCCTCACTGACGATGTCAGATCCTTGAATTTTAGAAAATTTTCCTTGACTAATGAAATAAATGTGCAGGTGTGTGCATTTAAAATTTGAGATAAATTTCAGAGGGTCTAAGTGAAAATTGAATAAAATCTGAGTAAAATCCGAGAAAACCCTCGGCGGTAACTTGCTAAGTACAATCTGAGAAAATCCTTGGCGGCAACTTGCTGAGCATAATCTGAGCAAACCCTCGATGGCATTTGGTTGAGCATAATCCGAGCAAACCTTCGACGGTAATTGGTTGAGCATAATCGAGCAAACCCTCGGCAGCATCTGGCTGAGTATAATCCCAGCAAACCCTCGGCAGCAACTGGCTAAGCATAATCCGAGCAAACCCTCGATAGCATAATCCGAGCAAACCCTCGATGGCAACATAATTCGAGAAAGAATGGACAATTCTAGGAAAGAATGATTGGGTCTAGGAGCTCTACTCTACCTATTCGGGGCGAATGAGTACTGAACTATTTTTTTAAGCAAAATCAAATATGAGAAATGCTTTTGTTTGAACTTTAAGTTTTTTTTTCAAAAGTTTTATTAATTTAAAACCTGAGTTTTTATTCTTTTTAAACCTCAAGGGTTTTTGAAAAATTGTTATCAAGAGGGTAACCTTAAGTTTGGGATTCCTTTTATCTATTAGGATTAACATTGCTCAAAAATAAAATGCCCCTAGTTTAACAATAAACATGGCATTGGAGATAATTGAATACATCATGCAAAATTAAAAAAATGTCCCTAGTATAAGGGGAAAACTACATATTTAGAGGAAAAAGAAAATGCCGCTTGTATGAAGGTTTGAAATATTTGATTATCACAAACGCAACAAAGATCCAACTTTTAATTAATTTTATTGAAGATTTTGACTCAGGCTCAAGAGAACAAAATATTTCCTTTAGATACTCATCATAAAATTCACCCTTATTCCCCTTGGTTCACTAGGGAAGTAAAAATTTTCAGACTGATCATAGATACGATACTTGTGGCTTCTGAGTCTATGCCTGGTTTAAGCTAAGTATTGAACTTGATTATTTGGACTTCTGATGTTTCGGCTCGGACCACTCTTAGCTTTTCTTCTGTTTTTTTTTGTTGCTCTAACTTTTGCCTAGATCGCCTTTTCCGGTTTTCAATCTAATGAGCTTGCTCTAACTTTTGCCTAGATCGCCTTTTCAGATTTTCAATCTAGCGAGCTTTCTTTTCTTCTTTTTTTTTCATTGTTTCCAAAGTCGTCCTTTCAGATTTTCAACCTTGCGAGCTTGCCTTAATTTTTTTCCTAAGTTGCCATTTTGAGATTTTCAACTTAGCAGGCTTCATCATTTTTTTTCTTTCTTTTTCTTCCCTTCTGAACTTATAGAGTTACTGTCTGATCATGCTTTACTACCTTCCTTGATTTTTTCATACAGTACTTAGGAGGACTTTCATAGGTAGGCTTAGAATTGGGTATAAAAAGAAAGGAATTCTAAGGCTCAAAAACCCGAATGCCCCTTGTGTGGCATTTTTTCTTTTTCTTTGAACTTTTTTCTCAATTTGACAATATTGTTTTTTTTTATTTTTATATTTTTTTGTAGGAAAATATATATTTTTTATTTTGATGTGGTCGAGCCTGAAGTAACTTTTCAAGTTGCCTACGAACCCCAGATTTTTGGGATCAGACCAAAACGTAGTTCAGATTTTCTTTCCCTTAGGTTAGGTGATCAGGTTAAGAAAGAAAATGTATATATGATTTTTTTTTAAAAGATTGCAAAGGGCTTGAGAAAATATATATTGAACTGGGTAATGAGAGAATTGATTCGGCCAAAGATGGCCACCATAAATGTAGTACCGTTTGATTTGGTCAAGGTTAGTTGGTTCTAGTAATTCAATTCCATCATGGTCTTGAAGTCTGACAGTTTTCCTGGTAATATTTCCTTGATGATGAACAGTCCTCCCCAATTTGGTTTGAACTTCCCTCTAGGATCAAAGATAGGTGCCCGATTCTCTTTGAGTACCAAATCCCTGACTTGTACGTGATAGGCCTTGATCTTTTTGTCAAATGCACGGGTGACTCTTCTTTAATAAGCCTGCACATGGTACAGAGTTCTTAGTCATTTTTCTTCAATCAAATTTAATTCTTCATATCGTTGACGAACCCAATCTAATTCTGACAACTGACTTTCCAACAAAATCCTAAGAGATGGGATTTTCATTTCGACTGGCAAGACTGCTTCCATGCCATACATTAAGGAGTAAGGAATAGCTCCGATAGAGGATCGAATTAAAGTTCGATACGCCCATAGTGCAAATGGTAATTTTTCTGACCAATCTCAATGTGATTGACACATTTTCCTGATGATTGTCTTTAGATTCTTATTGGCTGCTTCAACTGCTTCATTGGTCTGAGGATGGTAAAAAAATGATTTGTGGTGCGAGATTTTAAACTTCGAACACAGTGTAATAACTTCAACTTTGAAGTGTGATCCATTACCAGAAATCAGTTCCGAAGGTACCCCGTACTGACTGATGATTTTAGTTTGGATAAACTTTACAACTCAAAACGCAGTGAGGACAGCATAAGAGGCAGCTTCGACCCACTTAGTAAAATAATCGATAGTAACTAGAATGTATTCATGTCCATTTGATGTTTTAGGCGATATTTTACCAGTAATGTCAATTCTCCAAACTGAGAATGGCCACGATGAAATCAGACCAACTAATTGAGAAGGTGGCGCATGTATGAGGTTTGCATGTATTTGGCATTTACGACAGATCTTGACCATATGATGACAATCTGTTTCTATCGTGGGCCAGTACCCTTGTCTCATAATTTTCTTAGCTAACATTTTTCCACTCATGTAGGGGCCACATTCTTCTGAATGTAGTTCAACCATTATCTGTTCAGCTTGATCTTCATCAACACACGACAAATGAATCCCATCATAAGATCTTTTGTATAAACTTCCTACGTACAAGATGAATTAAGATGCTAATCTTAGTAAGGTTTGTCGTTCCTTCCTCGATGTTTCTTTCAGAAATTCTTATTTTTCCAACACTCTCTTTATATCTGTGTACCATGGCTTCCCATCGGGTAGTCTAGTAGCAATGTTGATCTGATGGCAATATGCAGGTTTGTCTTTGACTTCAACGGGGATCGATCTCAATTCTATGCCAGGGAGCAAATGGATCATTAAAGTGAGAGTGGCTAAAGAGTCAGCAAATCTATTATCTTCCCTTGACAAGTGTTTGAATAGGATAACTTTAAACTTACTCAATAAGTTTAGTAGATACTCATGATAAGGCTTCAACTTTTCATCATTAGTCTTCCATTATTCCAATAACTGATGTATGACCAAGGCTGAATCCCTGAAAACTTCAATTTCTGTAATTCCCAAGTTCAAAGCGGCTTCGAGCCCAACAATACACGCTTCATATTATATTGTATTATTGGTGTTAGAAAAGGCTAACTTAATAGCGATCGGAATGTGGCATCCTTCCGGAAAAAGCAGGACTGCCCCTATTCCATATCCATTCTAATTGGTGACTCCATCAAAGTAAAGCTGCCATGTTTGGTTCTACGGTTCTTCTTTAACATACAAGATATTTTCATCTGAGAACTGATCAACAGGCCTTATTCCTTCTACTGCCGGGTGATCTGCCAAGTATTCTGCCACGGTTCTCCCCTTGATAGATTTCTATGTAACATACAGGATGTCAAACTCTGATAATAACAATAACCATCGTGCGGTTCTCCCTGTCAGTGTCGATTTCTCGAACAGATACTTGAAATGAGCTATCCGAGATAACAAGATAACTGAATGAGATAATATATAGTGTCGAAGTCTCTGAGTAAGCCATACCAATGCTAAGAAAGTTTTTTCGATGGCTGAATACTTTCGTTCATACTCTAAGATCTTTTTGCTGATGTAGTAGATAGCCCTTTCTTTGCGAGTATCTTTGTCATACTATGCAAGCATGCATCCCATAGCTTCTTTTGTGACTGATAGATAAAGAAGAAGTGCTTCACCCGGTGTAGGTGGAATCAAAATAGGCGGGTTCAAAAGATACTCCTTGACTTGGTCGAAAGCTTTTTGACATTACTCATTCCAAACTGTTGGTTCATTCTTCTTGAGAAACTTGAAAATAAGTTCATAGACGTTGGTGAGTTGAGTGATAAATTGCTGACATATTGGATTCTGCTAAAAAAACCTCGGATCTATTTTTAAGTCTCAGGCGGTGGCATCTCTTGGATAGCTTTAATCTTCACAGGGTCTACTTCGATTCCTCTTTGACTGACCACAAATCCCAATAATTTTCTAGAATTACTCCAAATACACATTTCTGTAGGTTGAAACGGAGTTGGTATTTTTGAATCCTTGTGAGAAACTTTTCTAATGCACAATATGCCCCAGTCGTTCCTTAGATTTGACTATCATATCATCTACATAGACTTCGACTTCCTTGTGTATCATATCATGCAGTAAAGTCGTGGCTGCTCTTTGATAAGTGGCTCCAGCGTTCTTCAAACCAAAAGGCATAATCTTGTAGTAAAAATTTCCCTACTGTGTGATGAACGACGTTTTTTGCATATCCCAAGGATCCATTTTTATCTGATTGTACCTCAAAAAATCATCCATGAAGGACAGCAAAGCGTACCTTGCCATACTATCTATTAGAACATTTATGTGTGTGAAAGCGTCCTTAATCCATGAGGTGCGCGGATCCACTTTTGACCCTTGAGGTTTGGGAGTCGCCACCTTGTTATTACGGTCTAGGAACCGAATACTGACTCTAAACGGATAAAGAAACTAATCTACGAAAGAAAAACTGAATCCAGGGATCACATTACGGGGTTGGAAGGTGTTAGGCACCAACCTCGTCCGGCCAATGCCGGTCTCTAATTATCCCAAATAAGACTACATTGCTAACAAAAACCTAGATAAAAAAAATAAAAGAGATTTTACCTTCGAACACAACGGTTCTATTCCCTCAGATTTGATAAAACTGCTCCTTGTACCGTACTCTTTACTTCGTTCTGTTTTCGGATCTAATTTTGGATCTCTGATGCAAGGTATCTCTTCCTTAGATCTGGATTCTTCGAATTTTATTATCGATTTTGAGGTATTTTTGAAGGGCTTCTAGGTGTTTTGAAGGCTAAAATCGAAGTATGAGTGTTAGGTAAGGAGTTGGGACTTCAAAATTAGGGTTTGTGGGAGGTTAGGGAAGCTTTTTGACCTACTTCTCTTAGGGTTTTTGATTTGATACGAAAATAGGGTGTGGAGGCTCCTATTTATAAAGCTTTTTAGAAGAATTAGGGTTTGATTAGGGTTTCTTTTAGGGTTTTAATTAGGGTTTTGACTTTAGCCTTATGAGATTACTTAGTCTTTAGGGTTTTAATTTAGGGTTATGACTTTAGTCTTATGAGATTGACTTCATTAATTTAGATTAGGGTTTTAATTTAGGGTTTTGACTTTAGTTTTATGAGATTGACTTGATTAGTTTAGATTAGGGTTTTGACTTTAGTCTTATGAGATTGACTTTAATACTTTGACTTTAGTCTTTCTTAGTTGACTTTTAATATCTTGACTTTAGCCTTACTTGATTGACTTTAAGATTGACTTTAGTTTTACTTGATTGACTCTAATTTTTGGAGAACCCTCTTTTATTATATCTTTAATTCTTTGGGCCCCCAGATGGAGGGGTCCTTGAATAAATATCCTCGCAACCCTCAACAATTTTGCCTGAAAGCCTGATTGATCGATTTTTTGGTTCAAAATTTTAAATTAATTTTATTAATGTTTCACTTTACATTATTTAATAGTTTATTTATTAATTTCAAAATTTTTAATTATTAAAATTATAAAATTACCATTTTACCCTCGTAGAGGATTTTTTACGTTTTAAGTCATTTTTCAATGTTTCAGGATGTTTTGGAATCAGTTTTTCATAAGGAATTCAATGGGAATGTTGGTTTTCGTCATTTATGAAATTTTTTGTATGAAATGGTCGTGAACTTTATGAGGGGCATTTTCGTAATTTTATCGAATTCTGTGAAAATTGACGAAATGATTTATTTGATTTTGATTTGTTATTTTATGTGTTTGAATGAGTTTTCCTAATCGTAACGTAGGCTCTAGGATAGTTTTGATGTTAGGGGTATTTTGGTAATTTTATAATTTTTGGTGATTTTTATCGTGAAACTTCTTTTTGGTCTGCAAGATGATGATTTCTATGTTTCTGGGGTCATTTTTTCCTAGCATAGTGTGGTTTTTAAGGTTTTGTCAGTTCGAGATACCTCATCCGAATTTCTGAAACTTATCTGGTAACAAAATAAAGCATTGGAATAAACATCCATCATTAGGAACCGTTGAGATCTGATTGACGGGTTGATTAATCAGGCAAGTGCAAAAATGGGGTGTCTACAGATACCCCTCTTTGGCAAAGAGTTGAAGCAAACTAGATAGCAAATCTATTTTGGAAGATAGTGCGATATCCGAATGCCAAAGCTAATGACAGTTCATTTTGCAGCCTGATTTAGTAATTCGTCGGGGTGTTCGGATCCATGAGGGTAAAGCTCTCCCCGAACTAAAAAATAGCAGGTCCTTGAGCACGAGCTCTCACTGGTAGTGTCAGGTCCTTGAGCGCGATCTCACTGTTATCAAGAGGGTAACCTTAAGTTTGGGGTTCCCATTATCTTTTAGGATTAACATTGCTCAAAAACAAAATGCGCCTAGTTTGATAATAAACATGGCATTGAAGATAATTGAACACATCATGCAAAAATTAAAAAATACCCTTAGTATAAGGGGGGAAATTACATATTTAGAGAAAAAAAGAAAATGCCCCTTGTATGAAGGTTTCAAATATTTGATTACTACAATCGCAATAAAGATCCAAGTTTTAATTTTAATTAATTTTATTGAAGATTTTGAGTCAGGATCAAGAGAACAAAATATTTCCTTTAGATACTCATCATAAAATTCACCCTTCTCTCCATTGGTTCACTTGGGAAAGTAAAAAAAAATTCAAATCGATCGTAGACGAGATACTTGTGACTTCTGGGTCTGTGCCTGGTTTAAGCTAAGTATTGAACTTGATTATTCGGACTTCTGATATTTCAGCTCGGACTGCTCTTAGTTTTTTTTCTTTTGCTTTGTTGCTCTAACTTTTGCCTAGATCGCCTTTTCAGATTTTCAATCTAGCGAGCTTGCTCTAATTTTTGCCTAGATTGCCTTTTTCGATTTTCAAATTAGCGAGCTTTCTTTTTTTTTCTTTCCTCTGATTGTTGCCAAGACCGTCCTTTCGGATTTTCAACCTTGCGAGCTTGCCTTAGTTTTTGCCTAAGTCGCCATTTTCGGGTTTTCAACCTAGTAGGCTTTTTTTTTTTTTTCTTTTTTGCCTGTTGAACTTCTAGAATTGCTGTCTGATTATGCTTTGTTATCTTTCTTGACTTTTCGCACAGTACTTAGGAGGACTTTTATGGGTAAGCTTAGGACTGGGTATAAAAAGAAAAGGATTCTGAGGCTCAAAAACTTGAATGCCCCTTGTGTGGCATTTCTTTTGCTTTGAATTTTCTTCCCCATTTTGAAGATATTTCTTTTTTTTTCTTTTGAACTTTTTCTAGATTTTTTCGAGGAATCTAGTTTTTTTTTTTTTTTTTTTTATGTGGTCGGGCCTGAAGTAACTTTTCAGGTTGCCTACGTACCCCAAAATTTTGGGATCAGACCAAGACGTAGTTCGATTTTTTCCCTCCCCTAGGTTAGGTAGTCAGGCTAAGAAGTAAAAAGGCATAATTTTTCTATTTCTGAACAGGCTGCAAAGTGGTTGAGAAATGAGATAATGAACTAGGTACTAGAAAAATTGATTTGGCCAAAGATGGCCTCCTTAAATGTGGTACCGTTTGATTTGGTCAAGGTTGGTTGGTTTTGGTAACTCGATTCCATCATGATCTTGAAGCCTGATTGCTTTTCCTGGTAATATTTCCTTGATGATGAACGGACCTTCTCAATTTGGTTTGAACTTCCCTCTAGGGTCAAAGATAGGTGCCCGATTCTCTTTGGGTACTAAATCCCCGACTTGTAAGTGACGGGTCTTGATCTTTTTGACAAATGCACGGGCTACTCTTCTTTCATAAACTTGCACGTGATATAAAGCTCTCAGTCATTTTTCTTCGATCAAATTCAATTCTTCATACCGCTGGCGAACCCAATCTATTTCTGACAACTGACTTTCCAACAAGACCCTGAGAGATGGAATTTCCATTTCAACTAGCAAGACCGCTTCCATGCCATACACTAAGGAGTAGGAAGTAGCTCCAGTAGAGGATCGAATTGAAGTTCGATATGCCCATAGTGCAAATGAGAGTTTTTCAGACCAATCTCGATGTGATTGACACATTTTTCTGATGATAGTCTTAAGATTCTTATTAGCTGCTTTGACTGCTCCATTCGTCTGAAGGCAGTAAGGAGATGATTTATGGTGTGAGATTTTGAACTTTGAACACAAAGTAATAACCTCAGCTTTGAAATGTGATCCGTTATTAGAAATCAGTTCAGAAAGTACCCCGTACCGGCTGATGATGTTCGTTTGGATAAACTTTGCAACTCGAGACGCAGTGAGGACAGCATAAGAGGCAGCTTCGACCCACTTAGTAAAATAATCGATAGCAACTAAAATGTATTCATGCCCGTTTGATGCTTTAGGCGATATTTTACCAATAATGTCAATTCCCCAAACTAAGAATGGCCATGGTGACGTCAGACCAACTAATCGAGAAGGTGGCACATGTATGAGATTTGCATGTATTTGGCATTTATGGCAGGTCTTGACCATGTGATAACAATATATTTCCATCGTAGGCCAGTAGTACCCTTGTCTCATAATTTTCTTAGCTAACATTTTCCTACTCATGTGAGGACCGCATTCTCCTGAATGTAGTTCAACCATTATCTGTTCAGCTTGATCTTCATCGACGCACAACAAATGAATCCCATCATAAGACCTTTTGTATAAATTTTCTGCGCACCGGATGAATTGAGATGCTAATCTTAGTAGGGCTTGTCGTTCCTTCCTCGATGCTTCTTTTAGGAATTCTTGTTTTTCCAACACCTTCTTAATGTCTATGTACCACGGCTTTCCATCTAGTAGTCGAGTAGCAATGTTGATCTGGTAACAATATGCAAGTTTGTCTTTGACTTAGACAGTGATCGGCCTCAATTCCATGCCAGGGGTAAATGGATCATTGAAGATAGAGTGGCTAACGAGTCAGCAAATCTATTGTCTTCCCTTGACACGTCTTGGAACAGAATAGCTTTTGTAGACACATGGTTCTCGTCGTTAGGACGACCACATATACTACGATTTGGAGTCGTCACCATTCAAATTGTAAATGGGTGTGAATAGTCACCCGATATGTACTTTTCGAAAAATTACCATTTCTTGGCGTTAGTGACTCGCAACGGATAGGGAACTAATCCAACCTAGAGGTTCTGACAAACGGTTCGGTTGGAGAAAAGGGAAGGTGTTAGGCACCCTTTTCTCCCCGCCAAATGACGGTAACCTCTACACAATTCGATCATTTTATATTAATAAAAAAGGAAAAATGAAGGTGCCACGTGTGTGCATTTGTACCCTAGATGGGATTTGTTTTTGACTCGATCATAGGGTCATTTCATCGATGGAAACGACCCTTTTAGACCCTTAGCCTTGGGGTCCATTCATGCTCAACTCATTTAAAACAAAATGAAAAGGAGGGGATACGAGAAAGGGGAGGAGAAGAGGATAGAGAGAGAAAAGGGGGGGTGGTGCACTTTGAACCCATCTTGTACTCTTGATCTTCTTTTCTTCTTCTCCTTGACTTGACTTCTATGTCTTCTTGAATCCTTAGTGGAATGTGAGAGAGATATTGTGAGAGTAGGAGAGTAGAAGAAAGATGAGTAGGAATTATATTTTTTTTAGTGAGACTTGGTAATCCTTTTTGGGGTGAGGGTAGGGGTATTTATAGGAGTTGGGAGGAGGTTTAGGGGCATAATGGGGTTAAATTTTAAAAATGATGATAATGGCATGGGTTTTAGAGGTGGAAGGTTTGAAATTTGGAATACAAGTGAGGGTATTTGTGTAAAGGATGAAAGTGGGTTATGTTTTAACCCAAATGGTTTGGATTTTACCCAAATCCATTTGGGTAGAGTATTTGGTGGATTGATATGAGTGATGGTTGATGGTGGAGTGGGGGTGTAAGGGAGTTGTTTAGGGGAGGAGTGTTAGGTTAGTTGATGGGGTGAGGTGTGTAGATTTAGGAGAATGGGTTGTGTAAGGGGTTGTTAAATTAGTTTTTGGGAGGAAAGAGGGGATGGTGCCATATGGCATATGTGATGAAAGGATAAGGTGATGAGATTGGTTGATTGGTTGATGGTGGTTGTTTGATTAGAAAGAAGGGTATGGGTTAGTTGGTTGATGATGAGGAAGGTATGGGTTGAAGTGATTTTGTGGGAGTGTTTTAAGGAAGATGATGGGTGTAGATATGCGTTGTGATGTGGGTGGTTGTTGATGTTAGAGAGTGATGGTGTGTTAGGGTATGTTGAGTATGGGTTGTGATGTTGGTGGTTAGAAAATGAGGATAGGTTAGGTTAGGGTAGGGTATGGGTTGAGGTGATTTTGGAGAGAGGTGATGTGGGTTAGATGAGTTGTTTAGAGAATGGTGATGGAGGTGGGTAATTAGATGAGGGAGGTGGATGGTGGTGATGACATGTGTCATCTTTTGATGTTGGGGGGTTGATTGGTTGATGTGGGTAATGGGTAATGGGTTAAGGTTATGGGTTAGGTAGTGAGTTGGATATGGGTAATAGTTAGTGGGCTTTTAGGTGTTGGACTTGGATTTAGGAGGGTTGTGGGTCATTTTGACTTGGTTAGGATTTGTTTTAGGTTGGATATTTGAGGGAAGGTTGATTTTAGGTTTAGGTGGTGTGGAGTTGATTTTGGGTTAAAGGGGAAGGTTGGAAATTAATTTAGAAAAGGGGTAAACATTTGTGGGCTTCGAATGGGCTTAGGGTGTTTGCGAGTTTGGAGGTGGAGTGTTGTGCGGTGGATGAGGGGTAAGTATCCCAAGTCTCACATTTTCTAATTTATTAATTTTTTTTGGATTTTTTGAAATAATTGATTTGATCAAAAATACCACGTGTTGGCGAATTTTGCCTTTTGGGCCCGTTTGAAGGATTTTATCGATTTTTGTGGATATAAGTGTGGAGCGACGAAGGTTGGGACGACGTGGGATGAGTCCGGTCCCTTTGATGGATCCTTTAGACCATTGGGTGGTCTTAGGGGCATCAGCTTAATCGAAATTGTCACATTTTAATGTTTTGGGCCTTAGATGCCATTTGGCCTATTTGGTAGAAAATCGATGCTTTGAGTGGAGCGGGGTAGAAGGGAGATAGCCGAATCCTTTTAGTGGACCTACTAAACCATTGAGAGGTGTTAGAGGCTTGGATCTTGGCAAAATGTCAGATTTTAATGCTTCGGACCTTCGAGGCCCGTTGGCCAAATTTATCGGAAAACACGATTTTTGGGCCCTTTCGAGTGAAGGCCCATTCAAATTGAGGTGTCTACAGCTGCCTTTCTTTGCAGGAATTGCGTGCAAAGAACTGCAAATAATAGACTAACCCCTATTTGTACGGGCCCGAAGAAATTTTGCAAAACACGACTTCGACTTACCGGTTGAATTGACACATTTTGTAGAGAATGGTTACTCAAGCACGGGGTCTGACAGAGTTACCTTATTAATTCCTTGGTCTCGATGGCGCGGAGCTGGTGTGAGACCTTGGATTTGATGAAAATTTGACGAGTTCTGAAAATCGACTATTCCTTCTGTAGACACCTCAATTTGAACGGGCCCTCACTTAAAAGGGCCCAAAAAACAATAATGTTTCAATAAATTCGACCCACGGGCCTCAATGGCCCGAATCATCGAAAAATGATATTGTCACCGAAACCCAAGCCCTAACACCTCTCAATGGGTTAGTAGGCTCACCAAAAGGGTTCGGCACACTCCCATCTACCCCGCTCCATGCGAAATACCGATTTCCCAACAAAAGGGGGCCAACGGGCCACTAAGGCCGAAAACATCAAAAGTGGAAACTACGGTTAAATCAACACCCCTAAGACCACCCTGTGGTCTCGAGGACCCGGAAAAAAGGGTCGTGGCCCATCCTACAGCTGTTCAACATCATCGCCCCGCGCTTACATACGAAAATCGATAAATTCCCCAACGGGCCCAAAAGCCCGATTCGCCAACACGTGGCATTTGTGATTAAATCAATGATTTCAAACAAAAAAAATTCAAAATAATAAAATGTGAGACTTGGGATGCCTACCCCTTCATCCAACCTTCACCGTTCCATCTCCAAATCCGATATCCAATCCAAAACAACCCACAACCCTTCTAAACCCAAGCCCAATACATTAAAAGCCCATAAACCACTATCCATACCCAATTCACTATCCGACCCATACCCATAAACCATTACCCACATCAACCAATCAACCCTTCAACATCAAAAGATGACACTTGTCATCACCATCCTTCACCTCCCTCATCCAATCACCCACTCCCATCATCATGCTCTAAACAACTCATCTAACCCATCTCACCTCTCTCCAAAATCACCTCAACCCATACCCTACCCTAGCCTAACCTATCCCCATCCTCTAACATCAACAACCAACCACACCTTCACCCATACCCTAACCCATCACCATTATCTAACATCATCAACCACCTACATCATCACCCATACCTCTACCCATCATCTTCCTTAAAACACTCCAATAAAATCAACTCAACCCATATTTCCTTCATCATCAATCAACTAACCCATTTCTCTCTCTCTAATCAAACAACCCCCATCAACCAATCAACCAATCTCATCACCTCACCCCCTCATCATGATTGCCACATGGCATCATCTCCTTTCTCCTCCCAAAAACCAACTTAACAACCTCTTACACAACCCATTCTCCTAAATCTACACACCTCACCTCATCAACCAACCTAACACTCATTCTCTAAACCACCCCCTTACACCCCCACTCCACCACCAACCATCACTCATGTCAACCCACTAAACACTCTACCCAAATGGATTTGGGTAGGATCCAACCCATTTGGATCTACACCTCACCCATTCTCACTCATTACATATTTACCCTCCATTTCACCTTAAATTTCACACCTTTCACTCCTCAATCCTATGTCATTACCCCTTCTCTCACATTTTAACCCCATTATACCCCCAAACCCCCTCCAAACACCTATAAATACCTCTCCTCTCATCCCAAAAAGGGTGACACCAAGTCTCACAAGAAAAATATTTTCTCTACTCCTCTCTATCACTCTCTCATACTATCTTCTAAAAAAGGAAATTCCATTCTCATATTACACTAAGGGTGTAAGAAGCATAGAATAAGAAAGAAGGGAAGAAAAGAAAAGAGAACCTTGAAGCTACAAGGTGTGTCTTAAACCCCCCCCCCTTCTCTCTCTCTAACCTTCTACTCTTCTCTCTTCTAACACCCCCTTCTTCTATTTTATTTTACCCCTTTTTATGATTTGACCCCAAGGCTAAGGTTCATAAGGGTCATTTCCATTAATGAAATGACCCTATGATCAAGCCAAAATCAAATCCCTACTTAGGGAACAAATGCCTCCCCCACGTGGCACATTTCCACTTTCTTTACAAAAAATTAAAATGACCGAGTTTTTTTTAGGTTACCGTCATTCGATGGGGAGAAAGGGGTGCCTAACACCTTCCCTTTTCTCCAACCGAGCCGCTTGCCCGAACCTCTAGGTTTGACCAATCCTATCCGTTGCGAGTCACTAACGCCAAAAAATGGCAATGGTTCGAAAGATACACATTGGGTGACCATTCACACCCCTTTTCAAATTGAATGGTTGCGACTCCAATTTTAGTAGTTGTGGCCGTCATAATGACGAAAACCACGTAGCTACACCTTCGATCGTGTTTTGACAAATCAAAGTGAAGCTCAACTCGAAAAGGGTTTTTGATTTTTTTTATTTTCATTTGATTTTCGATTTTTATTTTATTTTTTATTTTGATTGATCCGTGCTTGAGGCACGGATAGTTTTTTATTTACTTTCATCCGTGTTTGAGGCACGGATGGCTTTCGATTCCATTTTATCCGTGTTTTGGGAACGGTTCAAACCAAATTTCATTTATCCGTACTAATGACACGGATGGCATTGTTTAGGCCCCATCCGTACTAGTGACACGGACTAGTACGAATTTCAAATGGTTAAAGCCTGTGCGCCCTTTCATTTTTAGTTTCTTCTCTGTTTTTCTTCGATTTCTTCTCACTCTCCGGTGATTTTTCTCCCTTCTCTTCATATTCTTCTCGTCTTCGTTGATTTAGGCATTTGGTAGATTGCTTTGGAAGATTTGGAGCATTTTAGGCGTTCGTGGAAGCGACTTAAAGCATCGAAGAGTTCTTTGGTGAGTTACGCGTTTGAGGTGAATTTTACCCTCATTTTATTCCATTCCTTTTTGCTTTCATTTGCTTAGAATGATAATGAAACCCTTGATTTGTCCCTAGCACAGTCTCTTCTTTTGCCATCTTTTTATTTTGCTTCACATTATGACTTTTTCATGTTTTGATATGAGCATGCTTGCCTTATTGAAATGTCATTACGTTTTGAGAGTAGTGTTTACTATCCTTTATTACCGATTGTTGCCTCTTCGTTCTGCTTGTTCTATTTTAACTGATATCGCTTTGTCTGATCGGCTTTAAGTGCATGGAATGTTAGTGGTCATGGGTTTTTTAGCTGTTAAGGGTGAATGCATTCTCTATGGTGGTGAAGGATGGGGTTGGATGTGGATGTCGTGGATGATGTTGGTGGGCTTTTGGATTGTTTTGGGATGGTCTAGCCGCTGTTAAGAGCGAGAACGTACTATTTTTTTGGTGAGGACGAGATAGGTTATGTAGGTCCTATTTGAGTGGGGCTAGGGGTGGTTAGAATTGTTTTGGGACTGGTTTGGGTTGTTTGATAGTTGATGATGAGATAGGATGGTTTGTAGGTGAGGTTTTGGGTTGGATATATGGTGGGTAGAGGATTGTTTATGAGAAGCGGTTTGGGACTTGGAGGTGGCTAAGGTTGCTTGTTGGATTTGGCGAGATGGGGGTGGTTTAGGGATTGGCTTTGGGATTAAAAATGGGGAATGTCTGACGTAATCACGAGACTGTTTTAGGACTGTTGGGACTGAGTTGGATTGTTGCATGCTTTTTGGTTATAACTATTGTTTATCATACTCTTTGCGTTTGTCTCTTTGCCTGCTTGATTGTGAATGTTTTGACTTGCTTCGGATATCTGCATATTTTCTCTCTTTTAAACGGTATCCTCCTATGATGAATGATTAATCTGCCTGGCATGGGCTTAGG
Source organism: Akebia trifoliata (assembly GCF_017979445.1). Lineage (NCBI taxonomy): Eukaryota > Viridiplantae > Streptophyta > Magnoliopsida > Ranunculales > Lardizabalaceae > Akebia > Akebia trifoliata. The sequence goes on from NC_141386.1 coordinate 14,256,322, forward strand.
CTTGGTTGGATAGGAGGGATTTGAGTAGGCTTGGACCGAGTTTGGCTAGGTTTAGTGGGTTGACTGGGTTTAACTTAGATTGGCTAGGCTTAACTTCGGATTGGATAAGTTTGACTAGGTTCATTGAGTTGGGTTGGGTTACCTGGGTTTTGGATGAGATGGCTGAGTTGACTGGGTTAAGTGAGTTGAACTGGATTGACTTTGACTGGTTTTGACTAAATCCGTCTGGCTTGACCGAGTTAGGTAGGGTTTGATTTGAGTTGACTGGGTGTTGACTTAGTTGGGTCGGGCTTTTGACTTGAGTTGGGTAGAGTTTGAGTTGAGTTGAGTTGACTCGGTAGGTTTGACTGAGTTGACTGGGTAGGTTCAACCCAAATTTAACTAGGTAGGTTTGACTCAGGGTAGGTAAGATTAGGTTAACTGAATTGAGCGAGTTGACTGGGTTTGGCTTAGTAAGGTTAGGTTTCGACTTGAGTTGACTGGGAGTTAACTCAGGTGGGATAGGTTGGCTGGGATTGACTTAAGTTGACTGGGTTTGACTTGAGTTGACTGGGTTTGACTCGATTTGACCAAATTTGACTTAGATAGACTGGGATTGACTCGATTTGACCAAGTTTGACTTAGATGGACTGGGATTGACCGAATCAATTGGGTTTGACTAGAATTTAATTGGGATTGACTAGATCAGCTGGGTTTGACTCTGATTTAACTGGGTTGGTTTGACTCAGATTTGACTAGGTTTGACTGAGTCGACTGGGTAGGTTTGACTCAGATTTGACTGCGTTGGTTTGACTCGAATTTAACTGGGTTTGACTGAGTCGACTAGGTAGATTTGACTACGTTGGTTTGACTTGGATTTGACTAGGTTTGACTGAGTCGACTAGGTAGGTTTGACTCAGATTTGACTGAGTTGATTGGGTTTTAAATCAGCTTAGATTAGACTAGTTTTGGTAGGTGGACTCAGACCTTGCCGAGTTTGACAGAGTAAGGTAGGTTTGACCTAGACAGCTTCATCGAGATACGTGATCATAGGATTTTGTATTGTTGATTGATCACATGGTGACTTGCAGATGGGTAGAGAGCGGAGGACCCGTATAGCGCAACATTCTTCTGACGATGAGGAGGAGGCTAGGCCCCGGACCCGGGCCTGCTTTGCTTTGGGATCTAGGGTGGCCACAGAGTATGGCTGGCCGAGGCAACCTTCGCGGAGGCCTGAGTCATCTGTAGCTGGTTCTTCTTTTGGTAGCAGGGCAGATGAGGCCAGTACTTCTCAGAGCGGTCCGGTAGAGGACCTACCAGGCGGCAGTGGTGGTAGAGGTCGACGTGGTGGTCGAGGCCGGGCGGATAGGGCTGTAGGTGCCGGTAGAGTCGGCAGAGAGGTTCCCAGGGTTGAGATCCCTGTAGAGGAGAGTGAGAGAGTGCCAGATACCTCTCTTCTCCGTGGATTAGGAAGGCATGTCTCCATGTTAGTTCGTTTGGAAATTCCTACCCCCTATCCTTCAGCCAGCTTCAGGGGTAGGTGGAGTGTTTTTCTTTCTACTGCCGTTCTATTCTCAGACAATATTCGGACGTAGTTTGCTACGGTGGGCTTCGGGGTTTTTCTTCAGATACCGACTTTCAAGGCAGATCGGCCCCTGTTTCTAGCCATGGTAGAGAGATGGTTTCCAGCGACGCATTCCTTTCATATGCCTGAGGTAGAGATAGGCATCCGGCCCTCAGATTTTGTCGCCATTACTGGTATTGCGATGGACGGGGATCCCCTACCCCTTGCCATGATGTCTATCCAGGAAGTAGGCGAGCTATTAGGCATCACCAGAGTCCCTGCCTCCATGGTGGGGAAGCAGGGCAGGATCAGCACCGAGGTGCTGATGGGCTTGCTGTTGATCGAGACGGAGGACGGGGCTCCACCCACTTATAGAGAGAGATCAGCCCGATTCGGTGACCGTGATTTTGACATCATTTTTCGGATCTGCTTTCTCCTTCTCATCGGTAGCTGTTTCTTCCTAGAAGACGATTTTTCAGTTTCCACCACATTCCTCTCTGTTATGTGTGATATCGACCACATTGGCGATTTTGATTGGGGTAGTCTTATTTATGGTACCATTCTGGCTGGACTTGATCGGGTCGTTGAGGGCATCACCGTTCCCCGTGGAGCTGGGATCTCCACTTGATTCTTCTGGCATTTCGTTGAGGTAAATAGGTCTCAGTCTTATTCTCCCTCAGTTTTCTTCTTGACATTTCATTCATTGTCTGACACTTTACGCTTTTTCTTCCAGATTTTTGTTCATGTGTACTTTCTTTTTTATTTACCCACCCGTCGTCATCCAGACGAGGGTTATCCATTGGGGGCATTTTGGACCACCAGAGATGCTAGGCCCATTCGGAGCAGCCCTAGGAGTGTCCGGGCCCACATTGACCGATATCGTCTTCGAGACGTGAGTACTTGGACTTTTCTCTTTCGTTTGGCCTTGAAGTTATCTATACCTATTTTCTTACTGTCTCTTTTGCAGATCTTCTCCGTTACTTTGTGAGACCTTCCCCGCACTGTTAGCGGGAGGCAGGAGGTGAGGAACGCCTATAGGCGTGACACTAGACGAAAGCACTACCCCTACTTCATCGACGAGCAGAGATATACATTTTATCTCGGGGAGCCTACGCATCCATGTCGCTCCACTTGAGCCTATCTCAGGTGCGATGACGGTGGGTGAGTATCTTGTCCAGGCGAAGGGCGTGGATGCTGTTGGGTTGGTGAGAGGGGGTGACTACCAGGCATGGTTCCGAGAGGCCTCGATTGAATGCATCATGCCTGCTGTCACCGCCCGGGCCGGGATCACCGAGATCGGAGGGGTCCTTCTACAGGAGCATGCCATCACGGTACACATTCTATCACTGTCTCTCTTCTGTATTCTATTATATCCCTGTCTCACTTGATCGATGTTTTTGTTCTCAGACCGATGATCTTCGTCGCCTTTGAGAAGGCTATGACATGATCGAGGCTCAGATGGCGAGGGCAGTGGAGATGGAGAACAGGTGGAGGGCCTCTAGGGCTGAGGTGGAGGAGCAAGCTGCTCGGCTCGAGGAGCAGGAGGCTCGTCTTGAGGCCCAGGCAGCTCGCATCCAGGAGCTAAAGCTGGAGGCTGCCATGCGGGAGTCTCGTTTCCATGCTGAGATGGTACGTCGTTATTTGTAGACCGTAGCATATATTTTCATCCGTTCTGATTGATTTTTCATGATTTTCTCAGGACTACTATCGCCGCCGAGATGGAGCGAGCACTTCTGTACGGCCTCCGACACCTCCTAGGGTAAGCACTTCCATTTTTGTTCATTTCCTTATATATGCTACCTGTATCACTGCCTATATCTTGACGTGTTTGTTTCTTCATTTTCAGGCTTCCCCTTCCACTGGCCCTTCTGTCCCTGGTACTGATCTCGCGGGTACTACCGAGCAGGATGCTGTCCTGGACGCTGAGCATTTCTTCATGGATTCGGAGGGACGGCTGCGGATGCATGGTCTACCTTCTTCCGGGGTGTCTGGCTCGGGTGCAGTGGCTGGATCTTCCTCTAGAGCGATCCCAGAGACCTAGAGTGCCAGGGACGATGCTCCCCCTTCGATTTGATTCTTTGATGTACCTTGTAGAAAAACAAATATTTTATATTATCTTTTGGACATAGTGTGTGAACATTTCAAACTTTGTATGCATATATATTTGTGTTTATGCTCATGTTTCATTGCATTTGTCTTATTATGATTATCTGTGCAATTGACCCGAGCCTTTTAGGCGTGATACCGATCATCAGTTTTTGAGTTCTTTCGAGCGTTAGTGAGGCTATAGGCGGGTAAAGGGTGCGATGAGGGTCCCAAGGACCCTTCGAGTGTGCTCTTGAGTGGTGTGAGTCGTTTGGGATCCACGGTGAATGGGGTGGCCCTTGGAGATCTGTTTTGGCCCAATATGGTTTTGGCGAGTTCTTACGTGCCCAGTACACGTTTTGAGCGTTTTGAATGCATTTGTCAAGCACGTAGGAATTCTTATTATGTAATCCAGAATTGTCAAAATCTCATATGACTTAGGCCCCAAGGCTTAAAATGTTCTGGTTCGTGTTCTCAACACGGATTGCTTTTACCAGTTTTGATCCGTTTTAGGAGCACGGACGAACTGTTTGTTGCTCTTATCCATGCCAAGGGCACGGATAAGTTAACTTTTATTTCATCCGTGTCTTAGGCACGGATCAATTGTCTTTAGACCTATCCGTGTTTCAAACACGAACCAGCACGATTTCCCATCTATTTCAAGCTTATTTTACCATTGTTGTTGCCCTAATACTTTACTTTTACTTCCATTTTTCACTTTTGGCCAATTTTTTCCCTCCTTCCTCAAAGCTTTTTTTCAAACTCCATGGAGGTGCTCTCTACTCTTCCCAACTTGAAAAGGTATGGCATCATTGATTCTTTCTTGAGTCATTGGATAGATGGCATGGATAATGATGATAAGGCTCGATGGTGTTTGAACAAGTTGGGGTTCACCCTCTTTTTGCCTAAGGTTCCATTGCAATGGGGTTTGATTGAAGCAATGTTGGAGTATTGGGTCCCTGATCTTAATCTTTTTCGGTTTGGGGTGCATGAGATGACTCCCACCATCGAGGAGTTTGAAGTGTTGTTGGGGCTTGAGATATCAGGCCCTGTTGTGATTCCACCATTGCGTGATGGATTCCGAGGTGAGGCTTCCGACTTTTTGGGGATAAGCCACAAGTTTTTGAAGATTCCGGATGGGGGGTCGGTTTTGAAGACAACATCTAAGTCCTTCTTAATTGAGCGCCTCACGGATCATTCGAAACCGTTGATTCACTTTAACGCTCTTACTTTGATGGTGGTGAGTCAACTCTTGTTCCCAGGTGGCGGAGACATCATAGATCTTTCTCTCATTCCCGTGATTCAACAAGTCCGAAAAGGACGCTGGTTAGCACCGATGCTTTTGAACGAGATGTTCCAATCCCTCACAGCTTGTTCCTCCGGTCGTGATCAAATTTTTCGAGGTTGCGCTCCACTTCTGTAGGTAAATCCCAAACTTAGCTTGGTTTTAACTTTAAACTTGAACTTGTTAGTTTCCAAAGTTTAGAATGCTCCTGTTATTGTAGCTCTGGTGTATGGATCATCTGGCTTCAACTGAAGTAGTTAATCACCCATTTTGCGTTAGCGCCGATCTTGTGTTCATGATGTCGAGGTTGTTGCTCCCTTCATCTCGGGTGGCAAAGAAGAATGGTATTCTTTCGTCGGTAACCTTGATGACGAAGAAGTGAGGTGGGTTGGGACCTTCCAACCTCGAGGGTCTCCCGTGATAGCATTTGATGGTGCCCGTTTTCTTGTTTTGATTGGCCTTCACGGGACAACCCATTATATACCACTTCGGGTTCTTCGTCAATTCGGTTATGACCAAGGTGTCCTCATCCCCGAGAATTTTAATGGGTTGGTTGGTCCATTGTCGACTACGCTTTTGAGTCGACTCGTAAAAGAATGGGGTCTAGTTGAGGTTCTGAGTCGATCCATCTTTGCAGCACACCAGTTCCCGGCATACTTGCATTGGGTTCGAGAGCTCGCATTTGGGAGACTCTCGGTGTCGATAGTTCCCCGAACACGCCCTGGTACTTCATCCTTCTTTGATTACCGAGATCGAGTTGAGTAGTCTCAGACTGATCATCGTCGAATTCAGGCTATTTGTCTCAAGTCCGAGAAGAAGATGCAGAAAGAGATCGCTCGGTTGACATCCGCCCTTGTTCCAGTCCGAATGTAGTGATGGTAGCGAAGTGGCTAGGCTTCGAGCTGAAGTTGTTGAGTTGAGGGATCGACTTGCCTAGTGTCCTCATTTTGAGGACTTTGCAGCATATTTGGTGAGCTGTGATGCTTCAGATGCCGAGAAAGTGATAATGAGTCAGGCTGCCCGGATCCGTGCCTTGGAGGAGCGCCTTGACTCTTTTTTCATTTCTCACCATGATGTTTGACTGATTGCACTGTATTCCCACTTTTATATGTTCTTGTCATTATCTGAATGTATGTAAAATATTGAAAGATTAATGCAAAGAAAATAGGTTTTGTACTTACTTGGCCTCAGGTATATCTATTGTTCCTGAAAACTCGAAGTTTTATCGAATGAGTCCTAGATTTGTCATCATTGGTCAAAATAGTAATTTTGAAATGCAATTTTGTGAAATGCCTTTATCAAATGAGTCTGATAAATTCAGAGTTTGTAAAATCTTTGGTTATGACGATTTTGGTATTTTTGCCAAACACAGGGGACACAAGTATCAATTATCTTTTTGTTCCTTTAGAGTCATCCCCAATGCCCTAGTATTCGAAAGGTTGTTATCTGTTTGGGTCACGGGTTTTTGGCAAAGATTTCGCCGTTCACAGTTTATACTCTTGCGGGCTAGGAGTAGTTTTTTTTTTTTTTGTTAACCCTTATTGCCCCTGGTGCCAGTTACGATTTTCACCAGACCCGGTTTCCACATTTTTGAGCATCAACGTCCTTTTTGAGATTTTCATCGTGCCGGTGGCTTTGATCTTGCCATAGTCTGATTCTTTTACTCATAGCGTCCTTTCGAATTTTCACTATGCCCTTTTAGACTACGCTCGTATTTTTGGATTTCTACATTTCAATTCTGTTCGGAGTTTCTGTGTCTTTGTGGCTTGGTGACTCAAGTTGAACTGCGAGATCGGCGACTCTACTCTTGTAGTGGCACTTTTTCTTGAGTAATAGATCTAGATTCCCCTCTCGAGTCTGCTGACGACTATCCGTGGTTCAACAACTCAAGTTGAGCCACGAGATCAACTACTCTACACTTTGAGTACTCTTTTTTTTCGAATATCCGGCCTGGATTCCCCTTTCGAGTCTTTCAACGACTAATAAGACTTTGGAGATCCGGACCAAGTCGCAAGATCATTGATGCTGCAATTGTCATTGTGTTGTCCTAGAACGTTTCCTAATCAAAAAGGACTTTTGTTGGGACGAAATGTTGGCTTAGGCTAATGGTGGTGGAAGGCTACAAAAAGGGTTAAGGTCTGGATGTATTAGAGTGGTTTAGACATAGGGCTTATATTTTTTTGTTTCGAAAAGGTGATCTATGTCTCCTCCCAGCGTCTCTCGAACTTGTTTAGGCTGGAGATTTGGGTCAAGCTCAAATCAAGTGTCCGAGTTTTTTGACTTTTTGCTTTTTTGTATTTTTAGCCGTTCACAGTTTATCCTCATGCGGGCCAGGAGTATCTTGCCGTTTTCGCTTTGATTTTCTTGTCTTTCCCCCTTTTTTGTGTTTTTTTTAGTGTTTTGTAATTGTTGACTTGCCCCAGTCTTAGGTTAAGAAATGAACGTGATGGCTCAAAAGGGTTGACTAAAGTAGATAGTTTTTCTGGATATCAAGGATGGCCTTTCGTCGTCTCAGGGTCCGTTCTTAGGCGTAATATTTCTTGACAGTGTCAGCATTGATCGGTTGCGAGAATACTTGTCCGTCCATCTCCGTAAGGATCAGAGCTCCTCCCGTCATCACGTTCTTCACGATGAATGGTCCTTCATAATTCGGTCGGAACTTTCCTCTAGCGTCTTTTTGGATTGGCAGAATCTTCTTCAGAACAAGGTCTCCCGGCAAGAAATCTCTAGGTTTGACTTTCTTATTGTAAGCGCGAGCTATTCATCGTTGGTAGATCTATCCATGGCAGATGGCTGCAAGTCGTTTCTCTTCAATCAAATTCAGTTGATCAAACCGAGCTTGGATCCATTCTACTTCTCTTAAGATCCGGAGGGAGGGGATCTCAACCTCTACGGGTAAGCCTACTTCCATTCCGTAGACCAATGAATATGGAGTTGCCCCAGTCGAAGTTCAGAACTAGGTTCGATAGGCGTGAAGTGCAAAAGGCAACATGTCGTGCCAATCCTTGTACGTAACTGCCATCTTCTCAATAATTTTCTTGATATTCTTGTTGGCTGCCTCGACTGCTTCGTTCATCTTAGGTCTATAGGGTACAGAATTGTGATGAGTAATCTGAAAATCTTTGCACATCTTGATCATATCTTTGTTCTTAAAGTTGGCATTATCAGTTACTAGCCCGCTGGGAAGCCCATATCTATAGACAATGTTGTTCTTGACAAACTTCAGGACATTACTTTTAGTGACGCTGGCGTACGAAGCAGCTTCTACCCACTTGGTGAAGTAGTCGATAGCCACTAGAATGAAGCGATGCCCATTTGCGACTTTAGGTGAGATTGGCCCGATGACATCCATTCCCCAAAGCGAAAAAGGCCAAGGCGTAGTCATGTTATGCAATTCTGATGGTGGAGCATTGATCTTGTTAGCGTATATCTGGCATAGATGACATTTACGGACATGCTGATAGCAGTCACTCTCCATTGTCGACCAATAGTACCCCATCCTCATAATCTTCTTAGCTAGCATGTGTCCATTCATGTGGGACCCACAGATTCCACTATGTACAGTCTCGATTAATCGTTTTGCTTCTACTTCTGCAACTCATCGGAGTAAGACCTCATGGTACGACTTTTTGTATAGAATTCCATTGCTGATGAAGAATTGTCCTGCCAATTTCTGGATAGTCTTTCTGTCATTAGGTGTTGCATCTGAAGGAAGGGTCCGATCCCCAAGATATGCTCTATGTCCGAATACCAAGGCTTTTCTTCAGATTCTTTTACTTCGACGAGGGAGACAGTAAGCAGGCTCATCCTGAATTTCGATCTCAATTGGGTCGATGATCAAATCTTCTGAGATACTAATCATGGAAGCAAGTGTAGCCAGTGCATCAGCGAACTGATTCTTAGCTCTTGGCATATATGCAAATGAGATCCTGTCAAAGCGTGAGCTTAGTTCCTCTAGATACTCGTGGTAAGGGACCAGTCTCTGTTCTCGAGTCTTCCATTCTCCAGTCGTCTAATAGACTACTAGGCTTGAATCTCCAAAAACATCGATCTCATCTACCTCGAGGTCCAGTGCTGCTTTCAACCCTGCTATGCATGCCTCGTATTCAGCTTCGTTGTTAGAACATTGAAATTTCAGTCTGATTGCACTCGGTACATGGGACCCATCTGGTTTAATCAAGACTGCCCCTATTCCATTTCCTTTCTGATTGGTTGCTCCGTCGAAGTACATTTTCCAGCCTGGTTCTTCGTTATCATCATTGTTCTCACTTTCGGTAAATAGTATGACTTCATCTGGGAAGTTCGTTTTTAGCGGCTCGTAATCTAGTAAAGGGTGATCGACGAGGTGGTCCGCGATGACTTGTCCTTTGATAGCTTTTTGAGTGACATAGGTGATATCAAACTCAGATAGCAATAATTGCCATTTTGCTATGCGGCCTGTTAGTGCTGGTTTTTCGAATAGGTACTTCAGGGGGTCCATCCTGACGATAAGCATAGTTGAGTAGCTGAGCAAATAATGACGCAGTCATTGAGATGCCCAGACTAACGCACAGCAAGTCTTCTCAAGAGTTGAGTATTCGGCTTCGTAATCAGTAAATTTCTTGCGGAGATAGTAGATGGCATGTTCCTTCCGTCTAGATTCATCATGTTGTCCTAGCACACACCCCATAGATTTTTCTTGTACTGAGATGTACATCAGCAAAGGTCGCCCTGACGTAGGAAGGACTAAGACTTGGTGGATTGAGCAGATATTGCTTGATCTTATCGAATGCTTCTTGACAGTCTTTGTTCCATTTCTTCGACGTATCTTTCCTCAATAACTTGAATACTGATTCACAGATAGGTGTCAATTGTGTTATAAACCGACTGATATACTATATTCTCCCCAAAAAGCCCCGAACATCTTTTTCTGTAACGGGTGCCTTCATCTCGAGGATATATTTAGTCTTCCTCGGATCTATTTCAATGCCCCTTCTACTGACGATGAATCCCAGTAGCTTGTCCGATGTCGCTCCAAACACGCATTTTGCCGGATTTAGCCTCAAAATGTACTTTCTGAGTCTATCGAACAACTTCTTCAGGTTTACCAGATGATCCTCTTCGATTCTGGATTTAGCGATCATGTCGTCTACGTAGACCTCCATTTCCTTGTGGATCATGTCGTGGAATAAAGCGGTCATTGCCCGTTGGTAAGTGGCCCCTGCATTCTTCAGTCCGAACGACATGACTTTGTAGTGAAAAGTACCCCATGATGTGTGATGAACGCCGTCTTTTCTTGGTCTTCTTCTACCATTTTTATCTGGATAGCCTGAGAAGCCATCCATGAACGAGAACATGCCGTGCCCTCCTGTACTGTCAACCAGAGTGTCGATGTGTGGAAGTGGAAAATCATCCTTAGGACTGGCCTTGTTCAAGTCTCGATAGTCAACACACATGCGTACTTTCCCATCCTTCTTTGGTACTGGGACGATGTTAGCTAGCCATTCCGGGTACATAGAGACTGCAGAAATCCTGCTTCGAACTGCTTCATGACCTCATCTTCAACCTTGAGGGTCCATTCTGGCTTTAGTCTTCTCAATTTCTACTTGATTGGCTTACTTTCCGAAGCAATGGGTAGCTTGTGTACAACGAGATCTGTATCTAACCCTGGTATCTCTGTATGACCATGCGAAGATGTCCTGATAATTCCGTAGGAACTCGACCATTTCTTCTTTCTGTTGTGACGTTAGTAAAGTTCTAATCTTGACAATTCGTGGGTCCTCTTCGGTACCAAGATTAATTGAGTTTGTATCCTCGATGTTTGGCTGAACACCTCTCTCGTGACATTCTACCAAGTCTTTGATTTCTTTGGGGGGGTATTCCATTTCGTCCTCAGACTCTTCTTCTATCCCCATGAGGTCGAAGTCGAGTTCAAGATCGAAATCATACTCATCCCTTTCAAATTCTATTTTATTTGAGTATTCATTTGATGGAGACAGATCCCTTGAAAATTATTTTTTGGGTTTTTGGAAAATATCTATTTTTTGTGATTTTGAAAGCTTTTTGATTTTTTTGATTTTTGAGAAATTTGTTATTTTTCTGATTTTTGAGAAATTTTTGATTTTCCTGATTTTTGAGAAATATTTGTTTTTTTGTGATTTTCTGAATACCTGAAATAAGAAGAACAATCATGCAAATTTATTAATAAAGATAGGGAGCCCCCAAAACAGTCTTTACCCGAGGACAAGGGTTCGTTATGACCCTCGGGCAAATTGATGTCGCCTAACGGCATTTTCTTTTTTAGGCTTCGACAGCCTCGAGTGTCAATGGGAATTCCTCCCAGTTGTGCAATGTCTCCCCTTCTCTGAGGAGGCGGATGAGATGAGTAAGTGATTCGTTGGATGATTTGGCTGGTGATTCGGAGATGACCATGATCTCCGATTGATTGTTTTTAGATTGGGGCATAGTCCCTCCCAAGCTCGGCGGGATGACGACTGTTGCCCAGTCAATGCCCGATGAAAATGGTGAGTTGTTCTCTTGGTTGGTAGTGACATTTGCTTTAGTAGATTTTGGAGTAGTCTCTGATGGACTTTTATCGGAATCCCCATTGAATAGAATATCAATGCCCTCTTTGAAGGATGACTGGTACTCTACGATTGGGTCTTCTTGAATGTGCATTAGTTTGGGGTTTACCCTTTTTGGCTTTTTTGCTGATGGTGGCTCTGATAAGCTGTCGGGTCTGGCATGTGATTTTGGGAAGTTAACACTGATGTGAGGGACTCGGCCCAGATTCCAGATGTTTGGTTCATGGTTTTGCCTTCTCGCTAGTCGAAGCTCTTTCTTTTTTTCGTTCATTTCTGCAATATCCCTTTTCGTGGGCCTAAACCTTAAATCAAAATAGGGAGTATGCTTTCTCGCTTCGACCGGTGTAGCTCTTCCTCTTCCTCTCGGTCCCAACCCTTGCTTGGGTCGATAATCGACCCTTTTCATGACCCGACCGATCATCGAGTTCTTGATAGCTTTGCCTTTATCTTCTCATTTCCTTTCTCGATGTGATTGACATCAGCGAATTGGTATGAATGGTAGAGTGTCTTGTCTTTCGTCATTTCTATATCAATAAACGGCACGTCCGGAGCTCTGCCAGCCGGGATAAGGTTCTCTGTCAATACTGATATCATCTCTGCCCCATGATAAATTTGACCCTTTGATGCAATGAGGAAGGTACAGCTCCGGTAATGTGGATCCAAGGTCTGCCCAGTAACAAGTTGAAGGTCGTTGGTATTTCCATGACTTAAAATGTCACTTCAAAGGTGCAAGGACCTATTGTGATCGGTAGGTCTACTTCTCCCAGCGAATCCCTTCTTGAGCTATCAAAACCTCGAACAACCTTGTTGTTGGGTTTCACATGTGACCAATCGGCGTTGAGTTTCCGGAAGGTTTCAAGTGGACAAACATTAAGTGCTGAGCCATTATCAATCAATACTCTGACGACCATCATGCCCTTGCGTATGACCATGATGTTCAGTGGTTCGACGTGCCCCATTCCCTCAGGCGTAAATTCATTCTCTGTGAAAATAATAGGATTGGGGGCCATGATCTGGCCGACTATTTGTTCCAACTGTGATGGTGTCGTGGTCGAAGGTACATGTGATTTTTCCCAGAACTCTCAGTAGCGCCTCTTGGTGCTCTTCTGATTTTTGCATCAGTCCCAGGATACTGATTTGAGCTGGCTGCTTGTTCAGTCTGTCTATATATTATGCTCGTTCTTGAGAACAAGCTTAACAAAGTCTGCAGCTTCCTTGTCTGTCACCTTCACCTTTTATTCCGTCTTCTCATCCTTATACAGCTTACCCTTTCCCTTAGCTTGCCTTTTTTCTTCATCGATTACCTCTTTTGCTGCCTTTTCTATTTCTTTCTTGACATTTGCCCCATTTTCTGACAATTTTTGGCATTTTCCTGCCCTTGTCATATGGTCGATGTCAGCCACTATTGTTTCCTTCTTTGTTTCGACCCCCGCTGTTGTGGTGATAGTGGTCTCATAGCTCTAGGGGACTGCCTGATCGGAGCTATAAGGGAATGGTTTAGGTGAACGTATGGTTATGAGGTGGATCGGATTTCATGTTGAGGATGAGGGGTGGTGGTGATAGTTTGGAGGTAGTGGTAGTAGGAGGAGTTGTGTGAAGAGCTGATGGAATGACGAGCGGTGGACGTAAAGACGAAGTGTGTGGTATGTGGAGGGGGGTCGAGTTGATCCTTGAGAACATGGGGATGTGCAGGGTATAACAAGGGGAGGCCGGGTCAAATTTCGATGATGTGGTGATCCATAAGGTATAACTAAAGGTGGTCGGGTAGTAGTAGTGGGATGGATGGTGAGGTCTACCAATCTGAGTGGTGGTAGTGAATTTTGCGATGGATTTGTTGTATGATGGTTGACCGTGTTAACCGTTGATGTCTTTGATTCTTGGGTTAAATGGACCCTGACTTTCGTCCCAATGGTTGCTATCAAATCAGAAGGATTAAAGTTGAGCTCTCCGTCGATGACATTCACCCTGTGCCCACTCCTCTCTCCATTGTGAGTAAGTAGGGGGTTTTGATTGATGTTCTGTGATTGGGGCGGGTTGGCAGGCCCATCCAGGATGAGAGCCTTTTTATCGATCAGGTTATGTACTTGATGCTTGAGCTGCCAGCATTGGTCTGTAGAGTGCCCTGGTGTACCCATGTGGAATTCGCATAATAGGTTGGCGTTGTATCCTGGCCCTTTGGCAGCCTCAGGATTTGACGGGCGTTTTGCAAGATACTCACCCCTGAGTAAGATTGGCAATAACTCTGATAGTGTCATAGGTAACTAGTGAACACTCAGTTTACTCTGTTGGGTCGTGCCTGTTGATTCTGCCCGTATAGTGGTGCCTGCTGTGCAACTGGTGGAGGATTTTCCCTGAATTGGTTTTGAGGAGGAGGGTTCCATGTTGGCGGTGCTGGTGCCCATGAAGTTGTCTGTGCTTGTGGTCTTGGTGCTGGTGAAGGGATGAAGAGGGGTCGATTCGGCTGTACGTTATTGACCTGAGTCTCTTCCCTCTTCTTTCCTTGAGGCACTGGCTTCCTCTGAGAAGGGATTCCTGTTGTTGCCCCTAGGCTCGTGAAGTCAAAGATCAGACCGGTTCGGATCCCATCTTCGACCCGATCTGCCATTTGTACTAGATTCGAGAATGTGCCCGTGGTGTGCCCCACTAGATGAGTATAGAAGGCGTGCCCTAGTGTTGAGATAAACGTGGTGCTCATCTCTTGCTCTGTCATTGCGGGCCTTACTTGTGAGGCGGACTCTCGCCATCTCTGTTCATACTCTTTCACCGTTTCCCGTTGCTTTCTTGTCATTTTGGCCATGTCGTTTCGGTCTAGCCCCACATCAAAATTGAATCGGTAATTTTGCCAGAACATTTCGGCTAAGTCCTGCCAGTTTTTAATGAGTAAGTGATCTAGTCTGGAAAACCATTTAAGCGCCGGCCCTGTTAAGCTCCTCTGAAACAGTTGCACCAATAACCTATCATCTTCACCATACTGACACATGGATCCACAATACAACTTCAGATGCGACAGCGGACACCCCATTCCGTTATATTTTTCAAATTCTGGACACTTGAACTTGGCTGGTAATTAAGCATTGGGGTAAAAGCACAGATCCTTGAATCGGGTTCCGCTCATAGAGTTGAGACCCTTCATCCTCCTCATCTCTTCCTGTAGAGATTCGATCTGCTAAGTCAATTTTTCCTCTGTTGCGCTTTTGGCTTCCGTAGCTCTGTACTTACATTCATCGTCGGGAATGACTACTGGGGGTGGTCGATTCTGTGGAATATAGAGCGGAGGCCCCTGGTATTCAAGCACTGCAGGTGGCATTGTAGTCTGGGGTCCCTGTGGAGGTTGTTCGGGTAACTCTTGATTCGACCCGGATGCGTGCTGCTGTATCGTTTGCGCTTTCAGGATGCTGGCGTTGGCTAGCACAGTACTTACTATCTTCTCTTGTCTCTCAATTATCTTTAGTAGTGCTGTTATCTGCGGGTCGATACCTGACGCTTTGGTCGCTAGAGGTTGTGTCGGTTCAGAAGAACTCATGGTGACGGTAGACGATCTGAGAAAATAGGGAGGCATTTCTGGCTGCTTGTATTTCTTTCGCTTGGCCACCTGTGTGTACAGACGACCAAGTGTTACTATCTTGTTTACAAAAATAAAGATGCATGATGTTTTATTAAGTCGGGTAAAGTTGTTTATTATGAGTTTTAGCGAAAAAGTAATTTCTCGGCGCGGAGCCGGCATCAACACGGAGTTGGTAAAACATTTTACAAAAGAATTACATCAGCACGGAGCTGGCATCGACACGGAGTCGGCATCAACACAGAGTTGGCATCAGCACGGAGCCGGCATCGACACGGAGTCGGGAGAACATTTTGAAAAAGTAATTTCATCAGTAGGAAGCTGGCATCAGCATGGAGCTGGGAAAATATTTTGAAAAAGTAATTTCATCAGCGCGGAGCTGGCATCGACAAGGAGTCGGGAACGCATTTTGAAAAGTAATTTCATCAGCACGGAGCTGGGAAAATATTTTGAAAAAGTAATTTCATCAGTGCGGAGCTGGCATCGACACGGAGTCAGGAACGCATTTTGAAAAGTAATTTCATCAGCACAGAGTTGGCATCGACACGGAGTCGGAAGCGCATTTTTTAAAAGTAATTTCATCAGCACGGAGCTGGCATCGACATAGAGTCGGGAACGCATTTTGAAAAATAATTTTATCAGCACGGAGCTGGCATCGACACGGAGTCGGAAGCGCATTTTTGAAAAAGTAATTTCATCAGCATGGAACTGGCATCGACATGGAGTCGGGAAACATTTTGAAAAAGTAGTTTTTGAGATAAATGGATTTGGAATAACCCATGTTTTTAGTAGCCTCCAATTCAGTTCTCTGAAATCACCGTCGGCCAGGTAGATCTCCAAGGAAGAGGAGGCGCACAATGGCACTCTTAAATCACCTTGTTCCCTGAATAGACGTAGTTTATCCCCCTCGTATCAACAGGGTAAGATCTTTCTAGGCACTGACATTGATTAAAGACTGCAATTGATGCTCTTTGAAATCTGATTTTTTTTTTTGTGTTATATCATGAACCCGGTTTGAAATTTGATATGGATCTGGTTTGTAGTGGATTTGGGTTGGATCTGGGTCGTGGACCTAATTGAAAAATGGACCTGGGTCGTAACCCAGTTGGATTGGATCTAGGTCGTGGCCCATTAGAAATGGACTTAGGTCGTAGACCCAGTTGGGTTGGATCTGGGTCGTAGACCCAGTTGGGAACGGATCTGGGTCGTAACCCAGTTGGATTGGATCTGGGTCGTGGACCCAGTTGAAAATGGATCTGGGTCGCAACCCAGTTAAAAATGGATCTGGGTCACAACCCAGTTGGATAGATCTGGGTCGTGGACCCAGTTGGATGGATCTGGGTCGTAACCCAGTTGAAAATGGATCTGGATCACAACCCAGTTGGATAGATTTGGGTCATGGACCCAGTTGGAAATGGATCTGGGTCGCAACCCAGTTGGATAGATCTGGGTCGTGGACCCGGTTCAAATGGATACAAGTGGGGGCCCGATTCACAAGATTATTTTGAGTTGGAAAATCCACGAATTCTTCCCCCTCTTTTTATTTATTTATTTATTTTATTTTTTTTGTTTATTTTTTGTTTATTTATTATTAATTTTTTTTGTTTTATTTTTGAAAACATTGACTAACAAAGATCCATTCTACTTAATTTGTTCAAAACTTGGTTGTTTTTTTTTTTTTTTTTTTAAGAGTTATCAATGTTTGATCAATTGTGAGTAGCCCCCTTCAAAATAGACTGTCGAGTTCACTTTATAGGGTCGAGTTCACTTTGGTCCGTGTTAATGGCACGGATGTAATGCTCATTTTGTTATCCGTGTTTTGGGCACGGATGAGACATTCACTGTTTCAACCGTTCTCAAAACACGGTTAAAGTAGTCATTGTTTCAACCGTGTCACCAACACGGATGAAGTAAATTTTGGTCCATCCGCGCCAAGGACACGGACCAGAATGAAATCCAATTTCTGAAATTTTCACAGAACTGCTTCTTTGCCCCTAGTTCCCATGTCTCTCCTGTTTTTGGGTCTTTTGCTCACTGTTTTTTTTTTTTTTTTTTTGAACATGATGCAACATGAATTCCCCCCCTTTTACCTAAGGGGAGATAAGAGATGACAAAAATAAGCCTACAATCTAATTGCCCCTTTGGGCTTACGACTTGGGTTTCGAGGCTCGACCACAATAATCACATACAACATTGCATCGGGGGTCGATATGAAATTAAAAACTTGTGTCCTAGCCTCGTCTAATCAGGCACATGCATGAGTTTAGTAGGTGGCTTCAAGGCTACCCAATTTTCAAACCTCGATGCATACCGAAGTACACACGTCGCTGGTTGGTGATCGGGTTTGATGTGTTCATTTCCGACACTTGAAATAATGATCTCAAGCCGTGGAACTACTAAGCATCGGGGCTAATAGATTGAGGGTGGGGTGGCTTGGAAGTGGGGCTATGCTCACAAGTGCACGTGTGCATTTTCATTCATTATCTTTCATCGACCCCCTTACAAATATCTTTATACAAGCAATGAAAAATAAATAAATATTACAATGGACTTGTAACAAAACAAAAAAGAAATATAGGCAACCACAAACAAACCATGTTAGTAACTAAAAATCTATGTTTTGTTTTTTTTTTCAAAAAAAAATAACCAAGTTGTCACGAGGGGTGAGCCATGTCCCCAGTGGAGTCGCCAGCTGTAGACACATGGTTCTCGTCGTTAGGACGACCACATATATTACGATTTGGAATCGCCACCATTCAAATTGTAAATGGGTGTGAATGGTCACCCGATATGTACTTTTCGAAAAATTGCCATTTCTTGGCGTTAGTGACTCGCAACGGATAGGGAACTAATCCAACGTAGAGGTTCGGGCAAGCGGTTCGGTTAGAGAAAAGGGAAGGTGTTAGGCACCCTTTTCTCCCCACCAAATGACGGTAACCTCTACACAATTCGGTCATTTTATATTAATAAAAAAGGAAAAATGAAGGTGCCACGTGTGTGCATTTGTACCCTAGATGGGATTTGTTTTTGGCTCAATCATAAGGTCATTTCATCGATGGAAACGACCCTTAGCCTTGGGGGTCCATTCATGCTTAACTCATTTAAAACAAAATGAAAATGAGGGGATATGAGAAAGGGGAGGAGAAGAGGATAGAGAGAGAAAAGGGGGGGGGGTGGTGCACTTTGAACCCACCTTGTACTCTTGATCTTCTTTTCTTCTTCTCCTTGACTTGACTTCTATGTCTTCTTGAATCCTTAGTGGAATGTGAGAGAGGTATTGTGAGAGTAGGAAAGTAGAAGAGCGATGACTAGGAATTAGATTTTTTTTTTTAGTGAGACTTGGTAACCCTTTTTGGGGTGAGGGTAGGGGTATTTATAGGAGTTGGAAGGAGGTCTGGGGGCATAATGGGGTTAAATTTTGAAAAGGATGATAATGGCATGGGTTTTAGAGGTAGAAGGTTTGAAATTTGGAATACAAGTGAGGGTATTTGTGTAAAGGATGAAAGTGAGTTGTGTTTTAACCCAAATGGTTTGGATTTTACCCAAATCCATTTGGATAGAGTGTTTGGTGGGTTGATATGAGTGATGGTTGATGGTGGAGTGGGGGTGTAAGGGAGTTGTTTAGGGGAAGAGTGTTAGATTGGTTGATGAGGTGAGGTGTGTAGATTTAGGATAATGGGTTGTGTAAGGGGTAGTTAAATTAATTTTTGGGAGGGAAGAGGGGATGGTGCCATGTGGCATATGTGATGAAAGGATGAGGTAATGAGATTGGTTGATTGGTTGATGGTGGTTGTTTGATTAGAGAGAAGGGTATGGGTTAGTTGGTTGATGGTGGGTGTAGATATGGGTTGTGATGTGGGTGGTTGTTGATGTTAGAGAGTGATGGTATGTTAGGGTATGTTGATTATGGGTTGTGATGTTGGTGGTTAGAGAATGAGGATAGGTTAGGTTAGGGTAGGGTATGGGTTGAGGTGATTTTTGAGATAGGTGATGTGGGTTAGATGAGTTGTTTAGAGAATGGTGATGGGGGTAGGTAATTAGATGAGGGGGGTGGATGGTGGTGATGACATGTGTCATCTTTTGATGTTGAGGGGTTGATTGGTTGATGTGGATAATGGGTAATGGGTTAAGGTTATAGGTTAGGTAGTGAGTTGGATATGGGTAATAGTTAGTGGGCTTTTAGGTGTTGGACTTGGGTTTAGGAGGGTTGTGGGTCATTTTGGCTTGGTTAGGATTTGTTTTAGGTTGGATATTTGAGGGAAGGTTGGTTTTAGGTTTACGTGGTGTGGAGTTGATTTTGGGTTAAAGGGGAAGGTTGGAAATTAATTTAGAAAGGGGTAAACATTTGTGGGCTTCGAATGGGCTTAGGGTGTTTG
The DNA here is from genome assembly GCF_017979445.1 of Akebia trifoliata. Classification (NCBI taxonomy): domain Eukaryota; kingdom Viridiplantae; phylum Streptophyta; class Magnoliopsida; order Ranunculales; family Lardizabalaceae; genus Akebia; species Akebia trifoliata. The sequence goes on from NC_141386.1 coordinate 14,275,736, forward strand.
CGGGTTTAGAGGTGGAGCGTTGTGAGGTGGATGAGGGGTAAGTATCCCAAGTCTCACATTTTCTAATTTATTAATTTTTTTTGGATTTTTTGAAATCATTGATTTGATCAAAAATGCCACGTGTTGGCGAATCGAGCCTTTTGGGCCCGTTCAAATTGAGGTGTCTACAGCTTTAAACTTACTCACTAGGTTTAACAAATACTCATGATAAGGCTTCAACTTTTCATCCTAAGGCTTCCATTTTTCCAATGACTGGATATGACTAAGGCTGAATCCCCAAAAACTTCAATTTCTGTAATGCTCAGATTCAAAGCAGCTTCAAGTCCAGCGATGCATGCCTCATATTCGGCTGTGTTATTGGTATTAGAGAAGACTAACTTAATAGCGATCGGAATGTGGCATCCTTCCGGAGAAAACAGGACTGCTCCTATTCCATACCCATTCTGATTGGCGGTTCCATCAAAATACAACTGCCATGTTTGGTTCTGAGGCTCTTCTTCAACATGCAAGATGTTCTCATCTGGATACTGATCAACAGGTCTTATTCCTTCTACTACCGGGTGATCTGCCAAGTATTCTGCCACAGCTCTCCTCTTGATAGATTTCTGTGTAACGTGCGTGATATCAAACTTTGATAACAACAATAACCATCGTGCGGTTCTCCCTGTCAGTGCCGATTTCTTGAAAAGATAGTTGAGAGGAACCATCCGAGATAACAAGATAATTGAATGAGATAGGATATAGTGTCGAAGTCTCTGAGTAGCCAATACTAGCGCCAAGCAAGTTTTTTCCAAGGCTGAATACTTTCGTTCATACTCTAACATCTTCTTGCTGATGTAGTAGATGGCCCTTTCTTTGCGAGTATCTTTGTCATACTGCGCAAGCATCCATCCCATAACTTCTTCTGTAACTGACAGATAAAGAAGAAGTGGTTCACCCGGTGTGGGTAGAACCAAAATAGGCGGGTTCAAGAGATACTCCTTGACTTGGTTGGAAGCCTTTTGACATTGCTCATTCCAAGTTGTTGGTTCATTCTTCTTGAGAAGCTTGAAAATTGGTTCACAGACATTGGTGAGTTGAGCGATGAATTTGTTGACATACTGGATTCTGCCTAAAAAGCCTCGAATTTTCTTTTCAATTTCCGACGGTGGCATCTCTTGGATAGCTTTAATCTTCACAGGATCTACTTCGATCCCTCTTTGACTGACCACAAATCCCAACAATTTTCCAGAAGTTACTCCACATACATATTTCTGCTGGTTGAGGCGAAGTTTGTACTTTTGAATCTTTGTGAGAAATTTTTCTAACGCAGTAACATGTCCCAATCGTTCTTTGGATTTGACTATCATATCAACTACATAGACTTCGACTTCCTTATGTATCATGTCATGTAGTAGAGTCGTGGCTGCTCTTTGATAGGTGGCTCCGGCATTCTTCAAACTAAAAGACATAATCTTGTAACAAAAGGTTCCCCACTGTGTGATGAACGACGTTTTTTACATATCCCGAGGATCTATTTTTATCTGATTGTACCCCAAAAAATCATCTATGAAAGACAGCAAAGCGTGCCCTGCCGTACTATCTACTAGAACATCTATGTGTGGTGAAGGAAAACTGTCTTTTGGGCTTGTTTTGTTTAGGTATCTGAAGTCTACACACATTCTGACTTTTTCATCCTTTTTAGGCACTAGGAAGACATTGGCAATCCACTAAAGGTATTCTACTACTTCCAAAAATCCAACGTTAATCTGCTTCGTAACTACTTCTTTAATTTTCAGAGTCCATTCCGGCTTCATACATCGAAGTTTCTGTTTAATGGGTCGAGCATCCGGATATAACAGAATTCGATGTTAACCAATATTTGTGCTTATTCTCGGCATATCCTCGTAAGACCACGTGAACACGTCTTTGAACTTTCTGAGCAAGTCTACTATCCCTTTGCATTCATCGGGGGATAATGTGATCCCAATCTGAATCTCTTGAGGACTTTCTTTTGTTCCAAGGTTGATAACCTCTACTTCCTCCATTAGAGGTTGAGCCCGACGTTCATTTTCTTGTTGAAGTAATTTGATTATTTCAGGTGGAGGTTCTTCGTCAGAAGACTTTCCCTCCGAAGTCAGATTATTAGTTAAATTATTATTGCACTCGGGGTAATTGAAATTTTCTTTCATTTCATAAAAAGGAGATGGGGTAACAGGACTCATTGCAGATTTGACAGACTCACTTGACTTAGCAAAGATAATGGACTTACTTGACTCAGCAGAAAAAAATGATACATCTGGCATGTCAGACTGAACAGGACAAAGGGGACTGACAGACTCAGTCTTGACTTGCAACACATGACTAATTACATGATAGCTAGAGAGACACCCTACAGCGGGTTTGATTACAGACTGGGGGTTTGGGATCCCATTCTCAATTGACAACACCAAGACACTGTGATCTTCAATAAATAACTGGTCAATGTTGAGGGAGTCCAGATTGAGCTGCCAGTCTTCAACTTCCTTCTCTTCAACTTCTGTGCTTGCTTCCTTTTCAGGCCAATCCATACCAAATAAGATCTCAAACCCCGGCAGACGAGTACCTGTGATGTGGTCAATGAACGTCTCTAGGAACCCACAGTAACATAAATCTTCTCCTTCCTTCACGAAATAGCCATTAAGAATCTTACGATAGGGCTTCATTTTGATAAGATCTGTAGTGCGTCTTTGCCTTTTTGCAATTGCTTTGTCCCGTTTTGTCTTCCAGTATTGGGCCCAATCTTCTTTAGTAGGCTTATATCCTAACCCGAATGTGTTGATGACCTCTTTAATCACTGGTGCCTCTTTAATACCTTACTGCTTGCGACCTAAGCCCATACCAGGGAAAAATCTCATTTTCCTGAATATATTGGCCATGTAGTAGTTAAAAGTATTTTCCATTGGAAAGTATTCTTTTATGACTTGATCCCATTGGACTGAGCATATCTTTTGAAACTCGAACCCACTGAGCTCTACTCCCTGTTGTTCTGGCTGAATCTCAAGCAACGGCTCATCCTTAGCTTCAGTATTGTTTATAATTCCTACAATTTCAGCATCTCCATGGAGAGTAATCACTAGCCCATCCTTGATAAACTTGACCTTCTAGTACATCGTGGAAGGGATAGCTTTGATCTGGTGTAACCATGGCCTCCCTAACAGTAAATTGAAAGAAGACTGGATATCGATAACCTGAAATTTCACAGGAAATTCAACTATGCCTGTGGACAATTGAAGGTGCAAAATTCCCAGTACATCCTTTTTGGTGTTGTCATAGGCCCTAACCCCTTGATTAGTGGGCTTGAGATCCTCAACTTTAAATCCAAGGCAAATAGCAGTCTTCAAAGGGCAAACATTCAGTGCACTCCCATTATCAATCAATACCAGAGGTACCCTCATCCCGTTACAGTCAACTGTGATGTGCAATGGCTTAGTGTGACTTGCCCCCTCTTTTGGGAGATCTGAGTCTGAAAAGGATAAGATATTCTCCACGTAAGTCGTCCCTACTATGCTGGCCAGCTGATCTGGAGAAGTATCGAGGGAGACTTGGGTTGTACTTAATGCTTTGAGAACAGCCTCCCTATGGGCAGTGGAAATCATAAGTAAACCCCAAACCGAGATATTAGCTACTGATTTCTTCAATTGCTTGATCACGGAGTTATCTTCTTCGATATTTTCTTTGATAGGATCTTCTCTTTCTTTTCTTGTAGGATTGCAAGATTATCAACATAGAGTTCTTGTGGCTTAAAAACTCTTCCCCCTCGAGTCATATGTCTAACTTCATCACAGGAGAGGGAGTAAGGCTCATCTTCTTCAGTCAACAAGTATGGATCTTCATCTGTCAAAGATACAAGGCTTTTCAGGTTCATTTGAGCCAACAAGTAACTAGTGAATGCGGGACTACTGTAACGAGGCGGGGATAAACAATATGTATCATCCGAGGTTAGATCAAATGATTCATAGTTCGTAGTGAAAACCTCATCAGTAAAAGCTATCCCGGTAAGGGGATAACTAGGCGATTTGACTTGGATGGGATGGATAAGAGAGATAGGATCGAATGGCAATGGGGTGTGAGAAACCATATTCAGGGTTGGTGGAGGTTGATAGGTAGGTAATGGATTAATGGTGACATTTGGTGGGCTTGGGATTGTGATCTTTTTGTTGTCAATAAGGTTTTGAATGGCATGGCGCAAGGTGATACATCGATCCGTGTGATGACCAAGATTTTGATGAAATTCGCAGAATAAGTTAGGGTTGTGTCCGACTGGTAAGGGATTTGGTACAGGTCGGGGTTGAATCGGGGTAAGAAACCCTTTTTTCAATAGTTTTTGCAAAGCCACGGTAAGGGTCATCCTTAAATTGGCAAATTGGCACGGAATTCGAGATTGACTTGGGTGAACCTGGTTATTAGTCCGGACCAGGGGTTGAGCTGGGGTAACTGAGGTATTGGCGATGTAAGTATGGTTGATATTGGGTTTGGGAACATATGGTTTCTTAGGTTTGTTATCTGAGGGGTTAGAAAGAACCCCAGAGGCAAATGCATCCTCGAGTTGGCTTCCGGCTTGTAACAAGTACTCGAAAGTAGGGAGATATTGGGCCACTAAGTGCTGAGCATATCCTTGTGAGAGGTTCTTTAGGATAATCGCTACTTGTTCCTTCTCCGAAGGTCTATCCCACATTTGGGCAACCTTGGCCCTCCAGCGACCAATGAAATCAGTGAATGTCTCCCCATTTTTCTACTTAGGGTCTGTTCTTTACAGAAGCCAGCTTCAGCTCCAGAAGCTGGCTTCTGGAAGAAGCAGAAGCCCAGAACCTGAAAAGCCACATCCAACAGAAGCTTGTTCGTTACAGAAGCACAGAAGCCAAAAAAGCATGTTCGTTTGACAGCTTTTTATTACTGGATTCTGGTAAAATGACCAAAATACCCTTAATGTTGATAATACACCCAGAATGCATAAAAAATAATCAAAATACCTTAATAAATATAAAATTATACCAAATATATATATATTATAAAATTATAAAAATAATTATTTTTAATTTAAATAAATTTATAAAATTTATAATTCTATCGAAATTTCGACAACATCTCCTTTTAAAAATGGACAAATGAAATTTTCCTGATAAAAACAATACCTATATAATACAATGTATAATACATAATCTATCCTCCACGCAATATCTCATACACATTAACATTAAAAAAAATCACATAATACGTACATCAACATGTTTTATACCATTATACTTTATCATTGTTGAAAGATAAATGTTATTATTAACATTATAATAAAAAATGACCAGAATGCCATAATAAATATATAATTACATTGAATATATATATATATATAATAAATTTCTATTATAAAATTATAAAAATAATTATTTTTAATTTAAATAAATTTATAAAGTTTATAATTCTATCGAAATTTCAACAGTATCTCCTCTTAAAAATGGACATATGAAATTTTCCTAAAAAAGAAAATACCTGCATAGTACATAATCCAATATCTACATAATATCCCATAAACAATCCAATATTTACATAACATCCCATACACATTAGCATTTCATACACAATCCAACCTCCACATAACATCCCAGTTACATTCCAACATCCGCATAACATCCCATACACAAACCACAATGGTGAGTTTAAACCCAATTAAAATCAAACCCAACTTCAAAATATGGGTTAGAGGTTTTGGATTGAGCCACATTAGAAATGTGAGAATTGCACTAAATCCCAATGTCAACCCAACATTAGTGTTTAAAATAATATAATTGTTTTGACTCATTTAAAATAAGATAATTTGGATGAGTCAACTCGGTATTTTGAAGGGTGAGTAGAAATCGGTGTTTTAAAATTATTCTTCTAAGTTCTAACATATTAAAGTAAAGTGGTTTCATGGGGCTTAGAAAAGTTAAATCTGCATTTGTTTTATATAGGGAATGGGCCTCCATGTTCCCCAAGTGATGGCCAAAAGAGTCAATGACCTTATGAAATTTGTGGTTCAAAAAATTTAACATATAGACTTGTAATCCATAGCCTAAAACTGAAAAGGAATATATACAAGTGTGCCGTCAGTTTATTAGGAATAAGTCTACAAAGTTATGGTTCATTTTTGTATCATAATGTCTCATTCAATTTTCTTAGATTTAACAAAGTGCCCAAGCATAGGAATAAGATTCAAAGGTAAGATAAGAAAGTGAAAAAGAAAAAACCAATTTACCAAAACATCCATGAAGCATGAAGACATAAAACATTCATAAATTTAACCCATTGAAAATCCAGTTACCAAGTACAAAAACCTTTTAAGCGATTTCAACACATTTCCAACAAAAACTTAGAGCTCATACCACTATAATAGTAGCATTTGGAGTTTAGGAAAGACTAATGGGTTCACCACACAATTGTTCCAGTTCACTCTCCAAAAGTTGTAACAAGTCTGCTTTTGTACGCCTATATATCCAAGCTTGACTACTCCTGTCCCAATCAAAACTTGAAGGCCACTTCATGAAAAACAGAATAAGAGAAATGAATAACTTTAGATATGGCACTACAAAATATGAGGTATTTAGAGGCGGTTTTAAACTGCCTCCAATTTTAACTAAACCACCTCCAATATATTTAAGGGCAGTTTAGTAAAACCGCCCACTACAATAGCGTCGCTGATTCCTTTTAGTGGCCGACTAAGGGCAGTTTTAAAACCGCCTCTAAATAATGATTTAAGGGCGTTTTTTATATTTTTAGAGGCTATTTTAAAATCGCCTCTAATAATAATAATTTAATGGCGATTTAAAAACTGACTCTAAAGAATATGATTTAAGGGCGGTTCTTATGTTTTAGAGGCTATTTGAAAATCGCCTCTAATAAGAATAATTTAAAGGCAGTTTTAAAACTGCCTCTAAATATTGTTATTTAAGGGTGGTTTTTATATTTTAGAGGCAATTTTAAAACCGCCCCTAATAACAAATTAGTTTTAAAAAAAAAAAACAACATTAGAAGCAGTTCAAAACCGCCTCTAATGTTGTAAAAAAAAATTAATAAAATATTCATTCCAAAATAAAACTTGCAATTATATAAAGAAAAAGAACTGTTATTGGCACCCCACATTTCACTTATCACATGTTTATAAAAAGATGTCACAACCTGTAAATGTGTTGTGTGGAGGTCTACGCTACATAAATTACAATGTACCAAACATACATCTACGAAATCCAAAAACAAAGTACGTATTCACGAATATTTTCACTATAAAATAAGAGACGACTCTATGAATTATAAACAAAATAAGTAACTCAAACATTGATCGATAGACAACACTACCTTTCTAATGGTGTGATTCTTATATAGAACTATACTAGTTCCCTTTGGAGCCAACCCATACTTATGTACATCAACTGATATTGATGTTACTCCTTCAATAGAAAAATTGAAGGGTGGAATTGGGTACCTAGAAAGGGGAAAATTATGCAAAATAATAAATACAAACAAATTAAAGAATAACTGAATTATGTTGCTTCTTGAAGAGTAGGTGGTGAAAGGAGTTAAACCAACTTTTGGAAAAGCTTTAGAATTAAAATGATAAACTAAACTCACAACAATAATGGATCTTTGCATCTTAGAAAGATTACAGAGGACTACATTTATCTAAGTTTGAATGTTTACCTAGAAGTCTAAATTAATTAAAATAAGGTGGTTCTTAGTCAAGTAAAAATACTTTCCATTTTGATTCTAAGAGAATCACTTTTATAATCTAAAGCTAATATAGAGATCTTGAATCTAATTATGTGAAAAATTAAATTTTAGAATCCAAATCGGATTTTACTAAAAAAATAATGTCATTTCAATGTAATGTTTGGTGTCATACCCCAGTTAAGCCCCATGATACTCTTATATTCATAGTTCTCTCCCTCTTCAATAGATCGGTCTTTGGAGTAGTTGGGTGGTTAACACTACCTAAGTCCTATATCTTCTATTAATCCAATTGTGTTGGTATCCACTAACTCAATTCACATCCTTGTTTGTCCCCCCATTGCTTTTTTAGAACTTCTGATTTGCACGTTCTTATAGTTCAATGTGTGACACGTAAATTGAAAGAAAGTATATTAATTATGAATATTTAAATTCATAGTAAGCAAGATTCAACAAGGTCTCCAAATCTTACCCTCGTGAAGACCAGCTCTCCTGTATGCATATACCGCAATGTTATATGAAGCTCTATCCGGTTCACATCCCACATGCTGCATTAGAGAGAATATCTTTGCAGCTCCATGTGGAAAACCTGCACGACTGTTGGATTGAGAAAGTTAATATTACTAGCCTTAAACAAAACCAAGTTGCTCCCCTATTACTAGAGACATGGTTTGAAACAACTATGCCATGATAAGAGACCATAACAAGATGAACGGACATTGACCTGTAAGCTTCCGTGAGAGCATTATAAGCATACACATCAGGCTCATGCCCATCTTCTTGCAACTCCTCAAATATTTCTTTTGCTTTCTCGCAAAGTCCTTCCCTTGCAAATGTATTGATTAGTGCAGTGTAAGTGCAGATATTAGGTGCACATTTTTGGCTTCTCATTTCATGAAACAACTTTAGAGCCAAACAAGATTTATTGGCCTACAATATAAATAACACAATAAATTTTGTACTTCACAAGGGAGGAAACAAATTGGAAATAAAATAAAAATGGGACCCACCTTTCCGTATAAGTTGATCAACATTGTATATGTATCCGTAAATGGCTTGCAACGATATCTCTTCATCCCTTGAAAAATCTCCACTTCCTTTTCAGTGTTTCTTCCCTTCATTAACCCATCAATATAACCATTGTATACAACCACACCTGAGTAAAATATCAAGGCTTGTTACTAGATAAATTCACAAGTAATCTTTGGTGAGTAAGTAAAAGATGTAATATTCAATATTTACAAGCTAATGTGATTTGATCATTAAATGGGTAAGAATTCATTAAATACAAACGACAGCTCCCAACTTGTATGGGTCCATGTTGGGTTCAACATTTAAGAGATTGTAGAAGAAACATACTTGGAATTTGTCCACGTTTTCGCATCTTAGCAAAAATAGCCTCAGCCTTCTCTAGCAACCCAGATGCGCAATAGGCACGCAAAAGAGGTGCAAAAGTGTCGTCGGTAGATAATATATTTGGTTTTCTATGTTATCTTAGATTTCTTTCATGATATCTTACACAAGATTTCAAATGTCATTTCAATGTAATGTTTCTGCTAGTAGGAAAAACAAGAAATTGTCTCGACCAGAACATTCCAAGAATTCTGAAACATACAATGTTTCGGGGTCAATGTTTCATTCCAGTTTTGTCCAAAACCAGCATATTCCATTGAAACATTCTGAAATGAAACGAAACTTTGAACAATGTTCTTAAGTTTATTTTATTTAACCATTTTCCAGTATAACAAAAGTAAGACATTCTGTGAATAAAAACTATTTTGGTAGACACTACATGAGAGTGCCACAAAATCAGTTGTGAATAAAGAAGATATCTTAGTTCAGGAGTAATTACGTTACAAAACAAATTAACCGGGTCTAACCTTCTCAATGTTTTCCATCATAACTCCCTTAACTTTCGAAACTTGAACCTTCACTTTTGCAAGCTTGCTGATTTCCTCAGGATGATCGACACAGTACTGCATATGCTCCTTCAGTTTTGGCCTAAAATGTAGATTAAACATAAGTAATGCATCATTTAACAGAAAAAAGGCATGTTCCATTGATGAGTTAAGAGGCAATTCAGGGAAGGAGAATTACCCTTTGTTCAGGCTATTGGCAGCAGCAGTTGCAACTATGGCAGTAATGGACTCATTCATCCATCTATGAATATTTGCTTGGCGTGAATCTAATAGTGCTGTTGATTGGCTCGTCCGAAAGGCAATACAAGATTAAAGTTAGATTAGAACTTGCAATGTTCATTGAAAAAACCAAATTGCTCAATGTCGGGACAATGAAACACACATTCCAAGAGGAAAAAATAGATGTGTTCCCTACACTCAAATTAATGTGTGTTTTAAATTGCAATAATATCATCTGCAATCTTCACGGATTAGGAGTCTCACTGACAAAATTCATTAAGTTTGACTAAAAAATCAGAAGCTAACAACAGAGTAACACACATAGTGTGAGTGTGTGTGTGTAAAATACAGATTGAGAGAGAGAGAGAAAAATGATACTAACCCAATATCTATATGCAAGAACTTTGGCCGAAACGTTTTGAGAAGGGCAAGAACCCAAACTAATCTGTTTTACAGCCTCAATGTACACCGCCTTGAGATCCTCTCTTGCACTCAATTCCAATGCTAATTGTATCTGATATTCCTTCTCCCCCTCAGGATCCCTTAAAGTGCTTGACCCTGAATCCACTATAGTCATAACAACAAACAAAAGAACCTATTTAATAGAAAACAAGTGTCTTACTTGATTATCTCTCAAAAAATAAATAAAAATACTGGCAGAGTTGAGTGTAGTAATGGCCATATTTCAAAGTTCCCAGACGATGTTAGAACTTTGCAATATAGTAGCAGCCCATGTCCACTTCATAAAACCAAATTTTGAAGAATGTAAGTTGGCAGAGTTGTTACAGATCATCTAAATTGGTGGAGGAGTTCTATGGGCTGATCTTCTGGAGGAGACATTGAAGCATGATTTAACTCCAAAATCTTGGACTGACTATTTATTTATAAGTGTGGGTGGGACACTCTTAGTTGGTGGCATTAGTGGGCAAACATTCAAATATGGGCCTCAGATATGTAATGTTCTTGAAATGGATGTGATAACAAGTACTAGTTTGAGATCTATGGGGTATAAATTGTACGATGCTTCCCCGATCCATCTGATTTACAGTTGTTAAATATAGTAAATTATATGGTCATTATATGCTTGATTGTTCTTTGACCAAAAGCATTCAAACCGATGCAAAGTTTATGGTTTGGTGTGGTATTGTAGTTTTATTCAATTGATTGAGGGTATTATTTACGATATTATGATAATATACCTTTTGATATTAGTAGGTAAAGTTATAAAAGTTCGGCATTTGGATTTTTCAGGTATGTTTACAAATGATAACTATAGCTGTCCTCATCTAATAACTAACCGAACACACGTGCATTTTTTGGTTTTGTTTATGTTTTTACACAATGACTTGTACACTCCATAGAAACAAGTGTTCAATCTAATATACATACCTATACACATTCCAATACCCCATAGGTTGGAGATGAAGTAGAAGGCTTCATAAAAATACTAGTCTAGATAACAAATAATTTAGCCACATCTTTGTAAACGATAACGACAAATGATATAGACAACGAATAAGCAAATCTAGGCAGTGAAACAATTTTTTTGCCCATAGACATTGAATTTGGAATCTTAACAAAAGGAATGAAGTCAAAGAAATAATATGAAAAATTAGCTTTACTTTGAACATTTGAGTGAATTAGATAGCCAAAGAAAATAAACGATGCAAAAGAGACAACAATGGGAAAAATATGATTTCGGAGATTCAGTCCAATAAAACTTTCCATGCTAATTAAAAAATGGATTACCTTTCCAACATCATTACGACCCAAATCAACTAGCATAATGTGCTCAACACATTGCTTTTCATCATTCAACAGTTGCTTCTCTAATATCTCATCTTCTTTGCTTGTCTTACCTCTTCTAACAGTCCCAACAAGCAATCGGCTAACAGCCTTATTCTGAGAACATAAAGAGGGTTGCACAACTCTAAACCTGACTGTTTTATACCAAAAAGAAGAACATTATTATGTTCAAGATTTAATATAAACTATGATGAATAAATTCCTTTCTATGGTATTATAATGCATATAATAAATAGTAAATCCATGAACAACTTGGTTATGTATAGTCTACGGAAGACCATTTCTTAGCTCGGTGAGAAAGTCAATTTAGAAGTAAAATTATCTTACTCACCATAAGTAGTTGTATCAGTTCACCTTCTTGACACGGGTTGGAATTTCTGGACTTGAAGCCACTAAGATGCATCCCTAGGCCTCATTAAGAAAGAAAATATAATTAAAATCAATATTAACATGCTGAAATTATTAAACGCTGTAGAGAAAAGTAGACATACTTACAAATACCCCATATGCGGACTTAGATTTACAACTATTAATGGTCTATAAACCTCAAACAGGTCTGGAAATGTTTGATGCTCAAAACGTTGGCTTAACACAGCCTGGAATATTTCTTTGGCTAAGATATGTTCTTTAGCCTGCAGTACAACTTTCTTGTATTCCTCACTTGTCATTGATGACCTCTTTAACGAAGAACCAAAATGGCGAGTATATAAATTCACAGAACCAGAAGCTATCCTTGGGCTAACAATAGACAATCAATTCAAATATACTGTCAGTGAGTAGTCGTAGGAAACTAATGCAAAGAAGGGTAAATGATCTACTCGTACGGCTATATTCTGTACTTTGGACACTAAAAGTTCTAATTAGTTCATTCCATCATCAAAGTAAATGAGACTTTAAAAAAATAAAAAACCAAATTCAACACTTATATAAGGCATTAGAAACATCACATTTAGGTATAAGTCTAAATTTATCATGTTTTTTAATAAAACCAAAATTCAGATATCCTAAACTACAAAGCCATAAATTAGATGACTAAATCCCATAATTTAAAAAAAAAAACTAACATCCCTATTGATTGCATTGGTTATATTTAGTTTAATCATCTTATTGCAACCCATTCAATAAAAGGACTACTATAAGTTCCTTAGATCAATCATTTCTAATTTCTACAAAAAAATGAGGAATGAACCATCTAGTATAGAACCTGTTAAATTTTATGTAAAGAAGATGAATAACACTCTTGTGTTAATTGCATGCAACAAATTAGCTCAAGTTCTATACAATAGATGTTAAGCTTGCAACAAGTAAATATTAGAGCAAATCTAGAAGCTAAAAAACAAGAATTTGTTATATTTCTGTACATGAACTGGTACAAGATGAGCAGGGCCACTCTTCTTGTTGTTTTGTTTCAAAGCACTTGATTTGTAACGAATCACTCCTTGTATTCCTATCTAAAATAGCACCAACCATACTTTTCTAGGGTTATTAAGTCCATGAAAAACCTTCATCTCCACTATTCATTTTTATAACTATTTAAAAAAAAAGAAACCCAAAAATTGGATTGATTTATCTAATAAGAAAACAACAATAGTTATTGCCACAAATTCTAAACTACACTTCTATCTTCTTCACCTAAACAACCCCAATGTTGCAATGTAACAACAGACCTACATATACATTTTTATTTTATAATTTTCCAGTCTTCACAAACACTACTTGACACACATAAATGGCAAGAAAAATAGAGTAAACTATGAATAACAAGCAGTAACTTCACAACCCCATTTTATTTCTTAATATGGATTGAATAGGGAAGGAACAAAAGGGGGGATATTCTCAAAATTTAAATACAGAAAAAATGGATAAAACAAATGAAATCATCACAGATGGTAAACACACCCCACACACAAGCACACCAACAAAGGTTTATCAGGAGAGATAAATATTTTTTTTTTCAAATAACAAACAATTTGGGGGGAAAATATCTAGGGCAGGATGGCAAACTATCCAGCTTGAACAAAGGTAATTAATTCCCTTCACATAAAAAACAAAGCTTCCAAATAATCATTTATATAAGCTAGGCATGTCCAATGAACACTTCTGATATGAACTAAGATGATTAAACACTGGATTCCTTTTGAAAGAAATTTCAGCTCTCATTCCTCAACAAATCCATCAGTATTGAGCACAGAATATGGTAACTCAATCGATTACAGTTATATATATATATATATAGAGAGAGAGAGAGAGAGCTCACCGGTAAAGTGGCAGCGGTGCCAATAAAGTCAAACTGAGATGCTCCAATTTTTAGGGCTTTCAGGTAAAGAGAGAGAGCTCCAATCCTTAGGGCTTTTGGATAAAAAGTGAGAGAGAGAGAGAGAACCAGAGGACGAGATGAGAGGATCAAAGAGATAGATAGTAAAGGAATCGGGCCAAAGAGCAAATAAAATACTGCAAAAGATTTGACGGGAAGGAATTGCACCAAAAATTTCAGAGTCGTCGTATTGATCTGGATTTAGCGATAATTTTTCAATCAAAGGAAGAGAGGGAGATCGAGAGTCTCTAGGGTTCCTGCGAGAAAATCATCCAAAAATCATATAGAGAAATTCTTGAACCAAAACAGATTTAGATTCTTTGACGGTTTCGCAAAACAGCCACCCCTAATCGTCTCTTTGGAGGCGTTTTGCCAAAAATCGCCTTCATTTTCTGATCGTTTGAGGCGTTTTTTACCGAATGCAGCTGATTTAGTTTCTTAGGAGGTGCCTGATCTAAAACTGCCATTGATGCGACTGTTAAAGTGGCGCTTCGCTAAATTGCCCTAAAAAAAAGCCTCTAGAAACCCTTTATTTTGTAGTGTGGTGATAAGAAACAATAATAAAATATAAATCAGTCTTAGAACAGAAACCCAACAAAGAACATTTTTTAACTACGTAGTCACAAAACTATCTAAACACTAATAATGGGCAATAACGCCTCATTAGCCAGTAGAAAACATGGAATCAATCAATTATAATAGGTGACAGTGTTGCAACAAAGACCAAATTTACATCAAATTGTAAATAGACCTTAGCAGCAGTAATGTGCACAATCATGATCAAGATCAAAAAATGTGGCACAAAAGTGTTGGGTCAATTAGCAATAGCAATCAAATGAAAATGATGTAGGTAGAACACAATTATAGGTATTAGGAGAAAATGAGATCAACTTATGCATGTAAAAATAATACCAACAAAGGAGATGGCTAATATAAATAGTCATCATGAATTCCAAGTTAGATTGAGTAACCATATTCAATACATAGGAGATAAGCAATGATAAGCAAAGCAAGCTTAAAGGAAAAAAAAATCAAATTCAGGATAAAACTCATGGAATGGATGGAAAATTACTACTCAAGTATGGGATGGTTAACATGTTGCATTCAAGTCTTGGTGATTTATCCAAAAAAATATAAGAGATAGGTCCCTTTGATATTTTCTTCCATCGAAAATATTTTACGAGGGTATGGTCTTGATGGGTTAATGGAACCTCAATTATAGACTCAATATGGCATAATTAATTTATTCTAATTGGTAGCAAATTCTGAAGAATGATTGGTTTTAAACACATTTAGTAATAAATGGTGCACATAAACATAAAGAGGTACTGATCATATCTAAAAAACAAAACATTTCAGCATTTTTCATCATAGGCTTCATGGATAATGAGATGAATCCATTTCAGCATTTCAGCATTCTAAAAAGCAAAACATTTCAGCATTCTTCATCATAGGCTTCATGGACAGTGAGGTGCTGATCATATCTGAAATGTGATCAGTACCTCACATTTCAGCATTCTAAAATATAGAACATTTATATGGAGTCAGAGGGTCCTAAAAAATTAAAAAAACCAAACTGACCATTTGTTAAGCCTTTTGAATTAGGCCAAAATCGAATTGTTCATCGATCATATTTGAAATGTGATCAATACCTCACATTTCAGCATTCTAAAAAACATAACATTTATATAAGAAGTCCTAACAAAATAATTCAGAAGAAAGGGACATGGATGAACTAATTCAAAGAAGTCCTAACAAAAAGAAAAAAAAAACCAAATAAGAAAATCTAGGTTTAATGAGATGGAACTTTGAGATTGAAAATGATAAGTGTTCGTTCTTATCAATTTCTCGATCGACTCCATTCCAAGAGATTACATTGTAATCGATTCCAATAAAAAGGAATCCAAAACCAAGGTGGATACCTATTAACATAACACATATATCTCAAAAAAATCAGAAAAAAACTCTTTAAAATATAATCAATGAAAAACACCTAAAAACCAACATCAAAATTCTTTAAAAAAATCCCTATAACAGAACTTAAATCATATTTTTATAAAAATTGGAAACTTGAAAGTGAAATAAAAGAAACTCGCCTTTGTTCGATTTGAGAAACCCTAATGGCACAAATAATATTTTGAAAGCCTGTAGAGAATGGGAGAGACGTTGTGTGAGTAAGAGATTAGCTTGAGAGAGATGGAAGAGAAAAGATTGTCTCTTGCAATGAGTTTTCGGTTGAAGTAGAGTAGACGATGATCTTGGGGAAGAAGAAGAGACTACAGAGAGGAGTTGGCGGAGTTGATGAGTAATTTTGGGGAAGAAAAAGGGATTCGAGAGAGGAGTTGGGAGCTACAACGAGAGTGACGCCGTCTGTGCTCTCCTCTGTGCTGAAAATCGATCGAACGAAGTGTTTTAGGTCTGTACTTTCGTTGAAAATTCAAGAAAAGGTGAAGGTTATTTTGGTTATTACACCTAAACCATTTTTCGGTGAACGGCTTTGCGCAGAAGCAAAATAGAAAAACCCCTCGTTGACGACTCTTGATAAGAGCTGTATTTCAGCTTTTTTTAATATTAGTAAGAGTTAAAAAAGCCTAAACGAACGGTGCTCATCCGGATTTTTTGGCTTAAAAGTCAAAAAAGCCGATGGAGCTGGCTTCTGAAGCTGAAACAAACAGCCCTTTAGTTGCCTCCAAATCTCTTCTTGAAGTTTCAATCTCGGTACTGTACTTATACTGATGCCAGAAGGCCTTTGACATGCTCTCCCAGGTGCCCACAGTAACTGGATCTTGAGACATTAGCCAACGTAGTACTGATCCTGATAAAGTTCTTTGAAACAACAATGTCATATGTTCGTCGATGAGCCCCATAGTGCGCATGTTAGTAACATACACCTTAAGATGTGTTTTTGCACACCCTATACCGCTAAACTCGTCCATTTTCGGCATTACAAACTTCTCTGCAAACGAATTCTAGGGATACGGTTCAAAGCTTCAATGCCTGCGGTAATTTTATCGATAGCTTTTATACTCTTCATAGTTGACTCTAATTGAGACATTCTGTTAGCTAACACTAGATTTTCATCAACATACTCTTCGTCTCCGTCGAGTTCGAAGACTTCACGTGGACGTCTCTCTTCTGCCTCCTTTCCTTTTGGGTCATCTAAGGGATTGCCCGTTGATTCCGAGGTCTGTTCTAACACTTCCACTTTGCCTTTTATACTGTTGATATCATTGGCAAAGGCTGCCAAGATCTTACGGATCTTTATGAGTTCAGATTCTGAATCATCTCTGCTTGTTGACTTGGTACTGTAGCTCATTCTAACCGACTGGACATACGACTCCAACTAGGAGGTGGGCGCTTGAGTTTGGGCGTAATGATAATCCTATATGACCCCATCAAAGGTAGATTTAATCAATTTCAGTATTACCCCCTTGATAACATTTTAAAGAATCATTTTATTGAGGTTTGTGCACCAATCCATTAATTAATCCATTCACACAATGAACATTCAAAGAAGAAATAAATATTTATTTGAAAAAAAAAATAGTTTTTTTGAAAATGATTGACAAAGAAATGTTCTTAATAAAAACATCTTTCAACAAATTTGACTTGAACTATTTTTACATGGATGCTTGGCTTTGTCTTAATGGTCATTAGGATTGTTGTCAGGCTTGACCCTCTTAACTCTAACAACTGGCTCTTTGAATTCTGCAGGTCCGTCTGGATACCCTAAGGTGCGCTTGTTCCAAGCCTTCTCAATGAGGTGCACTAACTTTTCAGTCAAAGGCTCGGGGGAAAAGAAAGATTTGTGTTGAAGTGAAGATAACTCTATAGGTACGTCGTATTGTTCTGGGATCAAATTAGGATTGTAAAAAGATGTTTCTTCTAAACCGATCAGACGGACATAATAGGATCCTTTGATTCCTAGAACAGGGGGATCAGTCATCCACCAAGGGCATCTTAAACCGATATGACGGACAAGACGAGAGTCTAACCATTTGCTCTAAACCTTGACTGAGTTGTGACGCACTAACAGGTTTCTCTTGCAAAAGTATTCTTGCCCATATTCGAGGTTTGAGGGAATATTTACGATTTTGAGATGATCACAAAGCCACATATAGAGTAAGTAGGGGCTTCCTTTGAAGCTTTCCCGCTCACCAGTTTTTATGGCATCTAAACCTGAGAAAGTTTCAGCTAAGATGAGAGGTACCGGATTGGCTTTCCTTGAGAGTTGAGAGGCTATATCTATGAAGGACTTAGTGATAGTTTGACCATCATTATTAGAGGTCAGTATGTATTGGTTAGGATTCCTAGGCACAATCGATAATCTCCAGTAGCTCGCCAGGCTTCGGGTTTTACATTGACAGGATGACTGCAGGAGCGATACGAGCCCAGTAAATGTACTAAGTCCAATCTCTTGTTATGAACTAAGGTCTTGGCTTCTTCCTTGGAAATGTTCAGTCCTGTCGCGAGGTCAATAGAATATCCGGTCTTCAATGAGGGCCTGACTAGAGGTCCTGAAGTGAATATCCCCATGATGCCACAATAATCCTCGTGAGTGGGGCACAAGTGCATATACCCCATATGGAATATATGAAGATAGGGGTTCCATCGCTTAGCCATAGCACGTAAGAGATTCCAGTCTATCTTAAACTCGTGGAAGTAGAGAGCACTTGAAATCGCCTCGACCCCGCGGTCATCCTCTAAATAGCATATTAGAGGTCCGATCTACGTATCTCGGGGATTTTTAAGAAATGGGGAGTCGCCAAGTAGTTTAGGTTTAGGAACCAAAATTAACTCCAAATTGATATGAGTCGGTCCGTGGATCAGAGAGATGGGTAAGGGGTCAGGTTATGGATTTCGAAAGGTGTTAGGCACCGAACCCGCCTGATCAAGATGATCAGTCTCTACTACGATCCAAAAATATCCTCGGTCAACATTCAAAGACTAAAAGTCAAACTAGGGTCCAATCATCATCAAATTGCATCGGATTTACTAAACAAATCCTACGATTAAAATAATTACATGATTTAATGAGGCATACATGACACCAAAAATTAATGGATCAATTCGATTATATTTTGAACAATACGAAATCGATTTTCAATGCCGCGTATATAAGATGAGTGAATTGGCTCATTGACGATATTTTATCAAAGAGATTCAATTTTTGAACCATTACATGCATTAAATTCAGTGGGTTAACTCACAAATTTTGAGTTGCCACGTGCATTAAATCAGTGAGTTAACCACGGGCCTAATTTTAAAATAAAATCGATTCAAATTTTCAATGTCCCAAAAATCAGCGAGTCGACTCGCAATTTGTTAATCAAAAGAATCCTAATTTTTTGGAATCGCCACGTGTATTAAATCGGTGATTTAACCCACGTGCCTAATTTTTTAAAAAATTCTATTCAAATTCTCAATGTCCCCAAGATCAGTGAGTCGACTCGCAATTTGTTAATCATAAGAATCATAATTTTTTTTTGGAATCACCACGTGTATTAAATCGGTGATTTAACCCACGTGCCTAATTTTTAAAAATTCGATTCAAATTCTCAATGTCCCCAAAATCAGCGAGTCGACTCGCAATTTGTTAATCAAAAGAATCCTAATTTCTTTTGGAATCGCCACGTGTATTAAATCGGTGATTTAATCCACGTGCCTAATTTTTAAAACATTCGATTCAAATTCTCAATGTCCCCAAAGTCAGCGAGTCGACTCGCATTTTTACATCATAAGAATCATATTTTTTTTGGAATTGTCACGTGTATTAAATCGGTGATTTAACCCACGTGTCTAATTTTAAAAATTCGATTCAAATTCTCAATGTCCCCAAAAGCAGCGAGTCGACTCGCAATTTGTTAATCAAAAGAATCCTAATTTCTTTTGGAATCGCCACGTGTATTAAATCGGTGATTTAATCCACGTGCCTAATTTTTAAAACATTCGATTCAAATTCTCAATGTCCCCAAAGTCAGCGAGTCGACTCGCAATTTTTACATCATAAGAATCATAATTTTTTTTGGAATTGTCACGTGTATTAAATCGGTGATTTAACCCACGTGTCTAATTTTAAAAATTCGATTCAAATTCTCAATGTCCCCAAAAGCAGCGAGTCGACTCGCAATTTGTTAATCAAAAGAATCCTAATTTCTTTTGGAATCGCCACGTGTATTAAATCGGTGATTTAATCCACGTGCCTAATTTTTAAAAAATTCGATTCGAATTCTCAATGTCTCCAAAATCAGCGAGTCGACTTGCAATTTTTATATCATAAGAATCATAAATTTTTTTTCGGAATCGCCACATGTATTAAATCTGTGATTTAACCCACATGCATAATTTTTAAAAATTTGATTCAAATTCTCAATGTCCCCAAAATCAACGAGTCGACTCGCAATTTGTTAACCAAAAGAATCTTAATTTTTTGGAATCGCCACTTGTATTAAATCGGTGATTTAATCCACGTGCCTAATTTTTTAAAAAATTCGATTCAAATTTTCAATGTCACCAAAATCAACGAGTTGACTAGCAATTTTTATTGTGAAAATTGATTTTTTATTTTTATCTTTCGTGTACACCAATAATTTTTATTGAGTAGATCAACATTAATGAGTGACATCAAAAGTCGACGAATCGACTCGATAGACATCAACAATCAATGAACCGGTCCACTAACTTGAAAATAACGAGTTGGCCCAATCAATCTATCAACAAAAATGGTCGAATTGATCCACTAATTTTTTAAAAAATTAAAAATTGCCATTAATACCACGTATGCCCCCAAAATCAACGGATTAATTCTAAAGCATAAAAATATGAAATCAAGAATCAATAATAATAAAAATAAACTAAAAATAAAAAAATAAAAAAAAATAAACAAATGAATAAATAAAATAACTTACCTTTACCAAATAATTTTAGATGCGTGGATTCCTTCAAAAAGAAATTGAAAAGTTTGTGACACCCAATGATGTTGGAATAGGAGGAGATGATGACCATTGTGGGGTGTCCAATAAATCAAAGAAGGTGCATTGCCAAAAAGAGAGAGAAATTGTTATTATTTTTTTTATGTAACGAAAGAGTATTGGAGAGAAGTTATACGATTAATGAAGATACAAAAATGGGTAGCAAGATAGATGAAATTGGAGCTTTAATGGGTGGAATATGATGAAGGTGTGGCTGTAATGGAGATGAAAAAGTTACAGAAATTTTTTTAATGGGGGAAGAAGAAGATAGAAAGTTGCAAAATTTTTAATGGGGAGGAAGAAGATGGAAAGTTGAAGAACTTTTAATGGGGAGGTTGCTGAATTTTTAATGGGGGAGGAAGAAGATGGAAAGTTGCAGGTTTTTTGGTTATGGAGGGTAGTAAAAAAACGTCGGCTCGAGTCCCCTTCAATGGTCCCTTGCCTTTTCCTTATATAGTGGTTCTCCCCAAAAATCATGAGAGAGGGAGAGAGGGAGAGATGGGAGAGATGGGAGAGTGAGAGGAGACCATGGGTGGTTATGAGGAGGAGTTAGAGATGTTGGAGAAGAAGATGAGGGAGTTGGAGAGTGCCCACATTTTATTCTCTCTCTCTTTTTTTTTTTAATTTTTTTATTTATTTTGGAGAAGGAGAGGTGGTAATCCCACGCTACTCGTACTACGGTAATTTCTCGCTAATGAGTTGTGATTGGTTGAATTTTATTATTATTATGTAGTTGAATTTTGGATTCGTTGACATTTTGATTTAACATTTATGTTTTAAATTAAATTTGAATTTGTGTTTGGTTTTAAATTTTGGATTAAAATTGTTAGATTAAAATTTAATTTGAATTTTGATTGTAATATTGGTTATTGGTCGATTTTATTTTGTTTCGATTAGTTGATCGTTCGATTTTAATTTTCTTTTTATATTTTAATTTATTGAGTGATTTTCAATTTGATTTTAATTTGAGTTTTAATTGTTTAATTTGAATTTAATTTTTAATTTAAATTTTGAACGGGTTGATTAATTTGCATTTTAATTTGAAATTTAAATTGATTTTAATTTTTAATTGGTCGGTTGATGGGATTTCGCTTGGTTAAGTTTTGAGTTTTAATTTGATTTTCTATTGGGTTCGATTTTAAATTTTAAATTTATTGATAGAATTTGAGTTTAATTTTGATAGTTGATTACTTGAAATTTTTATTTTGGTTGATCGAATTTTTTTTATTATTATTTTTAATTTGAAAAATATTTTTGATTGGATTTAATTGTTCGATTTTAATTTGAATTGTTTAATTTTTAATTTGAATTTTATTTTTAGTTTAGATTGGATTTCGATTTACATTGTCCTAGGGATCGGGATTTCTAAATTGTAGAGTTGGATATTGAAAGGTATTTTGGTTTTTTGGTGATTTTTACAGATTTTTCTCGAACTTCTCTATTTTCATCGATTTGGGTCTCGTTAGACTCGAAAACACATTCTGAGTGTAATGGAGGTACTTTCGAGATTTTTCGGAGTTCCGAGGTCCGAGGTATATGAGGGGTATTTTCGTCATTTTGATGATTTTTTTACAAATTTTTATAAATTTCTCTGTTTTCATCGATTTGGGTCCCGTTAGACTCTAAATCACGTTCTGAGTGCAATGGAGGTACTTTCAAGACTTTTCAGACATCCAAAATTTTTGAAGGGTATTTTCGTTATTTTTGTGATTTTTACAACTTTTTTAGGAATTTCAGCATGAGGTTTCTTTCAGTCACTGTGTGAGTATTTCTAAGTTCTAAAGTTATATTTTCCTAGCGTAGCGAGGTCTCTAAGTTATCGAATTGTGTAACGAACCTATGTGTACGTACTTGCTAAGTCAGGTGTAAGATGTAGCGATCCTAAGCGTGTGTAAACTTCTATGTCGAGTTGTGACAAGTAGGGGGATGAAAAGAAATTAGAAACAGAAGGAATCAAGCAGTACTCACAAGCCTTCGAGTTCTTTTATGTTCATCATTAGGAATCCACCAAAATCGGGTGACGAATTGTCTAATTAGGCAGATGCAAAAATGGTGTGTCTACAGATGCCCGTCTTTGGTAGAGGGTGGAAGCAAACTAGATGCCCAATCTATTGTGGTAGATAGTGCGACATCCGAATGCCAAAGATAGTGACAGTCCATTTTGCAGCCTAAGTCGGTAATTTGTCAAAGTATCCAGATCCTTGAGAGTAACCTCTCCTTGGAAAAATGTCAGATCCTTGAATTTTGAAAAATTCTCCTTGATTAATGAGAATGCAATACGAGTGCACGGGTGTGACATTGTGTAGTGATGAACATAAAAATTCGTGCAACATGTTTTTTTTTCAGACAATCAAATAAAAATGAGTAAAATCTGAGTAGGTCTGAGTAAAATCTGAGAAAACCCTCGGCGGTGTCTGAGCAAAATTCGAGAAAGAATCTCGGCGGGTCTGAGCAAAATCTGAGCAGGTCTGAGTAAAATCCGAGAAAACCCTCGACGGTGTCTAAGCAAAATCCGAGAAAGAATCTCGGCGGGTCTGAGCAAAATCTGAGCAGGTCTGAGTAAAATCCGAGAAAACCCTCGACGGTGTTTGAGCAAAATCTGAGTAGGTCTGATAAAACCCAAGAAAACCATCGACGGTATCTGAGCAAAATCTGAGAAAATCCTCGGTGGTGTCTGAGCAAAATCGGAGAAAACCCTCGGCGGTGTCTGAGCAAAATCCGAGAAAACCCTCGGCGGTATCTAAGCAATCCGAGAAAGAATCTCGGCAGGTCTGAGCAAAATCTGAGTAGGTCTGAGTAAAATCTGAGAAAACCCTCGGCGGCGTCTGAGCAAAATCTGAGAATGAATCTCGACGGGTCTGAGCAAAATCTAAGCAGGTCTGAGTAAAATATTGGAGCAAAAATCTCATTCCACAGGAATCACTTTTTTTTAGATAGTCAGGTCAACATTTGAACCTCAGGGGTTTTCAAAAAAATGCTATCAAAAGGGTAAACTTTAATTTCAGATTTTCCTTATCCTTTGGGGCTAGAATTGATCAGGCTTAAGAACAAAAATGCCCCTAGTTTGATAGGTCATTACACTAGGGATAATTGAATATATTTTGAAATGACATGCCCCTAATGTAAGGGAAAAATAAATATGCTTCCAGACAAAAGGAGAAGTGCCCCTTAATATGAAAATTAGAAGTCTTAGATTATTACAAGTGCAATAAGGATTCACTTTTAATTTTGACTTTATTGAAGATCATGAGTCAGACTCATCTGTTGGAAACAAATATTCAATTTTGAGATTCATCTTGGAGATCACATTCTTTCCTCTTTGGCTCGCTTAGGAAAGTAAACTTTTCCAGATCAGTCGTAGACGAGATACATGTGGCTTCTAAGTTTTTTGCCTGACTTAAACTAGGTATTGAAGCTTGGACATTCAGAACTCTGAGGCTTTGACTTGACTCGTCTTTGGAGATTCTCGGCTCGACGAAGATTTTCCTTTGATTGCTCTATCTTTTGCCTAGATTGCCTGTTCAGGTTTTCAATCTAGCGAGCATGCTCTGATATTTGCCTAGATCGCCTTTTCAAGTTTTCAATCTAGCGAGCTTATAAATTTCTTTTTCTTTACTCTAATTGCTGCCAAGGCCGTCCTTTCGGATTTTCAACCTTGCGAGCTTACCTTAATTTTTGCCTAAGCCGCCCTTTCGGGTTTTTATAAAGGTCTGGAGTTACTGTCTGATCACGCTTACTATTTTTCCTCGACCTTTTCATGTGGTACTTAGGAGGACTTCCATAGGTAGGCCTAGGAGTAGGCAAAGAAAGAAAGGAGACTTGAGGCTCAAAAACCCGACTGCTCTTTGTGTGGCATTCCTTTAAAATAGTTTTCTTTTCCTTCCCCATTTTGACAATTTTTCTTTGCGAGGGATATATTTTTTTCTTTTTTGAACTGGTCGGGCCTGAAGTAACTTCTCAGGTTGCCTACGTACCGCAAAATTTTGGGATCAGACCAAAACGTAGTTCGAACATTTCCCTCCCCTGGGTTAAGTGATCGGGCTGAGAAAGAAAAATGTTTTTTCTATTTTTTTTATTTTTAAAAGGCTACAAGGGGCTTAGAAAGGAGATATTTAACTAGGTGACAGGAAAATTGGTTCGATCGAAGATGGCCTCCTCAAATGTAACACCGCTTGATCTGGTCAAGGTTTGTCGGTTCTGGTAATTCGATGCAATCGTGATCTTGGAGTTTAATAGCTTTCCAAGGTAGTACCTCTTTGACAATAAAAGGACCTCTCCAATTGGGCTGGAATTTGCCTCTAGGATCAAAGATGGGTGCTCGATTTTCTTTAAGTACGAGGTCTCCAGCTTGTAAGTCGCGAACTTTAACCCTTTTATCAAATGCCTGAGCGACTCTTCTCTGATAGGCTTACACGTGGTACAATGCTTTAAGCCCTTTTTCATCGATTAAGTTCAACTCTTCGTACTGGTAACGAACCCTGTCTACTTCTGATAACTAACTTTCCATTAGAATTCTGAGAGACGGGATTTCCATTTCGACTGGCAAGACAGCTTCCATTCCGTACACTAGTGAATAAGGGGTGGCTCATGTGGAAGATTGTATCGAGGTACGGTATGCCCAGAGCGCAAATGGTAATTTTTCAGACCAATCCCTATGCGACTGACACATCTTCCTGATGATTGTCTTGAGATTCTTATTGGCTGCTTCAACTGCTCCATTAGTCGGGGGACGGTAGGGTGATGATTTGTGGTGTCGGATCTTGAAATTTGAACACAGGAAAATAAATTCAACTTTGAAATGTGACCCGTTATCAGAGATCAATTCAGAAGGTACCCCATATCGACTGATAATATGAGTTTGGACGAACTTGACAACTTTGGATGCAGTGAGAACAGCATATGAAGTGACCTCCACCCATTTTGTAAAATAATCAATAGCCACGAGAATGTACTCATGTCCATTCGATGCTTTAGGTGTGATTTTGCCAATTATGTCGATACCCCAAATAGAAAATGGCCATGGTGAAGTCAAACAAACTAACTGAGATGGAGATACATGTATGAGGTTAGCATGTACTTGACATTTATGGCAGGTCTTAACTAGGTGATGACTGTCTGTTTCCATTTTTGGCCAGTAATACCCCTGTCTCATGATTCGTTTGGCTAACATTTTCCCACTCATATGCGGTCCACAGTCTCCGGAATGCAACTCTTCCATTAATCGTTCAGCTTGATTTTCATCAAAACATGACAAACGGATTCCATCATAAGACCTCTTATATAAGTTTCCTGCGCATAGGATGAACTGGGATGCGAATCTCTGTAGGGTTTGTCGTTCTTTCCTTGACGCTTCAACTGAAAATTCTTATCTTTTCAATACTTTCTGGATGTCAGTGTACCATGGCTTTCCGTCAGGGAGTCGAGCAGCGATGTCGACCTGATGGCAATATGCAGGTTTATCTTTGATTTCGGCTGTGATAGGCCTTAGTTCCATGCTTGAAGGCAAATGGATCATTGAAGAAAGAGTGGCCAGAGCATCAGTGAATCTGTTCTCTTCCCTTGACAGATGTTGGAACAAGATGACTTTGAACTTCCTTACTAAATTTAGCAGATACTCGTGATAGGGTTTCAATTTCACGTCCTTAGTTTTCCATTCTTCCAACGACTAATGTATAACCAAAGCTGAATCTCCAAATACTTCAATTTCTGTGATACCCAAATTCAAAGTAGCCTCGAGCCTGGCAATGCACACTTCGTATTCAGCTGTATTATTAGTATTGGAGAAAGCTAACTTAATAGCAATCGAAATGTGACATCCTTCGGGAGAGAACAAGACTGCCCCTATTCCATACCCGTTCTGATTCGCCGCTCCATCAAGGTATAACCGCCATACTCTATCTCCCGATTCTTCTTCAAGGTTCAGGATATTTTCATCTAGCAATTAATCGATAGGTCTTGTTCCTTCTGCCACTGGGTGATCAGCCAAGTATTCTGCTACCGCTCTTCCCTTGATAGACTTCTGCGTAACATGCGTAATATCGAATTTTGATAACAACAACAACCAACGTGCAATTCTACCTGTCAGTGCCGGCTTCTCGAAGAGATATTTTAGGGGGTCCATCCGAGATAACAGAATGATAGAATGAGAGAGCATGTAGTGTCGAAGCCTTTGAGTAACCCATACTAGTGCCAGGCAAGTCTTTTCGAGAGCTGAATACTTTCGTTCATACACTAACATCTTCTTGCTGATATAGTAGATGGCCCTCTCTTGTGATTGTCTTTGTCGTACTGTACCAGCATGCATCCCATAGCTTCTTCTGTGACTAACAAGTAAAGGAGAAGAGGTTCACCTGGGGTAGGTGGAACCAAAATGGGCGAATTTGAGAGATACTCCTTAACTTGGTCAAAAGCTTTTTGGCATTGCTCATTTCATACTGTCGGCTCATTTTTTTTAGAAGCTTGAATATAGGTTTACACACATTGGTGAGCTGAGCGATAAATCTACTGACATACTGAATTCTGCCTAAGAACCCCCGAATCTGTTTTTCAGTCTTAGGAGGTGCCATTTCTTGTATAGCTTTGATTTTTCCAGGGTCTACTTTGATCCCCCTTTGACTGACTACGAATCCAACTAATTTTTCAGAAGTCACTCTGAATACGCATTTTTGAGGGTTAAGGCGTAACTGGTATTTTTGGATCCTTGTAAGAAATTTTTCTAATGCAGCGACGTGTCTCTTTGGATTTCACTATCATGTCATCCACATAGACCTCGACCTCCTTGTGTATCATGTCGTGCAATAAGGTCGTAGCTGCTCTCTGACAGGTAGC
This sequence comes from Akebia trifoliata, assembly GCF_017979445.1. Classification (NCBI taxonomy): domain Eukaryota; kingdom Viridiplantae; phylum Streptophyta; class Magnoliopsida; order Ranunculales; family Lardizabalaceae; genus Akebia; species Akebia trifoliata. The sequence goes on from NC_141386.1 coordinate 14,303,509, forward strand.
CCCAGCGTTCTTCAAATTGAAAGGCATGACTTTGTAGCAAAATGTTCTCCATTACGTGATGAATGATGTCTTTTGCATGTCACGAGGGTCCATCTTTATCTGGTTGTACCCCAAAAACCTATCCATAAACGAAAGCATGGCATGCCCTGTTGTATAATCGACCAATACATTTATGTGAGGCAACGAAAAATTATCCTTTGGACTGGCCTTATTTAAATCTCTGAAGTCCACGTACATTCTCACTTTCCCATCTGTTTTGGGAACTGGGACTACATTAGCAATCCATTATGGGTACTCCACCACTTTCAAGAATCCAGCATTGATCTGCTTAGTGACCTCTTCTTGAATCTTCAAAGTCGATTCTGGCTTCATACGTCGGAGTTTCTACTTTACTGGCCGAGTATTCGGATGCAATGGAATCCAATGTTGAACGATATCTGTATTTACTCCTGGCATGTCCTCATAAGACAACGTGAATACGTCTTTGAACTTCTAAGAAAATCTATTATCCCTTCGCGTTCCTCGGGAGATAAGGTGACTCCAATTTGAATTTCTTAAGGATTTTCTTTAGCCCCGAGATTGACTAGTCCTATTTCTTCCATTACAGGTTGAGCCCGACATTCATCTTCTTGTTCAAGTAGTTTAATTAATTTGATAGGAGTTTCTTCATCAGAAGATTCATCCTTCGAAGTCAGATTATCAGTTAAATCATTATTGCACTCGGGATAATCAGAAACTTCTTCTATTTCATTAAAGATAGATGGGGTGACAGGACTTATTGCAGACTCGACAGACTTATCATGACCAGACCTGAGATACAACAAAGGACTTATTACATGGTAATTGAAAAGAGACCCGACTACGGGTTTGATTACAGATTGTGGGTTTTGAACACCACTCTTGACTGACAGGACTGATACATTTCCTTCTTCGATAAACATCTGAGCGATATTGAGTGAATCCACGGTTGTCTGCCAATCACCTGCTCCTTCGAATTCTTCAGATGCTCTATCTTCTTCCTTGTCAGGCCAACCCATGCCAAATAAAATCTCAAATCCTGGTTGTGTAGACACCCCATTTTTGCACTTGTCTGATTAATCAACTTGTCAACCCGATCGCAACGGTTCCCAATGATGGATGTTTATTCCAATACTTTATTTTGTAACCAGATATGTTTCAGAAATCTGGACGAGGTATCTCAAACTGACAAAACCTTAGAAACCACGCTACGCTAGGAAAATATGACCCTAGAAACATAGAAATCATCATCTTGCAGACAAAAAGAAGCTTCACGATAAAAATCACTAAAAATGATCAAATTACCAAAATACCCCTAACATCAAAACAACCCTATAGCCTACGTTACGCTTAGGAAAACTCATTCAAACACATAAAATAATAAATCGAAATCAAATAAATCATTTTGCCAATTTATACAGAATTCGACAAAATTATGAAAATGCCCCTCATAAAGTTTAAGACCATTTCATACAAAAAACTTCATAAATGACAAAAACCAACATTCCCATTAAATTTCTTATGAAAAATTGATTCCAAAATATCATGGAACATTAAAAAATGACTTAAAACGTAAAAAATCCTCTCCGAGGGCAAAACGGTAATTTTACAATTTTAATAATTAAAAATTTTGAAATTAATAAATAAACCATTAAATAATGTAAAGTGAAACATTAATAAAATTAATTTAAAAATTTGAACCAAACAATCGATTAATCAGGCTTTCAGGCAAAATTGTTGATGGTTGCCACGATATTTATTCAAGGACCCCTCCATCTGGGGGCCCAAAGAATTAAAGATATAATAAAATGGGGGTTCTCCAAAAATTAAAGTTAATCTTAAAGTCAATCAAGTAAGGCTAAAGTCAAGATATTAAAAGTCAACCAAGAAAGACTAAAGTCAAAGTATTAAAGTCAATCTCATAAGACTAAAGTCAAAACCCTAATCTAAACTAATCAAGTCAATCTCATAAGACTAAAGTCAAAACCCTAAATCAAAATCCTAATCTAAACTAATCAAGTCAATCTCATAAGACTAAAGTCAAAACCCTAAAGACTAAGTAATCTCATAAGACTAAAGTCCAAACCCTAATTAAAACCCTAAAAGAAACCCTAATCAAACCCTAATTCTTCTAAAAAACTTTATAAATAGGAGCCTCCATACCCTATTTTCGTATCAAATGATAAACCCTAGGAGAAGTAGGTCAAAAAGTCCCCCTAGCCACCCATAAACCCTAGTTTTGGAGCCCCAACTCCTTACCTAACACTCATACTTTCAATTTTAGAGTGAAAAATACTTAGAAGCCCTTCAAAAATACCCCAAAATCATAACAAGTTCGAGGAATCTAGATCCAAGAAAGAGATACCTTGCCTCAGAGATTAGAAATCAGATCTGGAGACAGAACGAAGTAAAGAGTATGGTACAAGGAGCAGTTTTATCAGATTTGAGGGAATAAAATCTTTACGTATCGAAGGTGAAATTTCTTTTATTTTTTTATGTAGGTTTTTTGTTAGCAATGTAATCTTATTTGGAATAAGTAGAGACCGGCATTAACATGGCGGGATTGGTGCCTAACACCTTCCAACCCCGTAATGTGATCCCCGGATTAATTTTTTTTTTCAGTAGATTAGTTTTTTATCCGTTTAGGGTCAATATCCGGTTTCTAGACCATAATAACTAGGTGGCGACTCCCAAACCTCAAGGGTCAAAAGTGGATCCGCGCACCCCGCGGATCGTGGGCGCTTTCAGTGGCGACTCCACTGGGGACTATTGAGGATCAAACTTGAAAAATCCCAAGTATGGAAGCATTGCCATGATGAACTAGTTTTTATTATTATTTAGTTCGATTTATTTTATTTATTTATTTATTTTTCTGGCTTGATTGTGGATGATTTTGGGTATTGCATTTTTGTCCAATTAAGGATCACTTTTTTATGGCCCCTAAATAATGAAAGATTCAAATTGACATATGAAAATGATAGAATGATGAAGGTTGGGACAATAATGTTAAAATGTTTTTATAGAATATTCTAGTGAGAATTAAGTCTGGAAACCTATTAATAAAACATAGATCTCATCGAGTAGATTAATTTAGAATTTGAGTTCACTCAATTTCGTTATCAGGAGCCTTTGATATCATCGATGCAAGTTCAATCTGTAAATCTGGAATTGTTGCTGAATGAAGGTTGAGACAGCAATATTAAAACATTTTTACAAATTATTCTATTGAGAATTAAGTCTGGGTACCTATTAATAAAATGTAGATCTCATCGAGTAGATTAATTTAGAATTTGAGTTCAATCAATTTCGTTATCGGGAGCCTTGGATATCATCGATGCAAGTTCAATCTGTAATTCTGGAATTGTTGCTGAATGAAGGTTGGGACAGTAATGTTAAAACATTTTTACAGAACATTTTAGTGAGAATTAAGTCTGGGAACCTCTTAATAAAACATAGATCTCATCAAGTAGATTAATTTAAAACCTGAGTTCACTCAATTTCATTATCGGGAGCCTTGGATATCATCGATGCAAGTTCAATCTGTAAATCTGGAATTGTTGCAGAATGAAGGTTGGGACAGCAATGTCAAAACGTTTTTATAGAACATTCTAGTGAGAATTAAGTCTGGGCACCTATTAATAAAATGTAGATCTCATCGAGTAAATTAATTTAGAATCGGAGTTCACTCAATTTCGTTATCGGAAGCCTTAGATATCATCGATACAAGCTCAATCTGTAAATTTGGAATTGTTGCTGAATGAAGGTTGGGACAGCAATGTTAAAACGTTTTTACGAAATATTCTAGTTAGAATTAGGTCTGGGCACCTATTAATAAAACGTAGATCCCATCGAGTAGATTAATTTAGGACCTGAATTCACTCGATTTCATTAATTTGGATTATATTTTCCTAATTCACAGAAAATCCAAATTTATCTAGTGTTAGCATAGTTAATGTTCCTGAGAGCGAGCTCATCTCAACAATTATCATCCTATCATCAATGTAACATCTATTGGAATCTCAATTTATTTTGGATCAACCAAAAGTGATCATTGATTGGACCTTAAAAATTATAAAAATTATGCCTATTGCAATGTTTGTTTGATCAATTATTATATGCCATGCTCATTAATTGATTTGCCATTGATCTTGATCAGATATATAGTTGATGTGCTTATTGGTGATCGTAATGATTTTATTGGACTAGTATTTGTTTTGGCTAATATTCATATGGTATCAATGTGTGATGGTATGAATAGGCCCATTTGTTTGGAAAAGGCCCCGGGCACACCCCACCCTGTTTTGCACACACCACTAGCACGTTTATATTATTGCTTTGCACACTTACACGTCCCATATAGCTAACGTGGCACTAGTGCGTCGTCCGGTTTCTTCGGAGATGCGACATCATTTATGAAAATCACAACTCCAGTCACGTACCTTAGGGTATATCAAACTGGGGCATCAATACCGTTTGATCAGGTGATTCTGAGAGGTATATTGATGCACCCAGGCTGGAGCGACCTAAGCCTTTGACCTATTGTGAGCCACACAGTCACATGTCCCGATTGCCAACGTAGTACTAGTACGTGGTCGGTCTCCTCGTGGGATGCCAAACCATTTATGAAAGCTACAACTCTTGACTCGTACCCGTAGGTATATAAAAGATAATCCAAGTATATCAATTGTACTTTTTGGTCAAAACTGATGCCTAAGCGAGATCTTGCCCCGGTATACCCTATTGTATGAGGGGGATAGACTACGTCTATTCTAGACGAGAGGTATTTAAGTGAGTCCTTGCTCAGCATTGAGCGCCACCTTTCAACTGGAGATCAAACTGGCTGTTTTTGACTTCAGAGAAGTGAGTTGAGGTTTTAGATTATCACCTATACGGTATATCAAACCAAGTCACCACGTATCAAGAGGTATATAGGTGTGCTTGGGAAAAGGTGGCCAGATAAATTGCATTGCACGTAGTAAACTTAGAGTCTAGAAGCTTTCTTATAGGTCACGACCTGAACTGACTATGGGTGTTCCCGGATTGCTCTAATCAATCCAATCAACAGGTAAGTCGACGGACCGATCCAGACCGTTCAAACTAGCCCCACTATATCGGTCCGACCCAATCGGTGAAGTGTACCGATCAATTTGAACCAATTAAACCAGTTGGCCCAATTGACAAATGGATCCAACTGATCAATACCAAATTAGTTGGACTAATTGATTTCACTTTTAAAGATCCAGACCACTTTGTATAGAAAGATTCGATCTTAGGATCAAATTAATTTGTCTAATCAAAGGTTCAATCCCAATCAGGGGTAGACCCGCGTCTAACCTTTCTCACTTTCTTGGTCACTATACACTTATAGTGCATTTGGATTCGATATTTTCCACCGAACTTGGGCTATTCTATATCGAAACTTTAATCATGTGTTAAGAGTCCAACCTTTAAAGTCAATGGTTAACCTTAGTTTACTTCCAATCAGGTGATAATTGGTCCCAAACGTTCTAAACCTCCATCTGTACCACTTTGGGTCCGTGAAAAAAGTCGTCTTTCTAGAGTACTATTGCTAAGTAGTCAGTCTTTATCACGAGAAGAAACGAGTATCATGGATGAAGCTGCGCTCCGTCAGATTTTAGAATCTTTTCAAACACAGATTATTACTTCTGTTCAAACACAAATCGAATCCATGAAAATTGAAAAGGGAAAAGATAAAGCTATAGAACCTCAAGATGTGTTTAACCTCATTGAAAACTGAAAGCGCCCTCGATCCACGGGGTACGCGGATCCACTTTTGACCCTTGAAGTTTGGGAGTCGCCACCTAGTTATTACGGTCTAGGAACCGGATACTGACTCTAAATAAATAAAGGAACAATCTACTGAAGAAAAACTGAGTTTTGGGATCACATTACGGGGTTGGAAGGTGTTAGGCACCAACCCCGCCCGGCCAATGCCGGTCTCTACTTATTCCAAATAAGGCTACATTGCTAACAACAAAACCTAAATAAAAAATTAACAAAAATTTTACCTTCGATACGCAAAGATCTTATTCCCTCAGATCTGACAAAAACTGCTCCTTGTACCATACTCCTTGCTTCGTTCTGTCTCCAGATCTGATTTCTGATCTCCGAGGCGAGGTATCTCTTTCTTAGATCTGGATTCTTCGAATTTATTATAAATTTTAGGGTGTTTTTGAAGGGTTTTTACGTGTTTTTCAAACTAAAATTGAAGTATGGGTGTTAGATAAGAAGTTGGGGCTCCAAAACTAGGGTTTATGGGAGGCTAGAGAGGCTTTTTGACCTACTTCTCTTAGGGTTTATGATTTGATACGAAAATAGGGTGAGGACCCCTATTTATAGATTTTTTTAAGGGTTGATTTAGATAGAATTAGTGTTTAATTAGAATTCTTTTAGTTAGAGTTGTATTTTAGTTAGAATTGTTTTAGGTAGGGTTGTATTTTAATTAGAATTGTTTTAGGTAGAGTTATATTTTAGTTAGAACTCTATTAAATAGAGTTATTACTTAATTAGAACTCTATTAGGATTTTGACTTTTGGTCTTATTTAATTGACTTTAGTCTTAATTGATTGACTTTAAGATTTTGACTTTAGTCTTAATTAATTGACTTTAATTTTGATTTTAGTCTTACTTGATTGACTTTAATACCTTGACTTTAGTCTTGCTTGATTGACTTTAATTTTTTGGAGAACCCCCCTCTATTATATCTTTAATTCTTTGGACCCCTAAATGGAAGGGGTCCTTGAATAAAAATCTTGGCAACCCTCAACAATTTTGCCTGAGAGTCTGATTGATCGATTTTTTTAATTTAAAATTTTAAATTAATTTTTCTAATGTTTCACTTTAATTAGTTAATATTTTATTTATTAATTTCAAAATTTTTAATTATGAAAATTGTGAAATTACTGTTTTTCCCTCAGAGAGGACTTCTCGCGTTTTAAGTCAATTTTTTATGTTCTATGATGTTTTAGATCGATTTTTCGTAAGGAGTTCAATGGAAATATTGGTTTGTGTCATTTATAAAAAAAATTTGTGTGAAATGGTCGTGAACTTTATGAGGGGTATTTTTGTAATTTTATCAAATTTTGTGTAAATTGGTGAAATTATTTATTTGGTTTCAATTTGTTGTTTTATGTGTTTGAATGAGTTTTCCTAAGCGTAATGTAGGCTATGGGGATATTTTAAGATTAGGGGTATTTTGATAATTTGGTCATTTTTAGTGATTTTTATCGTGAAGCTTCTTTTTGTCTGAAAAATGATGATTTCTATGTTTTTGAGGTCATATTTTTCTAGCGTAGCGTGGTTTCTAAGGTTTTGTCAGTTCGAGATACCTTATCTGGATTTCTGAAACATATCTGGTAACAAAATAAAATATTGGAATAAACATCCATCATTGGGAATCATTGCGATCAGGTTGACGAGTTGATTAATCAGGCGAGTGCAAAAATGGGATGTCTACAGATGCCCCTCTTTGGCAGAGGGTTGAAGCAAACTAGATAGCAAATCTATTTTGGTAGACAGTGCGATATCCGAATGCCAAAGCTAGTGACAATTTATTTTGCAGCCTGATTTAGCAATTCGTCGGGGTGTTCGGATCCTTGAGGGTAAAGTTCTCCCCGAACAAAAAGGTTGTCAGGTCCTTGAGCGAAAGCTCTCACTGGCAGTGTCAGATCCTTGAATTTTAGAAAATTCTCCTTGACTAATGTAACAACTATGCAAGTGTGTGACTTAAAATCTGAGATAAGTTTCAAAGAGTTTAAGTTGGAACTGAATAAAATATGATCATAAAATGAATATAAATGGAGCATAAACTGAGCATAATTTGAACATAGGCTGAGCATTAACTTAGCATAATTCCGAGAAAACCCTTGGCGACAACTGAGCAAAATCCAAGATAACCCTTGGCGGCATCTGAGCAAAATCCAAGATAACCCTTGGCGACAACTGAGCAAAATCCAAGATAACCTTTGGCGGCGACTAAGAAAAATCCAAAATAACCTTTGGCGGTAACTAAGCAAAATCCAAGATAACCCTTGGCGGCAACTGAGAAAAATTCAAGATAACCCTTGGCGGCAACTGAGCAAAATCCAAGTTAACACTTGGCGGCAACTGAGCAAAATCCAAGATAATCCTTGGCGGCATCTGAGCAAAATCCAAGATAACCCTTGGCGGCAACTGAGTAAAATCCAAAATAACCGTTGACGGCAACTGAGCAAAATCCAAGTTAACCCTTGACGGCAACTGAGCAAAATCCAAGATAACCCTTGGCGGAAACTGAGCAAAATCCAAGATAACCCTTGGTGAAAATTGAGCAAAATCCAAGATAACCCAAAATCCAAGATGACCCTTGGCGGTAACTGAGCAAAATCCAAGATAACCCTTGGCGGCAACTGAGAAAAATCCAAGTTAACCCTTGGCGGCAACTGAGCAAAACTAGCAGAGGAATGAAGGAATTTTGGGAAAGAATGAATGAATTTGGAGAAGACTGATTAGAATGAATCGGAAAATGAATAAATCTAGAAGATACTGAATCTGGAAGAGAAATGATCGAATCCAAGAATGATTGGATCTGGAAAGGAATCTGGGAACGAAAGAATGACATATCTCCTACTCTAGTTAAATGAATTATTAGTTAATCTCTGGGCACAGTCAAAGGTGAGATTCGAAGTGCTTTTGTTTGAACCTCAAGGTTTTATTCAAAAAAGTTTCATGAATTTAAAACCTGAGTTTTTATTTCTTTTGAACCTCAAAGATTTTTCGAAAAACTGTTATCAAGAGGGTAACCTTAAGTTTGGGGTTATCATTATCTTTTAGGATTAACATTGCTCAAAAACAAAATGCCCCTAGTTTGAACATGAACGTGGCATTGAAGATAATTGAACACATCATGCAAAAATTAAAAAAATTTCCCTAGTATTAGGGGAAAAAGTTACATTAAAGAAGAAAGAAAATGCCCCTTGTATGAAGGTTTGAAATATTTGATTACCACAAGCGCAATAAAGATCCAACTTTTAATTTTGATTAATTTTATTGAAGATTTTGAGTTAGGTTCAAGAGAACAAAATATTTTCCTTTTGAGACTCATCATAGAATTCATTCTTCTTTCCCTTGGTTCACTTGGGGAAGTAAGAATTTTCAGATCAATCGTAGACAAGATACTTGTGGTTTCCGAGTCTATGCCTGGTTTAAGCTAAGTATTGACCTTGATTATTCGGACTTCTGATGTTTCAGCTCGGACCGTTCTCAGTTTGGGATTTTCTTCTGTTTTTCTTTGTTGCTCTAACTTTTGCCTAGATCGCCTTTTCAGGTTTTCAATCTATCGACCTTGCTTTAGCTTTTACCTAGATCGCCTTTTCAGGTTTTCGATCTAGCGAGCTTTCTCTTCTTTTTTCTCGGCTCTGATTGTTGTCAAAGTTGTCCTTTCAGATTTTCAACCTTGCGAGCTTGCCTTAATTTTTGCCTAAGTCGCCCTTTTCGGGTTTTCAACTTAGTAGGCTTCATCATTTTTTTTAAATTTTTTTTTATCTTTTTCTTCTCCTCTGGACTTCTAGAGTTACTATCTGATCATGATTTGCTATCTTCCTTGGTTTTTCGTACGGTACTTAGGAGGACTTTTATAGGTAAGCTTAGGACTGGGTATAATATGAAAGGAATTTTGAGGCTCAAAAACCCAAATGCCCCTTGTGTGGCATTTCATTTAAAAAATTTTCTTGAATTTTCTTTCCCATTTTGGATGATATTTCTTTTTGTTTTAAATTTTTTTCTTTTTAGATTTTTTTTTTGTCGAGGAATCTATTTTTTTATTTTGATGTGGTCGGGCCTGAAGTAACTTCTCAGGTTGTCTACGTACCCCATAATTTTGGGATCACACCAAAATGTAGTTCAAATTTTTCCCTCCCCTAGGTTAGGTAATCAGGCTAGGAAGTAAAAGGCATAATTTTTCTCTTTTTGAACAGGCTGCAAAGGGGTTGAGAAAGGAGATAATGAACTAGGTAGTAGGAAAATTGATTCGACCAAAAATGGCCTCCTTAAAATGTAGTACCGTTTGATTTGGTCAAGGTTGGTTGATTTTGGTAACTCGATTCCATCATGATCTTGAAACCTGACAGCTTTTCCTGGTAATTTCCTTAATGATGAACGGACCTCCCCAATTTGGTTTGAACTTCCCTCTAGGGTCAAAGATAGGTGCCCGATTCTCTTTGAGTACTAAATCCCTGACTTGCAAGTAACGGGCCTTGATCTTTTTGTCAAACACACGGGCGATTCTTCTTTGATAAGCTTGCAAGTGGTACAAAGCTCTTAGTCATTTTTCTCGGATCAAGTTTAATTCTTTATACCACTGACTAACCCAATCTGTTTTTAACAATTGACTTTCCTTGAAGGCCTTGAAATACGGGATTTCCATTTCAACTGGTAAGATTGCTTCCATATCATACACTAGAAAGTAGGGAATAGCTCCAGTGGAAAACTGCATTGAAGTATGATGTGCCCCTAGTGTGAATGGTAACTTCTCTAAATAATCCTGGTGTGATTGACATATTTCCTTGATGATTGTTTTGAGATATTTTATTGGTGGCTTCAACCTTTCCATTAATCTGAGGACGGTAGAGAGATAATGTGATGTCGAATCTTGAACTTTGAACACAGAGTGATAACCTAAGCTTTGATGTATGACCAATTATCAGAGATCAATATCGCTTCAACTGTTTCATTAATCTGAGAATGGTAATCTATTCTGGGAGCTCTACCATTTTGAGAAGTGTAGCATTAATACATTTTGTAACATATTCCTTGATCTCATTTTCTCAAGTCAATATCTATCTTGTGTCAGACAACACCCATGCTTGCACCTAACATATCCTCATAGGCCCACGCGAACAAGTCTTTTGAAATTTCTAAGAAAATTCATTATCCCCTTGTATTCCTCTAGGAATAGGATGGTTTCTATTTGAATCTCTTTAAGAATTATTTTCTGTTCCGAGGTCATTGACCTTTGCTTTCTGATTGAAAGTTGAGCCCAACTTTTATCTTCTTGTTCAGGAGAAAAATATATCCTTGAAGCTAGATTATTAGTTAATTCGTTAATGTGCTCGAGGTATTCAAAATTTTTCTTTATCTAATCAAATTCAGAAGGGGCGACAGACACCTCTATAAACTCGATAAACTAACTCGACTCAACAGGAAAAGAGTAGACTCGAAAAGAAGACATGACCTTGCTGAAAAAAAAAAAACTCGAACTAACCCAAATGACTCATGAAAACTCAAGACTACCCACAACGAGCTTGATTAGGATTGAGGAGTGAGACATTGCTTACAACTGGCATGACTGAGGCACTATGATCTTCAAAGAACAACTGGGCGATGTTGAAAAATTTTGAGGTTATTTCTGACTGTTGACTTGATATTGACGTTACTCTAACTGACCGGATTTACAACCCTAGCTAGACGACGAACAATTGAGCTTAGATACAATGATAACCTAGTAACCCAATCAAATGTGGATTATCAATTCCAGTGTTACCCCCTTGATAATATTTTAAATGAACCCTGAGATTTTATTGAATTATGTACACCAATCCATTAAACAATTCATCCATAAAAGGAAAATAATTTTATTGCACTCTTGAAAATTATTGAAAAATAATGTTTCTAATGAATAATGATTTTCACAAATATATTTCAATCATTTTTTCTTTGAAAAACATTTTCTTTGAGAAAACTTTTTTGGGAAAGCATTTCCCTTTGGAAAATCTTATTGTTCTGGAAAACATTTTACTTTTGAAAATAATTTTTCTTTTGAAAAATATTTTTCTTCTTTTAAAATAGGTTAAAAATCCAAATTAGAAAAAAGTTTGAATTTCATTTTGATTCAAATGGCTCGGCCCATAATGATCGTTAGATCGAGATGGACTGGGTCAAGTTTAAAATGGATTTTTTATTGGGTTGGTGTACCCAGTGATACTGTAATTTCAAATCAGGTTAAACAATAAAAAATTTATCCTTGAGGATAAACCCGTACATTCCTCATCTCATCATTCACATGCATTCTGATCTCATCATTCACATACATTCATCAATCAAAAGGTTCCATTCAATAAACAACCTAGGAATACCCACCATAAGTTCGAGTCGTGACCTACAGGGAAGGTTTTTAGACTCTAAACTTACTACGTGCAATGCATTTTTATTTGGCCACCCTTGCCCAAGCACACCTATATACCTCTCGATACGTGGTGACTTGGTTTGATATACCGTATAGGTGATAATTTAAAACCTCAACTCACTTCTCTGAAGCCAAAAAACAGCCAGTTTGATCTCTAGTTGAGAGGTGGCGTACAATGCTGAGAAAGGACCCACTTAAATACCTCTCGTCTAGAATAAACGTAGTCTATTCCCCTCGTACAGTAGGGTACAGCGGGGCTAGATCTCACTTAGGCATCGATTTTTACCAAGAAGTGCAATTGATATTCTTCGATTATCTTTTATATACCTACGGGTATGAGTCAAGAGTTGTAGCTTTCATAAATGGTTTGGCATCCCACGAGGGGACCGACCACGTACTAGTACTACGTTGGCAATCGAGACATGTGACTGTGTGGCTCACAATAGGTCAAAGGCTCAGGTCGCTCCAGCCTGGGTGCATTAATATACCTTTCAGAGTCACCTGATCAGACGGTATTGATGTCCCAGTTTGATATACCCTAAGGTACGTGACTGGAGTTGTGATTTTCCTGAATGACGTTGCATCTCGGAAGAGACCGGACCACGCACTAGTACCACGTTGGCTATATGGGATGTGTAAGTGTGCAAAACAGTAAACGTGCATGTGGTGTGTGCAAAACAGGGTGGGGTGGTGCCCGGGACCTTTTTTAAACAAATGGGCCCATGGCCCTGATCATATCATCAAATCAATACCAAATCAATATTAATCAAAACAAATACCATTCCAAAAATATTTCATGAAAAATGAGCACATCCAATATATATCTAGATCGTGGCAATGTCAGAAACAAACATTCAATCCAAATATTTTTTATATATTTCAATCAAGGATTGATTACTTGGGTGACCTTAAACAAATTGAGATTCTCAAAGAACGTCGAATTGATGATAAAATGATGCTTGTTGAGCATAAGGAGGTATGATATATATATATATATATATATTTTTTTTAGAAGAATATAAAAAAATAAAAATTCTAAAAGAAGAGAAACTAAAGAAACCTATTATTAACTATTAGTAAACAAATTACACAAATTGAATTTTTATTTTATTTTATTTTTTGAAAAAAACTAATTATTAAAGAATTAAAGAAGCCCTAAAAAAAAACTACCCAAAATAAAATTCTATTACCATACCAATTTTACACGTTTGAGAAGAAAATTCACAAACATTCTAGTAATGCACTACATGTAAAAATTGGTGTGCCAAAAAGAAAAATTCTTTCTTTAACGTCAGCGTAAGGACTACCTTCAAGTCGCATAGTTTATTATCTTTTTTCCTCTTCTTTATAAATGCCTTTTAATCTCTAAAAAATAGAAAATTATAAACACATCTATAAAGAACACATTCGAATTTTCAGAAGTCCTTTCTCTCTGAAGGATTTGAACTTTCTTTTTTTTTATCGCAGAGAACAATCTGCAGAGAGAATTCAATTGACAAAGATTGGAGACATGTTCCCCTAATCAGTTTTCTCTAGAATTGAGCTTCAATTCTCCGGTAGAGTCCTATTTACTTCATGTCTCACACATTGATGTTAGCTCATGAGATCCATCGTGGATTATCCGCAAAGAAACAGAACACCAAACAGATCGAAGTTAATCAAAACACATATTGATTATAAAGAAAAGATAAGTGCATTCGAATTTTCTCGCTGGTTCATTAATGGAGGGCGGGATACGTAGAAAGAGTTAAAGGAAGGAACAAAACGACTATAAATCTGGAAGAAAGAAAAAGAAAACCAATCCAATCGCCGTTAACATTTTGTTAAAGCTCAAAATCGAAAAAGGCAGCATCTTCTATAACAACCCAGATTCCTTCAACCTATCTTACCAACTGGAAAACCTTAGTTGAAAAGACAACAAATTCTTCCATGGGGCAACTTTCTTGCTAAACCAAAACTTTAAAACACAAGTGAAATACCCATCTTCATCTCTTTCAGCAAGATAAAAAAAATGTGAGAATATATGGAACTCAGTCGATTCCATTCTTCTTTTCTTCTTTTGTGTGTTCTTGAGGGAGAAAAAGAGAGATTGAGAGAGAGGGGGGGAGACACAGCGAGAGATGAGAGAGAGACATCTCTCTCTCTCTGCTGATTTTCATTTTTTTTCTGTTGGAGAAGGAGATAAAAATAGCAGAAACAGATTTCTGCTAATGGCACACCACACGTAAAAAAAAATAATTTTTGCAATTTTTTTTTCTTGGAATTCTCTCCTCATCACGAACAACATTAAAAAAGATACTTTTTTTTTGTTTCTTAGGCATTACTCACAAATAATTTATTTTCACAACTCGCCGCCTATGTCTATTAACGTGCTAAAATATATATTTTTTTTTAAAAGAGAAAAAAAAAATCCATAACTCAAATTCCAACCACCATCATTCCATCCTCAATTTATGTCAATTTGAATCTTTCATTATTTAGGATCATCCCAAAATGACCCTAGATTGAATCAAAAAGAAAAATTATATGCTAAATCCAAAATATCAAAATTGAACCAAAGGGTATTAATAAAGGATAATACAAAAAATAATAATAATAATAATAATCCAAATAAAAAATGAGTCAACACCCATTATTTTAGACTATTACCTTCTTGAAATCCTGCATGATTTTAAGGTCATTCCGAATAACCCTTGATGATCCATAAAAAAGCTGTTAAAATAAAATATTCAACATCCAAACCAGTGCTCAATAATTGAACCAAAAAGAATGATAAAAAAAATAAAAATAAAATAAACAACAAAACAAATAACTAGAAATAAAATAAAATAATTAAAAAAAAACTAGGTCCTACTAACAATGTTTCCCATATTTGGGGCTTTCCAAGTCTAATCCTCAAATTTCCCCAGTGGAGTCACCACTGAAAGCGCCCTCGATCCGTGGGGTGCACGGATCCACTTTTGACCCTTGAGGTTTGGGAGTCGCCACCTAGTTATTATGGTATAGGAACCGGATACTGACTCTAAACAGATAAAGGAACTAATCTACTGAAGAAAAACTGAGTCCAGGGATCACATTACGGGGTTGGAAGGTGTTAGGCACCAACCCCACCCGGCAATTGCCGGTTTTTACTTATCCCAAATAAGGCTACATTGCTAACAACAAATCCTAGATAGAAAATTAACAGAAATTTTACCTTCGATATGTAAAGATCTTATTCCCTCAGATCTGACAAAAACTGCTCTTTGTACCGTACTCCTTACTTCGTTCTGTCTCCGGATCTGATTTCTGATCTCCGAGGCGAGGTATCTCTTTCTTGGATCTGAATTCTTCGAATTTGTTATAGATTTTGGGGTGTTTTTAAGGGCTTCTACGTGTTTTTCAAGCTAAAATTGAAGTATGGGTGTTAGGTAAGGAGTTGGGACTCCAAAACTAGGGTTTATGGGAGGCTAGGGAGGTTTTTTGACCTACTTCTCTTAGGGTTTATGATTTGATACGAAAATAGGTGTGAGGACCCCTATTTATAGATTTTTTTAAGGGTTCATTTAGATAGAATTAGCGTTTAATTAGAATTCTTTTAGTTAGAGTTGTATTTTAGTTAGAATTGTTTTAGGTAGAGTTGTATTTTAATTAAAATTATTTTAGGTAGAGTTATATTTTAGTTAGAACTCTATTAAATAGAGTTATTACTTAATTAGAACTCTATTAGGAGTTTGACTTTTGATCTTATTTGATTGACTTTAAGATTTTGACTTTAGTCTTAATTGATTGACTTTAAGATTTTGACTTTAGTCTTAATTGATTGACTTTAATTTTGACTTTAGTCTTACTTGATTGACTTTAATACCTTGACTTTAGTCTTGCTTGATTGACTTTAATTTTTTGGAGAACCCCCCTCTATTATATCTTTAATTCTTTAGACCCCCAAATGGAAGGGGTCCTTAAATAAATATTTTGGCAACCCTCAACAATTTTGCCTGAGAGTCTGATTAATCGATTTTTTTAGTTTAAAATTTTAAATTAATTTTTTTAATATTTCACTTTAATTATTTAATATTTTATTTATTAATTTCAAAATTTTTAATTATGAAAATTGTGAAATTACCGTTTTGCCCTCAGAGAGGACTTTTCGCGTTTTAAGTCAGTTTTTTTATGTTCTAGGATGTTTTAGAATTGATTTTTCATAAGGAGTTCAATGGAAATATTGGTTTGTGTCATTTATGAAATTTTTTTGTGTGAAATGGTCGTGAACTTTATGAGGGGTATTTTCGTAATTTTGTCGAATTCTGTGAAAATTGGCGAAATTATTTATTTGGTTTCGATTTGTTATTTTATGTGTTTGAATGAGTTTTCCTAAGCGTAATGTAGGCTCTGGGGATATTTTAAGATTAGGGGTATTTTGATAATTTGATCATTTTTTAGTGATTTTTATCATGAAGCTTCTTTTTGTCTGAAAAATGATGATTTCTATGTTTTTGAGATCATATTTTTCTAGCGTAGCGTGGTTTCTAAGGTTTTGTTAGTTCGAGATACCTCATCCGGATTTCTGAAACATATCTGGTAACAAAATAAAACATTGGAATAAACATCCATCATTGGGAATCATTGCGATCGGGTTGACGAGTTGATTAATCAGGCGAGTGCAAAAATGGGGTGTTTACAAAAACCAAGAAAATGATCAGTTACACGTCTACCCTGTCCTAGCTTATCAAATGACTCAGGTTGAAACTACTTTAAATAATATTAAAGACGCCTATGATTTTACTCTTGGATTAGGGGCAATGACCTTATTTCCCACGGTCCGTCTACCAGAGAAGTTCACAATGCTAGATATGGAGAAGTTTGACGGTATTGGATGTCCTAGGACTCACTTAAAAGTATATGTCGGCATAATGCAATCTCAGGGTCTGAGTGAAGAACAGATGGCTAAACTTTTTCAAAGAATCCTTACAGGTCCTGTCCTACGCTGGTTAATGTTATTGGACCTATCTCGGGTAAGAACATGGCATGAATTGATGAAAGAATTTATTGGTCGATATTCATTCAACATGGATATTGAACTCACAAGAAGAGACCTAGAAACTACTAAACAGAAATCCGGGGAAACTTTCACTGAGTTCATTGCTCGATGGAGAGCTAAAACCGCTCAATTATGGGACTGACTTCAAGAGAAGGAACAAGTCAAGATTATCCTCAGGAATCTCACTCCAAATTATGCCAAGTACTTGATGCCTCAGTACCTTCCCACTTTTCAATCCCTCCTTGAGGCTGGAAATCAAGTTGAGAATGCCTACTCTTCGGGACTTTTTGGTAACTCGTCTGATTCAAAACCCAAACATTTCAAACCTAATGTCAATTCCTTACAAGTGGCCAACACTTCCTTCGCACTATCTCCTCAAGCTACTCAGCTTTTACAAGCTAAGCCTAGGAGACAGTTTACCAATCTTGAAATGTCCTTTAGTGTTACTTATCCAAAATTAATGAAAAGGGGATTGTTGACACCTTTACAACCTAAGCCTTTACCTAATCCTCTTCCCCCAAACACGGATAATAGACAATTCTGTCATTTCCATCAGATGCCTGGTCATGTTCTTGACAGGTGTATTACTCTCCGTTATGCTATCCAAGACTTGATTGAACAAGGAAAAGTTACCATACCTACTCCTACCGCACCCAATATTAAGACTAACCATTTGCCTACCTTTCAAAATCAATCCCCTCCTACTCTAAACCTAATATCCATATCCAAACCCGAATCAATTGACCCAGTTTTCTTCATTCACCCAATTGATCTTAATGGTGCATTTGCTCCATGTCAGAATGAGCTCAACTACCCTAAGACAGTAACAGAACTGAAGAATAGAGAAATTATTGAAGCAACGGGTTGTCCCGCATATGACAGGATTGAATCAGAATATGAAGAGATAGTAAAAGCAAACAAGCTTAAGTCATCCATCGAAGATAATCGAAGTGGCATAGACTCTAGAATTATGTCCTTCCATTCAAAATAATGTCGTCTTTTAAGTCTTCTTAGTTTTCTTTAGCTTTAGTTGCGTAAGTCTTTGAATTCAGTTAGTCATCTTTATTTTTGGGTTTTAGTAAGGTTTGTCAGTCTATGTTCTTTTCAATTCTAATAAATAAAGAAGCTTTTGATTATCCTATGTGCAATAATGATGTGAACATAAAATCTAACATGAGAAATGACTTAAAGCTCACTAATCAAATTTGATAAATATTGGAATTAAAGAGTACACTCAAGAAGTGCAAATTGGTGATACATTATCCTCAAGAGAACATGAGAGAATAGTAAACTTACTTGAGAAATTGAACAATGTTTCTTGCATGGTCTCATAAGGATATATGGATAGATCGCATAAAAATATAGATCAAGACATAAAGTCAAGAGTGATTTCAAAATCAAAGATTATTGGTCAAAAATGATATAGCTGAAAGCATTGACAAAGACGCTAAGACTTACAAGTGGATCTACCATGTTTTTCACTCAAAAGAGGAGAGTTTTCATTCATAAGAAAATAAAAGATTTTCTCAAAGTTTTAAAAGAATTGAATAGTCAGAAAACTCGATCATACTCGATTTCACAAAAGAAGACTGAAGAATATTCATTCTCAAAAGAAGACCTTATTCGATAGACCAATCCAGATATCGAATTCTTGAAACTTTCACAAAAGAAGACTGAAGAATATTCATTCTTAAAAGAAGACCTTATTCGATAGAACAATTCAGATATCGAATTCTTGAAACTTTGACCAAGTCGAGCAGCATTCACCAAAGGAGGCCTTCTTGGTCGAACAATTTTCCTGTCTTACCAAGAAAAGATAACTTTCTAGTCCCTCGCAGCCTTTAAAAAAAAAAAATCAATAGCCTCTTCTTTCTAAATCACACCAACAAATCTTGGGAGGGAAGTCTAAGTATGAGCTACGTTTTGACCTGATCCCAAAAGAAAAAGAAATATTTGGGGTACGTAGGCAACCTGAGAAGTTACTTTAGGCCCGGTCACGCAAAGAATAAGTGTATTTTCTTAAGAAAAGTGTCATCTAAAAGGAAAATCCCCTATTGAAATATTCAAAAGAAAAGAATGTCAAACTAAGAGCATTAGAAAAAAAAATCAAAAAAATTGATAAAAAGAAAAGAATGCCAAACTATGGGCATTTAGAAAAAATTAAAATAATTGACAGAAAAGAGATACTATCAAACTAGGGGCATTTGGGGAAGTTGAGCCTTATATCTTTTCTTTTTAAACCATATCCTAAGCCCACCTATTAAGTCCTCCTGAATGCTAATTGACTCGGTTAAGGTGCAGGGAACCAAGAAGTTGTCGATTTGGTTATTCAAGATCATCAAGAAAAAAAAAGAGAAGCCCACTAAGTCGAAAACCCGAAAAGGTGACTTAGGCAAAATTTATGGCATAACCATAAAAAAAGAAAGCCTGCTAGGTTGAAAATCTGAAAAGACGATCTAGGCAAAAATTAATGCATCATCAGAAAAATAAAAACAAAGCCCGCTAGATTGAAAACCTGAAGAGGCGATCTAGGCAAAAATTAAGGCATCATCAAATGGGAGGAAAGGTCCCGTCAAAAAGAAAAATTCAGAAGGAAGCTTGTATAGAAACTAGAAAATGCAAAATCATTCAAGCTACAATATTCGTTTTTCAGCCAAGAGCTCATATCCGACGAAGACAATGTTGAAGTCGAAAAAATCAGAAGTCATCTTGAACATTGTAGGATCTTCAAGAGTATGTTTACTTGTTCAAGTGTTCGCTAATGAAAGATGTAAAACCATCAACCATGTTAAAGAGAAAGATCTTCTATTCTAATATTTATCAAGATTTTTTTATGTCCTGCTCAAGCATTTTTCAAAAAAAATTCGAAAGAAAATGATCAATCCCTTATTGCACATCTGATAACCTTAAGAGTCTTAAATTTAAAGGAATGTCAGTTCTTCTATCTGTCATACATCAGAGTCCATATTTTTCAAGCGTAATCCATTCCATCAGTCTCGTAGTCAAGTTCCAGTTAAAGCCAACCATGAACTAGGGGCATTTTTGAAAGTTATTTAATTTTAAAATTTTGTTCTTAATCACATGATAAAAAGAAAAATCTTACTTAAAAGTCCGATGAAGTCCAATGATAATTATGAATCCAGATGCATGATAAGCCAATAAAGGCCCAATCATTCAAACTTTGAACTCGATTTTGAATCATAGAATGAATTAATAGGATTGTTTAAGTTCCTATAAATCTAAGCCCGATAAACATGACTTAATAAGTTCGAGTCTGAAAAACGATACTCCAATTTTTTGAATCATAGAATGAATGGGCTTTTTGAAGTGCCTACAAACCTAAGTTCGAGTCCGAGAAACGAGACTCCAATTTTTTGAATCATAGAATGAATGGGCTTTTTGAAGTACCTATAAACCTAAGTTCGAGTCTGAGAAACGAAACTCCAACTTTTTGAATCATAGAATGAATAAGCTTTTTGAAGTGCCTACAAACCTAAGTTCGAGTCTGAGAAACGAGACTCCAACTTTTTGAATCATAGAATGAATAGGCTTTTTAAAGTGCCTATAAACCTAAGTTTGAGTCCGAGAAACGAGACTCCAACTTTTTGAATCATAGAATGAGTGGGCTTTTTGAAGTGCCTACAAACCTAAGTTCGAGTCCGAGAAATGAGACTCCAACTTTTTGAATCATAGAGTGAATAGACTTTTTGAAGTGCCTACAAACTTAAGTTCGAGTCCGAGAAATGAGACTCCAACTTTTTGAATCATATAATAAATAGATTTTTTGAAGTGCCTATAAACCTAAGTTCGAGTCTGAGAAACGAGACTCCAACTTTTTGAATCACAGGCTTTTTGAAGTGCCTACAAACCTTAGCTCGAGTCCGAGAAACAAGACTCCATATTTAATAGGATTGTTTAAGTTCCTCTAAACCTTAGTCAAAGTCCGAGAAACGAGACTCCAGCTTTGTTTGAATCATATTGAATTAACAGGATTGTTTAAGTTCTTTAGCCCGAGAAGCATGGCTACAATAGATTCGAGTTCGATAAATGAAACTCATACTTTTTCGAACTCTAAAAAAGAATTTCAAATAAGATTTAACGAAATTCCTACATTGTTATGACTCCAATTACCTCATTATTCAACCTTGCCATGATGGCTTTCGTTGCATAAGCACATTTCAATTTTGAATCATTATTGTCAGTGAGAGAAGATCTCTAGGACCTGACACATTTTTACTCAGTTTCACACAGTATACACACTCACACTTGCACTTTTTAGTCAAGGACAATTCATTAAAATTCAAGGATCTGACACTGTCAATGAGAGTTCTTGCTCAATGACCTGACAACCTTTTAGTTCGAAGAGAGTTTTACGCTTAAGGATCCGAACACCTCGACGAATTGCTAAATCAGGCTGTAAAATGAACTATCACTAGATTTGGCATTCGGATATCGCATTATCTACCAAAATAGATTTGCTATCTAGTTTGTTTCAACCCTCTTCCAAAGAGGGGCATCTGTAGACACCCAATTTTTGCACTCGCCTGATTAATCAACTCGTCAACCCGATCGCAACGGTTCCCAATGATGGATGTTTACCAGATATGTTTCAAAAATCCGGATGAGGTATCTCGAACTGACAAAATCTTAGAAACCACACTACGCTAGGAAAATATGACCCCAGAAACATAAAAATCATCATCTTGTAGACAAAAAGAAGCTTCACGAAAAAAATCACTAAAAATGATCAAATTACCAAAATACCCCTAACATCAAAACAACCCTAGAGCCTACGTTACGCTTAGGAAAACTCATTCAAACACATAAAATAATAAATCGAAACCAAATAAATCTTTTTATCAATTTTCCCAGAATTCGACAAAATTACGAAAATGCTCTTCATAAAGTTCATGACCATTTCATACAAAAAGCTTCATAAATGACAAATACCAATATTCCCATTGAATTCCTTATGAAAAACTGATTCCAAAACATCCTGAAACATTGAAAAATGACTTAAAACGTAAAAAATCCTCTCCGAGGGCAAAATGGTAATTTTATAATTTTAATAATTAAAAATTTCAAAATTATTAAATAAACCATTAAATAATGTAAAGTAAAACATTAATAAAATTAATTTAAAATTTTGAACCAAACAATCGATTAATCAGGCTTTCAGGCAAAATTGTTGATGGTTGCCAGGATATTTATTCAAGGACCCCTCCATCTGGGGGCCCAAAGAATTAAAGATATAATAAAAGGGGGGTTCTCCAAAAATTAAAGTCAATCAAGTAAGGCTAAAGTCAAGATATTAAAAGTCAATCAAGAAAGACTAAAGTCAAAGTATTAAAGTCAATCTCATAAGACTAAAGTCAAAATCCTAATCTAAACTAATCAAGTCAATATCATAAGACTAAAGTCAAAACCCTAATCTAAACTAATCAAGTCAATCTCATAAGACTAAAGTCAAAACCCTAAATTAAAACCCTAAAGACTAAGTCAATCTCATAAGACTAAAGTTAAAACCCTAATTAAAACCCTAAAATAAACCCTAATCAAACCCTAATTCTTTTAAAAAACTTTATAAATAGGAGCCTCCACACCCTATTTTCGTATTAAATGATAAACCCTAGGAGAAGCAGGTTAAAAAGTCCCCCTAACCACCCATAAAGCCTAGTTTTGGAGCCTCAACTCCTTACCTAACACCCATACTTCGATTTTAGAGTGAAAAGCACTTAGAAACCCTTCAAAAACACCCCAAAATCCATAACAAGTTCAAAGAATCCAGATCCAAGAAAGAGATACCTTGCCTCGGAGATTAGAAATCAGATCCAGAGACAGAACGAAGCAAGGAGTACGGTACAAGGAGCAGTTTTATCAGATCTGAGGGAATAAAATCTTTGCGTATCGAAGGTGAAATTTCTTTTATTTTTTTTATGTAGGTTTTTTGTTAGCAATGTAATCTTATTTGGGATAAGTAGAGACTGACATTAGTCGGACGGAATTGGTGCCTAACACCTTCCAACCCCGTAATGTGGTCCCCAGATTCAGTTTTTCTTCAGTAGATTAGATTTTTTATTCGTTTAGAGTCAATATCTGGTTCCTAGACAGTAATAACTAGGTGGCGACTCCCAAACCTCAAGGGTCAAAAGCGGATCCGCACACCCCGCGGATCGAGGGCGCTTTCAGGTTGGCGAGTACCCGTGACGTGGTTGATAAAGGGTTTTGAAAAATCACAATAAAAGAAATCTTCTCCTACTTTCACAAAACGCCCATTCAGGGTTTTGCGATAAGGCTTCATGTTGATTAGGTCGATAACATACCCTTGCCTCTTCGCGTTCGCCTTATCTTTTCTTATCTTCCAATATCGGACCCAGTCTTCCTTGGTAGGTTCGTACCTTAATCCGAATGTCCCAACTACTTCTTGAATAGCTGATGCAACTTTGATCCCCTATTGTTTACGACCCAAACCCATGCCTGGGAAGAATCTCATGTTTTTGAACATGCTGGCCACACAACAGCTGAATGTATTATCGATAGGTACCAGCTCTTTCGCAGAATCGTCCCACTGAATAATATGAATATTTTCAAATTCAAACCCGCTGAGTTGTATTTTTTTTTCTTTGGGTTGAATTTCAGGCAGCGACTTATCCTTGGTTTCTATTTTGTTCACAATCCCCATAATTTTGGCATCCCCATGAAGTGTGATCACCAAACCGTCCTTGATGAATTTAATCTTCTGATGCAAAATAGAAGGTACGGCCTTGATTTGATGCAGCCACGGTCTCCCTAGTAATAGGTTGAAGGATGACTGAATATCCAAGACTTGAAATTCCACAGGAAAGTTTGCTATACCTATGGATATTAGTAGCTGCAAAGTCCCTAGTACATCCCTCTTCGTATTATCGTAAGCTCTGACCCCTTGGCTAGTTGGTTTGAAGTCTTTTGTTTTGAACCCGAGGCAAGTTGCAGTCTCCAAAGGATAGACATTTAATGCACTTCCATTATCTACCAAGACTAAAGGGACTCTCATTCCATTACAGTCAATTGTAATGTATAATGGCTTTGTGTGGCTCGGCCCTTCTTTCGGAAGATCTGAATCTTAGAAGGACAGATTATTTTCAGCATAGGTTGCCCCTACTATACTAGCTAATTGATCCAGAAATGTGTCGAGGGAAACTTGGGCTGCGCTTAACGCTTTGAGAACAACTTCCCTGTGAGCTGTGGAGGCCATGAGCAAACCCCAAACTGAAATGTTGGCACTTGCCTTTTTTAATTGTTTGATCACGATATCATCCTCTTCAATAGTTTCCTGAATGGGGTCTACTTTTTTCTTCCTTGCCAAGGCCGCTGGATTGTCAACGCTAAGTTTCGGTGGCTTAAAGACTCTCCCTCCTCGTGTCATGTGCTTAACTTAATCACAATAGAGTGGAAATGGCTCGTCTTCTTCGGCCAATAGGAAAGGATCTTCATCTATTACAGAGAATGGGCTTTCCGAGATCATTTGTGCCAAGAGGTGGCTGGTATATGATGGGCTATCGTAGCGAGGTGGGGATAGACAATATGATTCATCTTCAATTAGATCAAATGGCTCATGGCTTGTGGTATAGACCTCATTATTGAAAGTTATTCCAACAAAAGGATAACTGGGTGGTTTGGCGTAGATTGGGTGGATGAGAGAGATTGGGTCGAATGATAGTTGGGTGTTTGAAACCATATTCAGTGTTGGCGGAGGCTGATATGCAGGTAGTGGATTGGTAGTGACATTTGGTGGTGTTGGGGTAGGAATGATGACTTTTTTTATCATCGATGAGATTTTGGATGGCATAGCGGAGAGAGATGCAACGGTCAGTATGGTGACCAGGGCTTTGATGGAATTCGCAAAAGACGTTAGGGTTATGGGAAACTGGTAGGGGATTTGGCAAAGTTCGAGGCTGGAGAGGGGTGAGGAGCCCTTTTTTTAATAGTTTTTAGAAGGTCGCAATGAGGGTCATCCCTAGATTTGTGAACTGTCGAGGAGGGGGCTCTATCCAAATTTTCCTGGTTATTGTTTCGTGCTGGGGTAGTGGAAGTGTTGGCTATATAGGCATGGTTGATGTTGGGTTTGAAATTAATGAAGGGTTTTTTGGCTTTGTTGTCAGAAGAATTGAAAAGGATCCTAGAGGCGAAGGCATCCTCAAGTTGGCTTCCAACTTGTAACAGGGATTTGAATGTGGGGAGATACTGGGCAACTAAATGCTGAGCATACCCTTGTGAGAGGTTTTTCAAGATGATTGCCACTTGTTCCTTTTCTGATGGTCTATCCCACATCTGTGCAGCTTTAGCCCTCCAACGACTAATAAAATCGGTAAATGTTTTCCCATTCTTCTGGTTAGTGGATTTCAAATCCCTTCGAGAAGTTTCAATTTAAGTACTGTACTTGTACTGGTGCCAGAACATCCTTGACATATTTTCCCATGTCCCAATTATAGCTGAATCTTGGGACATCAACCATCGTAATGCTGATCCTGATAGAGTACGTTGGAATAATAATGTCATCTGTTCGTCACTGAGGCCCATTGTGCGCATGTTGGTGACATATACCTTGAGATACGTTTTTGCGCAGCCTACTCCATTAAAATTTTCCATTTCTGGCATAACAAACTTCTCGGCCAGACGGATCTTAGGGATTTCATTCAAAGCCTCTATTCCTGCCGTAATTTCATCAATCCTTTTTATGTTCTTCACGGTTGTTTCCAACTAAGTCATTCTGTTAGCTAACATTGGATTCTCATTAAAATGCTAATCATTTTCGTCAAGCTCATAAACCTCATCCAGATTCTTAGCTGTGCTACCTTCCAGTCCCTTGCCCCTTTGATTATCAGGCTGGTCTCTTATTGACTCAGAGATTTGTTCTAGCACTTCTACCTTATTTTTTATGTTGTTCATATCCATTGTAAAGACTGCCAGGATCTTACGAATTTTTGCGAGTTCAGATTCAGAAGTAATTTTTGATGGTTCACTTGGCGCTGATGTTCTTTCCAAACGACCTGACTCTCGACTCCAACCAGGTGGCGGACGCTTAAGTTTGGGCGCAATAGTATCCTGAAACCCTATCAAAGGTTAATTAAGAATTGGTCTATTTTGATAGCATTTACTTTTATTATTATAATTGATGAGTTGTGCTGGTCGAACTTATGTCTGATGAGGTGATTTATTGTTAATTAGGGCCTTATATATAAAAGAGACTTCTCATTAAAAATCGTACCAATGAGACAAATGCGACCACAAAATAAATGAGGAGATGACTCGATCTAGGACCCTACATGCTCTTCTACTTCTCTCTTCTGCTTCTTGAATGCTTGTTGATATTCTGATTCAATAAGTAGTCGATGGGTCCAAGCGGTAGCTATGTGTTCTACCAAGTGCACAGTCAGCTCCTTAATAGGATGTCGATTCCTCGGGAACATTGGGATCCATGAAGGGAATCCTATCTGTCATGGTACCATCCTTGGGCAATAAAAAGATGTATTCAGCAGACCAGTGAGCATTACATGATCAGACCCTTTTGAAGCGAGCACGGTGCCTTCATCCATTCTCGATCCCAATCTATCCCAATTTACATCTTGTGTAGTCAAATTTGAGAGCCAGTCCTTCCAGTCTTCTATAGATGCAAAGTCCACCAATGTTTCCTTTCTTGTGAATTTTTCCCATTTACTTTCCTTGATTTGTGGGAACTCTGCGATGCGAAGTCGGATACATAACCACAGATAAAGCAAATGTGGACTCCCTCGAAATCCTGCCCCTCCTGGTGCATTCTCATTTGATAATTCCTCAAAAGTCTCAACGAGAATTGTGGGGACTTGTACATCATCATGAGCCATCTAACCAAAAGAAACTAACTCTCATTACTGACACATTAATCCACGTCTATATTTTGGTATGTTCTTTAATGTGATTCAACCATTTTAATTTAAAGAAAGGTCTGATCCATTGAATAGAATTGGTCAGAAAAAAAGTTCAGTTACCACATTCGGATCGATTCTATCCAATGAATTCAAAAAAACAATATATCACCTCATTGACATTAAATTAAACCAATTAACTCAATCGGCTCGTATATTGATCCGAAAGATCAACTTACCAATTGGGCTAATGGGTTGAAAAATGATTTGGCCAACACAACTTTTCAATTACAATTATTGGGTTGGACCGATATTACGGGTTCCATTTGAGCGGTGTGGATAGGTCCACCCACTTACCTTTTGGTTAGTTTAGAGAAAAGTAACCCAGGAACACTTATGATCGATTCGAGTCGTTGCCTAATAGGACCGCACCTAAGTTCTAGGCTTTTTATATGATTGAGGCTAGGTCAGGACAAAGCTTAGGTCACTTTAGCCCGTAACACCGATATACTATTCCAGTTTTACCTAGTCAAGCAATACGTGGTGTTCTAGTTTGATATACCCGAAGGTACTGTACTGAAGTTGTAGCGTTCACGGGCGTCCCCCGTGTCCCGAAGGACCAGGTTAGCTTAGATCCGGCTACTGGGTTTATAAGGACATGACATGATGCAAATATGCGTATGCATGCTCATGAGTGTATGCAAAGGGACAAAGTGCGCCCGGGGCGTTTTTCGCAAATATCCAACCATTCAAATTAAATACATCCAATCATCAAACCAATCAACAGAGATAAATAATTGAATACATCTAATCATATGCCAATGAAAGAAAGGACCAAATCTAGCCTAATATAAGAGTCTCATTGAGTCAACTGGGTTGACTCGAGGAAAAAGTCAACCTAAGGATAGTCTTGGATCGGGTCAAGTTTGACACTAAAATCCCCAGCGGAGTTGCCACTGAAATCATCTCGACCTCCCACGGCCATCCTCTAAATAGCAGATTAGGGGTCCGATCTAAGTATCTCGGGGATTTTTAAGAAATGGGGAGTCGCCACCTAGTTTAGGTCTAGGAACCAAAATTAATTCTAAATGGATATGGGTCGGTCCGTGGATCAGAGAGATGGGTAAGGGGTCAGGTTACGGATTTCGGAAGGTATTAGGCACCGAACCCGCCTCTACTACGATCCAAAAATATCCTACGGTCAACATTCAAAGACTAAAAGTAAATCTAGGGTCCAATCATCATCAAATTGCATCGAACTACGGTTAAAATAATTACATGATTTAATGAGACATACATGACACCAAAAATTAATGGATCAATTCGATCATATTTTAAACAATACAAAATCGATTTTCAATGTCGCGTATATAAGATTATTGACAATATTTTATCAAAGAGATTCAATTTTTGAACCATTACATGATTTAAATTCAGTGGGTTAACTCACAAATTTTGAGTTGCCACGTGTATTAAATCGGTGAGTTAACCACGTGCCTAATTTTAAAATAAAATCGATTGAAATTTTCAATATCCCAAAAATCAGCGAGTCGACTCGCAATTTGTTAATCAAAAGAATCCTAATTTTTTGGAATCGCCACGTGTATTAAATCGGTGATTTAACCCACGTGCCTAATTTTTTTAAAAATTCGATTCAAATTCTCAATGTCCCCAAAATTAGTGAGTCGACTCGCAATTTGTTAATCATAAGAATCATAATTTTTTTTCGGAATCACCACATGTATTAAATCGGTGATTTAACCCACATGCCTAATTTTTAAAAATTCGATTCAAATTCTCAATGTCCCCAAAATCAGCGAGTCGACTCGCAATTTGTTAATCAAAAGAATCCTAATTTCTTTTGGAATCGTCACGTGTATTAAATCGGTGATTTAATCTACGTGCCTAATTTTTAAAACATTCGATTCAAATTCTCAATGTCCCCAAAGTCAAAGAATCAACTCGTAATTTTTACATCATAAGAATCATAATTTTTTTTGGAATCGCCACGTGTATTAAATCAGTGATTTAACCTACGTGTCTAATTTTAAAAATGCGATTCAAATTCTCAATGTCCCCAAAATCAGCAAGTCGACTCGCAATTTGTTAATCAAAAGAATCCTAATTTCTTTTGGAATCGCCACGTGTATTAAATTGGTGATTTAATCCACGTGCCTAATTTTTAAAAAATTCGATTCGAATTCTCAATGTCTCCAAAATCAGCGAATCGACTTGCAATTTTTATATCATAAGAATCATAAATTTTTTTTCGGAATCGCCACATGTATTAAATCAGTGATTCAACCCACGTGCCTAATTTTTAAAAATTCGATTCAAATTCTCAATGTCCCCAAAATCAGCGAGTCGACTCGCAATTTGTTAATCAAAAGAATCCTAATTTTTTGGAATCGCCACGTGTATTAAATCGGTGATTTAACCCACGTGCCTAATTTTTTTAAAAATTCGATTCAAATTTTCAATGTCCCCAAAATCAACGAGTTGACTCACAATTTTTATTGTGAAAATTGATTTTTTATTTTTATCTTTCGTGTACACAAATAATTTTTATTGAGTAGATCAACATTAATGAGTTAACCCACTAACATCAAATGTCGGCGAATCGACTCGATAGACATCAACAATCAATGAACCGGTCCACTAACTTGAAAAGAACGAGTTGGCCCAATCAATCTATCAACAAAAATGATCGAATAAAGATTGCCATTAATACCACGTATGCCCCCAAAATCAACGGATTAATTCGAATGCATAAAAATGTGAAATCAATAATAATAAAAATAAACTAAAAATAAAAAAATAAAAAAATAAACAAATGAATAAATAAAATAACTTACCTTCACCAAATAATTTTGGATATGTGGATTCCTTGAAAAAATTATTGAAAAGCTTGTGATGCCCAATGATGTTGGAATAGGAGGAGATGATGACCGTTGTGGGGTGTCCAATAAATCAAAGAAGGAACGTTGCCAAAGAGAGACAGAAATTGCTATTATTTTTTTTATGGAGCGAAAAAATATTGAAGAGAAGTTATAGGATTAATGGAGATACAAAAATGGGCAGCAAGATAGATGAAATTAGAGCTTTGATGGGTGGAATATGATTAAGGTGTGGTTGTAATGGAGATAAAAAAGTTGTAGAAATTTATTTAATGGGGGAATAAGAAGATAGAAAGTTGCAAAATTTTTAATGGGGAGAAAGAAGATGGAAAGTTGCAGAATTTTTAATGGGGTGGAAGAAGATGGAAAGTTGAAGAATTTTTAATAGGGAGGTTGCTGAATTTTTAATGGGGGAGGAAGAAGATGGAAAGTTGCAGGTTTTTTGATTATGGAGGGTAGTAAAAAAACGTCGGCTCGAGTCCCCTTCAATGGTCCCTTGCCTTTTCCTTTTATAGTGGTTCTCCCCAAAAATCATGAGAGAGGGAGAGAGGGAGAGATGGGAGAAATGGGAGAGTGAGAGGAGAACATGGGTGGTTATGAGGAGGAGTTAGAGATATTAGAGAAGAAGATGGGGGAGTTGAAGAGTGCCCACATTTTATTCTCTCTCTCTTTTTTTTTTTTTTTAATTTTTTTTTTTAATTTTGGAGAAGGAGAGGTGGTAATCCCACGCTACTCGTACTACGGTAATTTCTCGCTAATGAGTTGTGATTGGTTGAATTTTATTATTATTATTTAGTTGAATTTTGGATTCGTTGACATTTTGATTTAACTTTTATGTTTTAAATTAAATTTGAATTTGTGTTTGGTTTTAAATTGTTAGATTAAAATTTAATTTGAATTTTGATTGTAATATTGGTTATTGGTCGATTTTGTTTTGTTTCGATTGGTTGATCGTTCGATTTTAATTTATTTTTATATTTTAATTGGTTGAGTGATTTTCAATTTGATTTTAATTTGAGTTTTAATTATTCTATTTGAATTTAATTTTTAATTTAAATTTTGAACGGGTTGATTAATTTACGTTTTAATTTGAAATTTAAATTGATTTTAATTTTTAATTGATCGGTTGATTGGATTTCGATTGGTTAAGTTTTGAGTTTTAATTTGATTTTGGATTGGGTTCGATTTTAAATTTTAAATTTATTGATAGAATTTGAGTTTAGTTTTGATGGTTGATTACTTGAAATTTTTATTTTGGTTGATCGAATTTTTATTATTATTATTTTTAATTTGAAAAATATTTTTGATTGGATTTAATTGTTCGATTTTAATTTTAATTGTTTGGATTTTTTAGTTTGAATTGTTTAATTTTTAATTTGAATTTTATTTTTAGTTTAGATTAGATTTCGATTTACATTGTCCTAGGGATCGGGATCTCTACATTGTAGAGTTGGATATTGAGGGGTATTTTGGTCTTTTGGCGATTTTTACAGATTTTTCTCGAACTTCTCTGTTTTCATCAATTTGGGTCTCGTTAGACTCGAAATCACATTCTGAGTGCAATAGAGGTACTTTCGAGATTTTTCGGAGGTCCGAGGTATATGAGGGGTATTTTCATCATTTTGATGATTTTTTTACAAATTTTTATAAATTTCTCTGTTTTCATCGATTTGGGTTCCGTTAGACTCGAAATCACGTTCTGAGTGCAATGGAGGTACTTTCAAGACTTTTCGGACATCCAAAATTTATGAAGGGTATTTTCGTCATGAAGGATATTTTCGTCATTTTTGTGATTTTTACAATTTTTTTAGGGATTTCAGTGTGAGGTTTCTTTCAGTCACTGTGTAAGTATTTCTAAGTTCTAAAGTTATATTTTCCTAGCGTAGCGAGGTCTCTAAGTTATCGAATTGTGTAACGAACCTATGCGTACGTGCTTTCTAAGTCAGGTGTAAGATGTAGCGATCCTAAGCGTGCGTAAACTTCTATGTCGAATTGTGCCGAGTAGGGGGATGAAAAGAAACTAGAAATAGAAGGAATCAAGCAGTACTCACAAGCCTTCGAGTTCTTTTATATTCATCATTAGGAATCCACTAAAACCGGGTGACGAATTGTCGAATTAAGCAGATGTAAAAATGGGTGTCTACAACACTCCTCAACATAAATCTCCCAAAATTGATCTTCTCTACAGGGTGCATCCCTATGACGGTTGTTTTGACTAATTGATCGATTGGGTTATCGTCTGCGACTAGCATCCAGGTTTGACACAAAAGGGTATTTTAGTACTCTTCTAAGGTCCATGTAAAATATCAATTTTCTCTTTATTTTCTTTTAAAAAATATTTTCCTTTCAGAAAATCTTGTTCTTATGGAAAATATTTTGTGAAAAATATTTTTTCTTGCAAAATTTTTTTTTCTAGAGAACACTTCTTTTGGAAAACATTCTTTTCTGAAAAATATTTTCCTTCCATAAACTATTTTTTTCTTTAAAAATTTGATTTCCATTTGGATTTTAATGGCCCGGTCCATCATGATTGTTGGATCGGGATGGACTGGGTCATTATTATAAAAGAATGAATTCTTTATTGGGTCGGTGCACCCATTTTAATCAGTTAAAAGAAAAATTTTAATCCTTGAGGGCAGTCATACATTTTGATCTCATTATCCACATCATTCACATCAATCACAAAGTTTCATAAGTTTCCATTCAATGAACAACCCGGGAACACCCACGATAAGTTCGAGTCGTGACCTACAGGGAAGGTTTCTAGACTCTAAGCTTACTACGTGCAATGCATTTTTATCTGGCCACCCTTGCCCAAGCACACCTATATACCTCTCGATACGTGATGACTTGGTTTGATATACCGTATAGGTGATAATCTAAAACCTCAACTCACTTCTCTAAAGCCAAAAATAACCAGTTTGATCCCCAGTTAAGAGGTGGCGCACAATACTGAGCAAAGGCCCACTTAAATACCTCTCATCTAGAGTAGACGTAGTCTATCCCCCTCGTACAGTAGGGTACACCGAGGCAGGATCTCGCTTAGGCATCGGTTTTGACCAAAAAGTACAATTGATATACTTGGATTATCTTTTATATACCTACGGGTATGAGTCAAGAGTTGTAACTTTCATAAATGGTTTGGCATCCCATGAGGGGACCGACCACGTACTAGTACTACGTTGACAATCGGGACATGTGACTGTGTGGCTCACAATAGGTCAAAGGCTCAGGTCGCTCCAGCCTGGGTGCATCAATATACCTCTCAGAATCACCTGATCAGACGGTATTGATACCCCAGTTTGATATACCCTAAGGTACGTGACTGGAGTTGTGGTTTTCATGAATGAAGTCGCATCTCAGAGGAGACCGGGCCACGCGCTAGTGCCACGTTGGCTATATAGGACGTGTAAGTGTCCAAAATAGTAAACGTGCATGTGGTGTGTACAAAACAGGGTGGGGTGTGCCTGGGGGCTTTTTCAAATACATTGGTCTATGGGTCCAATTAAACCATACAACATTGATATCATATAGATAATAATCAAGATAACGCACAAACCAATCACATCAACATTATGGTAAAAATAAGCAAATCCCACATATGTATCAATCAAGATCATGGCAAGTTAGATATACAAGCAATGGGGATAACATAGAGAAAAATCATAAACGGACACCCAATTTTTAATTCAAACCACACGGATTTTCTTTTATGGTCCAATCGGAGATCACTTTTGGCGACCCGAAACAAATCGAGATTCCAATAAATATTTGAATTAATGATAGAATGATATTTGTTTAAATTGAGAGTTTTTTTTTTCTTTTTAAAAAACTAGTAAAAAAAACAGGAGTAAAAAAAAATCATGTAACCAACCAGTGAGCCATTAATGTCATACCATCTTTTACTAAGACTACCCCAATTTTTTTTTATGTGAGTTATTAAACAAATGCTTATAATTGAGGTAATATTAGGAAAAATTGGTGTGCCAAAAAAAAATTCTCCTTAGCCATAGAGAGGGTTGCCAATAGTCCTAACCTTTTTTTTTCTTTTTGAAAAATTTGTTGACCTTTCCGTCAATCACTAATCTTTATTATTTTTTTTCAAAATTCATCTCTTGATCGTGATCATACGAAGCGCGTTCTCATTGCGACATTGGCCTTTTTCGTTTGAGAATCAAAGAATAGGACTATTGGGGACTCAGTCGATTAACAGAAAAGGGATCGTCAAATCCTTTAGAATCTCACAAGAGGTTTCAAGATCTAGAAATAAAGAGTGTAGCAGGTAGGGTCATTTTTTTTTCTCTATTTAAAAAAAAAAAAAAACAAAAAATGAAATCCTACTCTTTTATTCCGAATCGCAAGTTCACTGCCGATCAAAACTAGCAACCCATGAGTTCTTGTTTCGACAAACGAAAAGAAGGCTGATTAAAAACGTTCTACATCGAAAATATTTCAAAGGGGGCTGTCGATTCAAAGCTCCATGTGTCTTCATCAAGGAAAGAAAAACAACAATTCCTTGGCTCCTAAACTGATCGGCTTGTGAGCATGTAGCCGATCATCTTTGTTGGAAAACAACGAAATCGGGTAACCAACGACTTTGAGCAATGCTCTCTCTTGTTAGAGACAATGAAAACAATGGTCTCTCTTGCTAGAGACGTGAAACAATGGTCTCTCTGTTAAAGACAATGAACAGGAGAGTAGGACGTTTTAAGGAGATGATGTGCGATTTTAAAAAACCGATTTTTGCTTGTTACACAGCCATTCAATGTTGCTGTAAACATAAAAAAAAAATTCTTCTCTTTTTTCTTTTTGTTTTTCTATATATATATATATATATATATATATTTTTTGCTATTTTTTTATTTGCTGTCAATGGACAGCACAACAGCAACTCCAAAAATCACTTTTTTTTAATTTTTCTTTATATGTTTTTTGTTTGCTGTCAATGGGCAGCATGTCTTGCCTACTAGAAAAAAAAACTGATCACCTAAATAAATAAAAATAATAAGCGAAAAACAAATAAATAAATAAATAAAATCTTTTAAAAAAAAAACATTATCAAATAACGTATCAAACATGTTTCATAAAAAAAATCGATCGACACAACTAAAAAGGAAGAATAAAAAAAAAACCCCTTTGTTTCATTATTCCATCCTCAATCATCATTATCCTTTGAAATTTAGTATTACTTAAAGCCACCCTAAGTGACTCTCGATCGAACCATATAAAAAATGTGCCACGTTAACGTACCCGAAAATTGAACAGAAATTAGTGATTGGATCAACAAATAAATGAACAAAAAATGGTAAACGAACAATAAGAAGAAATTAACTAAAAATTAAATAGAATAATAAAATAAAAAACTAGGTCACTGGCAATATTCCCATACTTGGGGATTTTCAAGTCTGATCCTCAATGTCCCCAGTGGAGTCGCCACTGAAAGCGTCCTCAATCCGCGGGGTGTGCGGATCCGCTTTAGACCCTTGAGGTTTGGGAGTGCCCACCTAGTTATTACGGTCTAGGAACCGAATACTGACTCTAAACGGATAAAGAAACTAATCTACTAAAGAAAAATTGAATCCGGGGATCACATTACGAGGTTGGAAGGTGTTAGGCACCAACCCCGCCCGGCCAATGCCGGTCTCTACTTATCCCAAATAAGACTACATTGCTAACAAAAACCTAGATAGAAAAAATAAAAGAGATTTTACCTTCGAACTCAACGGTTCTATTCCCTCAGATTTGATAAAATTGCTCCTTGTACCGTATTCCTTACTTCGTTCTGTCTCCAAATCTGATTTCGGATCTCCGAGGTAAGGTATCTCTTCCTTAGATCTGGATTCTTTGAATTTTGTTATCAATTTTGGGGTATTTTTGAAGGGTTTCTAAGTGTATTTCAGGCTAAAATCAAAGTATGGGTGTTAGGTAAGGAGTTGGGATTCAAAATTAGGGTTTGTGGGAGGCTAGGGAAACTTTTTGACCTACTTCTCTTAGGAGTTTTGATTTGATACGAAAATAGGGTGTGGAGGCTCCTATTTATAAAGTTTTTTAGAAGAATTAGGGTTTGATTAGGGTTACTTTTAGGGTTTTAATTAAGGTTTTGACTTTAGTCTTATGAGATTGATTTAGTCTTTAGGGTTTTAATTTAGGGTTTTGACTTTAGTCTTATGAGATTGACTTAATTAGTTTAGATTAGGATTTTGATTTAGGGTTTTGACTTTAGTCTTATGAGATTGACTTTAATACTTTGACTTTAGTCTTTCTTGGTTGACTTTTAATATATTGACTTTAGCCTTACTTGATTGACTTTAAGATTGACTTTAGTCTTACTTGATTGACTTTAATTTTTGGAGAACCCCCTTTTATTATATCTTTAATTCTTTGGGCTCCCAGATGGAGGGGTCCTTGAATAACTATCCTGGCAACCATCAATAATTTTGCCTGAAAGCCTGATTAATTGATTTTTTGATTCAAAATTTTAAATTAATTTTATTAATGTTTCACTTTACATTATTTAATGGTTTATTTATTAATTTCGAAATTTTAATTGTTAAAATTATAAAATGATCATTTTACCCTCGGAGAGGATTTTTTGCGTTTTAAGTCATTTTTCAATGTGTCAGGATGTTTTGGAATCAATTTTTCATAAGGAATTCAATGGAAATGTTGGTTTTTGTCATTTATGAAATTTTTTGTATGAAATGGTCGAGAACTTTATGAGATGCCTTTTCTTAATTTTGTCGAATTTTGTGAAAATTGACGAAATGATTTATTTGGTTTCGATTTGTTATTTTATGTGTTTGAATGAATTTTTCTAATCGTAACGTAGGCTCTAGGGTTGTTTTGATGTTAGGGGTATTTTGGTAATTTGGTCATTTTTAGTGATTTTTATCGTGAAGCTTCTTCTTGGTCTGCAAGATGATGATTTCTATGTTTCTGGGGTCGTATTTTCCTAGCGTAGCGTGGTTTCTAAGGTTTTGTCAGTTCGAGATACCTCATCCGGATTTCTGAAACATATCTGGTAACAAAATAAAGCATTGGAATAAACATCCATCATTGGGAACCGTTGCGATCGGGTTGATTAATCAGACGAGTGCAAAAATGGCGTGTCTACAAACCAAAAGGTATAACCTTGTAGCAAAAAGTTCCCCACTGTGTGATGAATGACGTTTTTTGTATATCCCGAGGATCCATTTTTATGTAATTGTACCCCGAAAAATCATCCATAAAGGACAGCAAAGCGTGCCCTGCCATACTATCTACTAGAATATCTATGTGGGGTAAAAGAAAACTGTCTTTTGGACTTGCTTTGTTTAGGTCTCTATAGTCTGCACACATTCTGACTTTTCCATCCTTTTTTGGCACCGGAACGATATTAGCAATCCACTCAAGGTACTCCACTACTTCCAAAAATCCCACGTTAATCTGCTTCGTAACTTCTTCTTTAATCTTCAGAGTCCATTCTAACTTCATACATCGAAGTTTCTATTTTTTTGGTCAAGCATCAGGATATAATGGAATCCGATGTTGAACAATATCTGTGCTTACTCATGGCATGTCCTCATAAGACCACGTGAACACGTCTTTGACCTTTTTGAGCAAGTCTACTATCCCCTTACGTTTATCGGGAGATAAGGTGATCCCAATCCGAATCTCTTGAGGACTTTTTTTATTCCAAGGTTGATAACCTCTACTTCCTCTATTAAAGGTTGAGCTCGACGTTCATTTTCTTGTTTAATTAATTGATTATTTCAGGGGGAGGTTCTTCGTCAGAAGATTCTCCTTCCGAAGTTAGATTATTAATTAAATTATCATTGCGCTCAGGGTAATCAAAAATTTCTTTCATTTCATTAAAAATAGATGGGGTAACAGGACTCATAGCAGACTTAACAGACTCACTTGACTCAGCAGGAATAACAGACTCAGCAGAAACAACTAACTTACATGACTAAACAGAAATAAATGACTCATCAGGCACGCCAGAATGAACAAGACTAATAGGACTGACAGACCCAGTCCTGACATGTAGCACATGACTCATTACATGATAATTAGAAAGAAACCCGACCACGGGTTTGATTACAAACTGAGGATTTGGGATCCCCTTCTCAACTAACAATACTAGGACACTGTGATCTTCAATGAATAACTGATCAATATTGTGAGAGTTCAGATTGAGCTGCCAATCTTCAACTTCATTTTCTTCAACTTCTGTGCTTGCTTCCTTTTCAGGCCATTTCATGCCAAAGAAGATTTCAAACTCCGGTAAACGAGTACCTGTGATGTGATCAATGAATGGCTCTACGAACCACAGTAACAGAAATCTTCTCCTTCATTCACGAAATAACCATTAAGGGTCTTATGATAAGGCTTCCTTTTAATCAGATCTATGGTGTGCCCTTGCCTTTTTGTAATTACCTTGTCCCGATTTGACTTCCAGTAGTGGGCCTAATCTTCCTTAGTAGGCTTATATCATAACCCGAATGTGCCGATGACTTCTTTAATCACTGGTGCCTCTTTAATACCTTGTTGCTTGCGATCTAGGCCCATACCAAGGAAAAATCTCATTTTTTTGAACATATTCGCCATGTAACAGTTAGAGGTATTTTCGATAGGAAAATATTCTTTCACCGAGTGATCCCTTTGGACTAGGCATATCTTTTCAAATTCAAATCCACTGAGTCCTACCCCATGTTGTTCTTGTTGAATCTCAAGTAACGGTTCATTCTTGACTTCAGTACTGTTCACAATCCCCACAATCTCAGCATCTCCATGAATAGTAATTACCAGCCCATCTTTGATAAATTTAACTTTCTGGTGTAGTGTGGAAGGTATGGCTTTGATCTGGTGTAACCATGGTCTCCCTGAAAGCGCCTTCGATCCGCGGGGTGCGCGGATCCGCTTTTGACACTTGAAGTTTGGGAGTCGCCACCTAGTTATTGTGGTCTAGGAACCAAACTGACTCTAACATGGATAAAAAGAACTAATCTACCACAAAAAATCTGAATTTGGGGATCATGTTACGGGGTTGGAAGGTGTTAGGCACCAACCCCGCCCGGCCAAAGCCGGTCTCTACTAACTTCCCAAATATATCACATTGCTAAAAACCTAGATAAAAATAAAAAAAATTACATACCTTTACGATAGCAAGGATTTTGTTCCCTCAGATCTGACAAAAAGAGCTCCTTGTACTGTATTCCCTTGCTTCGTTCTGTCTCCGGATTTGACTTCGGATCTCCTAGATCAAGGTATCTCCTTATTTTTGGATCTGAACTTTTCAAGTTTGTTGTGGATTTGGGGGTGTTTTTGGAGGGATTTTAGGTGTTTTCTAGACTAAAATTGAAGGAGGGATGTTAGGTAAGGAGTTGGGGCTCCAAAACTAGGGTTTATGGGGGGCTAGGGGAGCTTCTAGACCTACTTCTCTTAGGGTTTATTATTTGATACGAAAATAGGGTGTGAGCACCTCTATTTATAGAATTTTTTTAAGGTTGATTTGGATAGAGTTAGTGTTTAATTAGAGATCTTTTAATTAGAGTTGTGTTTTAGTTAAAATTGTTTTAGGTAGAATTGTGTTTTAATTAGAATTGTTTTAGGTAGAATTATTTTTAAGTCAGAACTCTATTAGATAGAATTATTATTTAATTAGAATTCTATTATGACTTTTGGTCTTATTTGATTGACTTTTAATGTTTTGACTTTAGTCTTAATTGATTGACTTTAATACTTTGACTTCAGTCTTGCTTAATTGACTTTAATTTTGACTTTAGTCTCACTTGATTGACTTTAATACTTTGACTACAGTCTTGCTTGATTGACTTTAATTTTGGAGAACCCCCTTCCATTATTTCTTTAATTCTTTGGACCCCCAAATGGAGGGCTCCTTAAAGAAATATCCCACGAACCCTCAACAATTTACCCGAAAGTCCGATTGATCGATTTTTAATTCAAAATTTTAAATTAATTTCATCAATGTTTCACTTTAATTATTTAATATTTTATTTATTAATTTTTAAAATTTTTAATTATGAAAATTGTGAAATTATCGTTTTACCCCCGGAGAGGACTTTTCACGTTTTAAGTCGGTTTTTAATGTTCTAGGATGTTTTAGAATCGATTTTTCGTAAGGAATTCAATGGAAATATTATTTTGTGTTATTTATGAAATTTTTTGTGTGAAATGATTGTGAACTTTATGAGGGGCATTTTCGTAATTTTGTCAAATTCTGTTAAAATTGGTGAAATGATTTATTTAGTTCCGATTTGTTATTTTATGTGTTTGAGAGAGTTTTTCTAAGCGTAACATAGGCTCTAGGGTTGTTTTGAGGTTAGGGGTATTTTGGTAATTTGGTAATTTTTTAGTGATTTTTATCGTGAAGTTTCTTTTTGGTCTGCAAGATGATGATTTCTATGTTTCTGGGGTCGTATTTTCCTAGCATAGCGTGGTTTCTAAGGTTTTGTCAATTCGAGATACCTCATCCAGATTTCTGAAACACATCTGGTAACAAAATAAAGCAACGGAATACACATCCATCATTGGGAATCATTGCAATCGGATTGACGAGTTGATTAATCAGGCGAGTGCAAAAATGGGGTGTCTACAGTCCCTAACAGCAAATTGAAAGCGGATTGGATATCAATAACCTAAAATTCCACAGGAAATTCAACTATAACTGTGGACAATCGAAGGTGCAAAATTTCCAGTACATCCCTTTTGGTGTTATCATAGACCCTAACATCTTGATTAGTGGGCTTGAGATCTTCAGCCTTAAACCCGAGGCAAGTAGTAGTCTTTAAAGGGCAAACATTAAGCGCACTCCCATTGTCAATCAAAACTAGAGGTACCCTCATCCCGTTACAGTCAACTGTGATGTGCAACGGCTTGGTGTGGCTTGCTCCCTCTTTTGGGAGATCTGAGTCCGAGAAGGATAGGATATTTTCTACGTAAGTTGCTCCTACTATACTGGCTAGCTAATCTGGAGAAGTATCAAAGGAGACTTGGGCTGTACTTAATGCTTTAAGAACAACCTCCCTATGGGCAGTGGAAGCCATGAGTAAACCCCAAACTGAGATATTGGCCCCTGATTTCTTCAACTGCTTGATCATAGCGTCATCTTCCTCGATGTTCTCTTTGATAGGATCTTATTTTCCTTTTTTAGCCAAGGTTGCAGGATCATCGACACAAAGTTTTTGTGGAGTAAAAATTCTTCCCCCCCGAGTCACATGTCTGACTTCATCACAAGAAAGGGAGAAAGGCTCATCTTCTTCAGTCAACAAGTATGGATCTTCCTCTATCAATGAGATAGGGTTTTCCGGATTCATTTGAGCCAAAAGATACTAGTGAATGCAGGGCTATCCTAACAAGGTGGGGATAGATGGTATGCATCATTTGGGGTTAAATCGAGAGGTTCACAACTTGTAGTGAAGACTTCGTCGATGAAATCTATTCTGACAATGGGGCAACTGGGTGGTTTGACTTGGATGGGATAGATGAGAGAGATAGGGTCGAATGGTAACTGGGTGTTGGAAACCATGTTCAGGGTTTGTAGAGGTTGATATGTAGGCAGTGGATTAGTGATGACATTTGGTGACGTTGGACTAGGGATTGTGACATTTTTTGCATCGATAAGATTCTGAATGGCATGATGGAGAGTGACACACTGATCGGTGTGATGGCCAGTGTTTTGATGGAATTCGTAGAATAAATTAGAATTATGTCTGACTGGTAGGGGGTTTGGTAATGGTCGGGGTTGTATCGGGGTAAGAAGACTTTTTTTCAATAGTTTTTGAATGACTACGGTAAAAGTCATCCCTAGATTGATAAACTGACACGGAATTCGAGGTTGACTTGGGTAAACCTGGTTATTAGTCCGGGCTGGGTGTTGAGCTGGGATAGCTGATGTGTTGGCTATAAAAACATGGTTGGTACTAGGTTTGGGAACATAGGGTTTCTTAGACTTGTTATCCGAGGGGTTAGAAAGAACCCTAGAGGCAAAAACATCCTCTAGTTGGCTCCCGACTTGTAATAGGGATTTAAAGGTAGGAAGATATTGAGAAACAAAGTGCTGAGCATACCCTTGTGTAAGGTTTTTCAGGATAATGGCTACTTGTTCCTTTTTTGATGGTCTATCCCACATTTGGGCAGCTTTGGCCCTCCAATGGCCAATGAAATCGGTAAAAGTTTCCCTATTTTTCTACTTAGTTGACTCAAAATCCCTTCTTAAAGTCTCAATCTCGGTACTGTACTTATACTCATGCCAGAAAGCCTTTAACATGCTCTCCCAGCTACCCACAGTAACTAGATCTTGAGACATTAGCCAACGCAGTGCTGATCCTGATAGAGTTCTCTGAAATAATGTTATCTATTCATCGCTGAGCCCCATAGTGCGCATGTTAGTAACATACACCTTAAGATGTCTTTATGCACAACCTATACCACTGAACTTGTCCATTTCAAGCATTACAAACTTCTCTGGCAAATGAATTCTAGGGATATGGTTCAGAGCTTCAATGCCTGCTGCAATTTCATCGATACCCTTTATACTCTTCATAACTAACTCTAACTGAGACATTCTGTTAGCTAACACCGGATTTTCATCAAACTGTTCTTCATCTCCGTCAAGCTCAAAAACCTTATGTGCACGTCTCGTTATATTTTCTTCTACCCTTTTTTTCTTTATGATCGTCAAGGGGATTGCCCGTTGATTCTGAAATCTGTTCTAAGACTTCCACTTTTCCTTTTATACTATTGATATCATTGGCAAAGACTGCCAAAATCTTACGAATCTCTGTAAGCTCAGACTCTGAAGTCATTTCTACCTGTTGACTTGGTATTAACGTTCGTTCTAACTGACTAAACTTACAACTCCAACTAGGAAGTGGACTCTTGAGTTTGGGCGCAATGATAATCGTATACATCCCATTAAAGATAAATTTAATCAATTTCAGTATTACCCCCTTGATAACATTTTAATGAGTCATTT
Source organism: Akebia trifoliata (assembly GCF_017979445.1). Lineage (NCBI taxonomy): Eukaryota > Viridiplantae > Streptophyta > Magnoliopsida > Ranunculales > Lardizabalaceae > Akebia > Akebia trifoliata. The sequence continues at coordinate 14,346,488 of NC_141386.1, forward strand.
TATTGAAGTTTGTGCACCGATCCATTAAATAATCCATTCACGCAATGATCATTCAAAAGAGAAATAAATGTTTATTCAAAAGAAAAATAGTTTTATTGAAAATGATTGACAAAGAAACGTTCTTAAACAATTTTTTACATGGACGCTTGGCTTTGTCTTGATGGTCATCAGGATTGCTATCAGGCTTGATCCTCTTGGCTCTAACAACTGGCTCTTTGAATTCTGTTTGTCCGTCTGGATACCCTAAGGTGCGTTTGTTCCAAGCCTTCTCAATGAGATGTACTAACTTTTCAATCAATGGCTCGGGAGGGAAGAAAGCTTTATGTTGAGGTAAAGATAACTCTATGGGTACGTCGTACTGTTCTGGGATCAATACAGGTTGGTAGAAAGACGTTTCTTCTAAACCAATCAGACGGACATATTAGGATCCTTTGGTTCCTAGAACAGGAGGATCCGTCATCCACCAAGTACATCTTAAATCGATATGACGGGCAAGGCGAGAGTCTAACCATTTACTCCAAGCTTTGACTGAGTTGTTATGCATTAGCAGGCTTCTTTTGGAAAAGTGTTTTAGCCCATACTTGAGGTATGAAGGGACATCTACAATTCTGAGATGATCAAATAGCCACATATAGAGTAAGTGGGGACTTCCTTTGAAGCTTTCCCTCTCACCATTCTCTATGGCATTTAGACCTGAGAAAATTTCAGCTAGGATGAGAGGTACTGGATAGGCTTTCTTTGAGAGTTGAGAGGCTATATCTGTGACGGACTCAGGGATAGTCTGGCCATCACTTTTGGAAGTCAGCATGTATTGGGCTAGGATTCCTAAGCACAATCGATAGGCTCTAGTGGCTCACCAGGCTTCAGGTTTTACATTGACGGGATGACTACGGGAGCGATACGGGCCCAGTAAAGGTACTAAGTCCAATATCCCATTATGGACTAGAGCTTTGACTTCTTCTTTTGAAATGTTTAGCCCTATGGTGAGGTCACCAGAATATCCTATCTTCAATGAGGGCCTGACTAGAGGTCCTGAGGTAGATATTCCCATAATGCCACAATAATCCTCGTGAGTGGGACATAAATGCATATGCCCAATATGGAATATGTGAAGGTAGGGGTTCCAGCGCTTAGCCATAGCACGTAAGAGATTCCATTATATTTCAAAATCGTGGAAGTAAAGAGCACTCCTCAATATGAATCTCCCAAAATTGATCTTCTCTACAAGGTGCATCCCTATGACGGTTGTTTTGACTAACTGATCGATCGGGTTATTGCATGTGGCTAGCATCCTGGTTTGACACGAAAGGGTATTTTAGTACACTTCCAAGGTTCATATAAAATATCAATTACTTTTTCTTTTGAAAAATCATTTTCTGAAAACATTTTTTCTTGAAAAATATTTTTTTTAGAGAACACTTATTTTGGAAAACACTTTTTGTGAAAAATACTTTCCTTTTGTAAACCATTTTTCTTCTTTGAAAATGGGTTGAAATCCGAATTTAGAAAAGAATTTGATTTCCATTTTGATTTAAATGGCCCGCCCATCATGATTGTTGGGTCGAGATGGACTGGGTCATTATGAATTATTGCAACAAATGGATTCTTTATTGAGTCAGTGCATCCATTTTAATCAGGTAAAACAAAACTTTAATCCTTAAGGACAGCCATACATTCTGATCTCATCATTCACATCATTCACATACATTCATCAATCACAAGGTCCCATTCAATAAACAACCCGAGAACACCCACGATAAGTTCTAGTCGTAAGCTACAGGGGAGGTTTCTAGACTTTAAGCTTACTACATGCAATGCATTTTTATCTGGCCACCTTTGCCCAAGTACACTTATATACCTCTCGAGCGTACTCAATCAGATGGTACGTGGTGACTAGGTTTGATATACCGTATAAGGGAAAATCTAAAATTTCAACTCACTTCTCTTAAGCCAAAAATAGCCAGTTTAATCCCTAGATCAGAGGTGGCGCGTAATACTTGAGGAAAGGCACTCTTAAATCACCTCTTTTCTAGAATAGACGTAGTCTATCCTCCTAGTACCGTAATACATCGGAGCAGGATCTCGCTTATGCATTGGTTTTGATCAAGAAGTGCAACTGATGTACTTAGATTATCTTTGATATACCTATGAGTACGAGTCAAGAGTAGTAGCTTTCATAAATGGTTTGGCATCCCACGAGGGGACCGACCACGTACTAGTACTACGTTGGCAAACGAGACATGTGACTGTGCGGCTTACAATAGGTCAAAGGCTCAGGTCGCTTCAGTTTGGGTACATCATGAAAGCACCCTCGATTCCCAGGGTGCACGGATCTACTTTTTACCTTTGAGGTTTGGGAGTCGCCACCTAGTTATTACGATCTAGGAATCGAACATTGACTCTAAAAGGATAAAACAACTAATTTACTAAAAAAAACTAAGTTTAGGGATCAAGTTATGGGGTTGGAAGGTGTTAGGCACCAATCCCGCCCGACAAACGCCGGTCTCTACTAATTCCCAAATAAAACTACATTGCTAACAAGACCTAAATAATAATAAAAAAATAAAAATTGTTATCTTTGTCGAATGCAACGATTTTATTCCCTTAGATCTGATAGAACAACTCCTTGTATAGAATTCCTTGCTTTGTTTTATTGTCGGATCCGATTTCTGATCTCCTAGTTGAGGTATCTTCTTCTTGGATCTGTGAGTTTTCTAATTTTTTTTTATGGATTCTAAGGTATTTTAGAAAGGTTTTTGGGTGTTTTTTGAGCTAAAGTTAGGGTAGGGATATTAGGTAAGAAGTTGGGACTTCAAAATTAGGGTTTATAGGAGGCTAGGGAAGCTTTTTGACCTACTTTTTTTAGGATTTATTTTTTGATACAAAAATAGGTTGTAAAGACCCCTATTTATAGATTTTTTTAAGTGCTTATTTTAATAGAGTTAATGTTTAATTATAATTCTTTTAGGTAGAGTTATATTTTAATTAGAATTATTTTAACTAGAGTTATTATTTAGTTATGATTGTTTTAAAAAGAGTTATTATTTAATTAGGATTGTTTTAAATTAAGATTGTCTTAAATAGAGATATTATTTAATTAGAACTTTATTAGGATTTTAAATTTTAGTCTCACTTGATTGACTTTAAGATTTTTACTTTAGTCTTACTTGATTGACTTTAAGATCTTGACTTTAGTCTTACTTGATTGACTTTAATATTTTGACTTTAGTCTTACTTGATTGACTTTAAAATCATGACTTTAGTCTTACTTGATTGACTTTAAGATTTTAATTAAGATTTCACTTTACATTAATTAATATTTTAATTATTAATTTCAGAATTTTTAATTATTAAAATTGTGATATTATCATTTTGCCCTCGGAGAGAACTTTTTGTGTTTTAAGTCGATTTTCAATGTTCCAGGATGTTTTAGAATCGGTTTTTCGTAAGGAATTCAATGGGACTGTTGGTTTTTTATCATTTATGAAATTTTTTGTGCAAAATGGTCGTGAACTTTATGAGGGGCATTTTCATAATTTTGTCAAATTCTGTGAAAATTGGCAAAATTATTTATTTGGTTTCGATTTATTGTTTTATGTGTTTGAAAGGGCTTTCCTAAGCGTAACGTAAGCTCTAGGGATGTTTTAAGGTTAGGGGTATTTTGATAATTTGGTAATATTTTAGTGATTTTTATCGTGAAACTTCCTTTTGTCTGAGAAATGATGATTTCTATGTTTTAGGGGTACTTGCGATTTCAAGAAAAAATTAACTACTGAAAAAGGGAAAAGGAGAGAAAACTCAATTGCATCTGCTGGGGTATCCTTCTCTCGTAATTTCTGATGAGCCTATCGTTGTTCTTCTCACCGGAGTTAATAATAATCTTAGTACCTTACTTGTGGGGCAAGTAGGGGATCGAACCCAAGAGAAAGGAGGAATAGAGCTAAGCTAAGAAGATAAAATCCAAATTAACTAAAAGGAATTAAAACTGTTTTTCTTTGTATTTTTGAACTTATAAGAAGATGTAAAATTACTAGAAAATAAACTAAAGTAAATGAAATTAAAAGCAAGTAAACTTATGAATTAAAACACCATTGGAGGTGGATCTACCTAAAACATGTTAATGAGCAATTCCTAGTCTCTAGCCTTTTTATAACTCAATAATAAGGGCTTGGTGTTAGCTCCTTAGATCAGAAAGTTTTGCAAATAAAATGAAATAAGGGAACAAAAATAAGGTAGAATTCTTTGAAAACTTCTTACTACAAATTATCTAATTTAAGGATACTTTATCTTGATCTAATCTAAGCATAAAGTATCTATATTAAGAATAAAATGTGCAAGAAACTTAAAGAGAATTCATAAGCATTTTAAATAAAAGAAAAGCATAAAATTAGAAATAACACAAGAACTTGCTCTAGGCTTTTCCACTCTCCAATGGAGGGAAACTTAGCCTAATGTCATTGCAAGAGAGGGAAGATAAGAGATGAAAGAACTTTTTTTCATTTCATGGAGAAAATTACAACTTCTTCTTCTTCTACTTCTTACAATACTATTTAACTAAAAGAAAATAACTAGAAGATGAAAATACAAAAAATAAGAGAATAGGCTAAGAGCCTTAGATTAAAGGAGTCTTGGATAAGAGAACCAAGATGGGACCCTTTCTCTAGAAATGAAGGCTCTATTTATAGAGAAAATGTGTGTAGAAGAGTCTAAAAGTAGCCTCCACTTTTCTTTGCACAAAAAGACAAAAGAGGAGAATATGAGTTAAGGATTAGGGCATTCCAAAGTGGGCCCAAATGTTTTTGTCGTGAGATTTTGATTCTAATTTGTTGATTTTCTGCACAAGAAACATACGTAATTAGATTTATCTAGTAAATAAATTTATTTATATATAATTAAACCTAATTAACATGCAACGTGGTGATTTGAGACTTATCATGATTATTATTTTAATATGGATAAATAGGTACAAAAATCAAGATAAATATCTAAAAATTGTGTGTATAATTGAGTGTTTGGAAACACTCATCACACCCCCAAACTTACCTTTTTCTAGTCCCTAGAAAATAAAATTGCCACTTTCGCAGGCACCTCGACTGCATTTAGCGAATGCAGCAAGCCCTTGAATCTCTAGGTTACCCCTAGTGGATGAGTTTGACTCGTGAGGGTTTGTAGAAAATATACCCACAAAATTTGAAAACAACTTTGAAGTAAAAATAGTCAAAATCAAAACTTATATTGAAAAGCACAAGTCTTTTTTTTTCAATCAATTGGAAGTACTGCTTGGTATAGAGTCCCAACCCTTATTTCTCTATGACAAAACTTAGACTTAAATTGACCTTGAGCGATAGTGATTCTAACTTAGAAATTTAAGAGATTCGATTTCCTCAAATGAGTTTCAATCTTCTAACTACTCAAGAATAGCTGGAGTAACTTAGGGTTTAATTCTAAACTTAGCATCCTGTCTGGGGTAGTGAGAAGTGTGAATATTCACTTTAATACCTTTAAGGGCTTTATCTGTGATATTCCAATATACTCACATTTTTACACTTGATGGCTTTCACCCTACTAAAACTTTACATAAACTTTTAGATCTTTGATTTTTTTTTTTTTTGAAATGTCTCTTTTTTTTCTATTACTTCTTCATTCTTTTTCTAAGAAAAGTAGGCAGCCCTTTTCAAGGTACCCAGTCTAATTCAATGGTTACTGTACAAGGTGTATATAACCCAGTTCTGTTTTTCTTCTAATCAGCCAACCAATTGAACAAGGAAGTCAAAGTTCATCAAACCTAATTTTTCCTTAAACTCTAGGTAGAAAGAAGGTAATAAGCTCTTTTAATACAATCTAGACTCTTGGTAACCTTATTAGAAGTGACTATAAACCAAAAGATAACTTTGCTCTAATTTTTACCTAAGAGAAACACAAATGGGGACTCCAGATCATAGCTTCCAATGAAAGACTGATTAAATATTTTTAACTAAGTGCTTAAAGATACAAGCTAAGATTTTGAGTAAAATACAACAAAGTCGCCAACTAAATATTTTTCAAGTTTTTTTTTTTTTTTTTAAAGAAGAAAATAATAAGTGGAAATCCGACCCATACACCCCCAAACTTAACCATTATATTGTCCTCAATATTTCAACATATACATGCAAAAGTAAAATTGAAATTGACAAAATGAAATGAAGTGGGTTAGATAGCACCTGAGACAGACCCTATAGTCCTGTTGATATTTAACACAATGTCCCTTGAAGTGCATGGATTGTCTCCTAAAAACGCTAAGTTTAACGTCTTTAGCTAGACGAAAACATAGTTAATTTTGATAGACGGGATTATCGAGAAAAAGAACTTCCTCCTACGGAACATACTCGAGAAACGGTTTGAGACATTGGCCATTCACTTTGAAAGTGGATCCGTCCTTAGGATTAAGGACTTCAACAGCACCATGGGGGTAAACTGTTTGGATAATATATGGGACAGTCCATCGAGACTTAAGTTTTCCTGGAAAAAGGTGGAGTCTATTATCATACAACAAAACTTTTTGATTATGAATGAAATTTCTCCTAAGAATGTGCCTATCGTGAAAGAATTTGGTACGCTCTTTGTACCTTTTGGCACAATCATACGAGTCATTTCTAATCTCTTCTAACTCGTCTAGTTGTAACATTCGCTTCTCACCGGCTTTATCAAAATCAAAGTTGAGGCGTTTGATCGCACAATATGCATGATGTTCTAGTTCTACAGGAAGATGGCAGGCCTTGCCAAAAACTAACCGGTAGGGAGACATCCCTATGGGTGTCTTGAATGTAGTCCTATAGGCCTAGAGTGAATCACTCAATCTAAAAGACCAATCTTTCCTTGAAGGATTGACTGTTTTTTTTAAGATAGTCTTTATTTCCCTGTTAGAAATCTCCACTTGTCCACTTGTTTGTGGGTGGTAAGGTGTGGCAACCTTATGCGTTATGAGGTATTTCTTCATCAACGCAGCAAAGATCTTGTTGCAAAAATGCGAGCCACCATCACTTATGATAGCTCGCGGAGTACCAAATCTTGAAAAAATCGTCTCTTTGATGAATTTTATCACAACCTTGTGATCGTTAGTTCTACATGCCATAGCTTCGACCCATTTTGACACATAGTCAACGGCAACTAGGATGTATTGGTAACCCTGGGAGATAGGAAAAGATCCCATGAAGTCTATACCTCACACGTCAAAAATTTCGATTATCAGTATAGGATTTTGAGGTATTTCATTTCTCTTAGAGATTTTTCCTAATCTTTGACATCTATCACAAGATTTGCTAAACTCGTGGGCATCACGAAAAATACTAGGCCAGAAAAAATCGCATTGTAGGATTTTCATGGCGGTCTTCTTACCACTGAAGTGCCCTCCGCAGGCATGATTATGGCAAAACTCTAGGATACTGACTTGCTCACAGGTTGGAATACAACGTCTAATGATTTGATCAGGATAATACTTAAATAAGTATGGCTCATCCTAGAAATACCATTTTGTTTTTGACAGAAGACGGAGTTTCTCTTGACTAGTCATTTCGACTGGGAATTGACTTGTAACTAGGTAGTTGACAATGTCTGCATACCATGGAGCATTGGCTTGAGAGATTTGCATAAGTTGCTCATCGGGAAAGGATTCAGAGATGAGTAAGGATTCCTCGGATGGCTTGTTAACTAACCTAGACAAGTGATCAGCTACGACATTTTCTGCCCCTTTTTTGTCTCGGATCTCGAGATCAAACTCTTGTAGAAGTAGAATCCAACGGATTAACCTTGCTTTAACATCTTTCTTTGATAGAAGGTACTTCAATGTTGCGTGGTCTGTGTAGATCACGACTTTAGATCCTATGAGGTAGGGGCGGAATTTTTCAATGGCATAGACCACTGCTAGCATTTCCTTCTCTGTTGTAGAGTAATTAAGCTGAGCATCATTTAGGTTTTTACTAGCATATTGGATAACATGAGGTTGTTTTTCAATTCGCTGACCCAAAATAGCGCCTATTGCATAATCTGAAGCGTCGCACATAACTTCGAATGGAATGCTCCAGTTTGGAGGTTAAATAATGGGTGCCGAGATTAACTCAGACTTGAGCTTGTTGAACGCAGAGAGACATGACTCTGAAAAGTCAAAAGGAACATCCTTTCCCAATAGCTCACATAAAGGTTTCGAGATTTTTTCGAAATCTTTAATGAATCTACGATAGAAACCTGCATGGCCTAGGAATGATCTAATTTCTTTGACCGTTCTAGGAGGTGGTAATTTTTCAATTAGACCTACCTTTGCCTTATCTACCTCAATCCCCTTAGCAGAAACAATGTGCCCTAGTACAATCCCTAATGTTACCATGAAATGGCATTTTTCCCAATTGAGGACTAGATTGACCTCTTTGCAACGTACAAGGACCAAAGTCAAGTGATGGAGACATTCCTCAAAACTTGATCCAAAAACTGAAAAATCGTCCATGAATACTTCGAGATATTTTTCTAGCATGTCGGAAAATATACTCATCATGCACCGTTGAAAAGTAACGGGTGCATTGCACAATCCAAAAGGCATGCGACGATACGCGAAAGTTCCGAAAGGGCAGGTGAAAGTTGTTTTCTCTTGATCGATTGGAGCAACGGGTATCTGGTTGTACCTAGAATAACCATCTAAGAAGCAATAGTAAGAATGTTGTGCCAGACGCTCTAACATTTGATCAATGAAAGGTAAATGGAAATGATCCTTAGGAGTCATCGAGTTGAGTTTCCTATAGTCAATACACACTCTCCATCCATTTTGGACTCGAGTGGGGATTAATTCATTGTCTTGGTTCACTACCACAGTGATACCAGACTTCTTAGGAACTACTTGTATAGGACTCACCCAACGACTGTCAGAGATAGGATACATAATACCCGCATCTAGCAATTTCATCACTTCCATCCGAACCACGTCTTTCATGATAGGATTTAGCCGTCTCTGAGGTTCTAAGGAAGGCTTAGCGAAATCCTCTAAACGAATATGGTGCATTACCACAGATGGACTAATTCCCTTGATATCAGCTATGCTCCAACCAATAGCTTCTTGATGTTCTTTTAATACTCCTAACAACTTTCCCTCTTGAACTTCATTAAGGTGAGAGGAAATGATCACGGGCAAGGTTTGATTCTTACCAAGAAATGCATATCTCAAGGTCTCTGGAAGCGACTTGAGTTCTAATTTTGGAGGCTCGATATAAGAAGGAACAAGATTGGATGTGCGCACAGGAAGACTTTCAGTTTTTGCGTGCCACCGCACAGAATCTAAGAGTGGAACAGATTCAAGCAAAGCATTGACTTCGCTTATAGATTCTTCGACGTCCAAGTCAAGGCCAAAGTGAGCCAAACATTTTGTTAGGGGCTCTTGATACGTTTGATTGACTAGTGCATCTATCATGTTCACTTCCTCCATACCATCATCTACATCAATTCCTTGGAAATTGTGGAAGACGTTCAGTTTCACTTTCATATCTCCAAATGCTAAAGTCATAATTCTATTTCTACAATGAATGACTGCGTCAGACGTGGCTAAGAATGGACGTCCTAAGATGATAGGAATATGACTGTTCGAATTGATGACTGGCTCTGTGTCTCAGACAACAAAGTCAACAGGGAAATAGAAATCTTTGACTTTAACTATCACGTCCTCAACTATACCTTTTGGAATTTTTATGGACCTATCGGCTAGACTCAACGTGATATCGATGGGTTTCAAAACCCCCAAACCTAATTGTTTATAAAACGAATATGGTAAAAGGTTCACACTAGCCCTTAAGTCTAAGAGACATTTTTCGACCACTTGATTTTCAATATGAATGGAAATTGTCGGACATCCAGGATCCTTAAATTTTGGTGCAATCGTTTGTTGGATGAGCGACGAAGCTTGGGCTGCCATGATAGCTTCCCGAGGAAATGATGTTTTCCTTTTAGCTGTGGTCAAATCCTTTAGGAATTTCGCATAAGAAGGTATCTGCTTAATGGCATCTAGGAATGGGATATTGATATGCACATTTTGGAAGACTTCTAAGACACCCTCAAATTGCTTACCTTTTTTTAAAATCTCTAAGGCGATGGAGAAATGGAACTTTTGGAATTGGCAAAATGATAGGAGGATTTTCCAAATCTTTCTCTTTCTCTATTGGAGACTCTATGACTTTTTTTTGAATTTTGTCCTTCTCTAGGACTTTTTCTCCCATGTCAATAGGTTGGACCTTTTTGTCCACCTTTTTTCCTGAACACAAGGTGTGGATAGCCTGGACTGAGTCTTGTGGAGTTCCAGAATGGCTTTCTACTTCATATTGACCTTTCAATCCGTTTGGAATCAAAGGTTGACCTCTAGGGTTAGGGATAGTCTGACTAGGAAATTGACCTTTCTCTCTCCCACTCAAGGAGAGAGCTAACTGCCCCAACTGAACTTCCATCTTAGTTATGGATTGCGCAGTGACCTGGTTAATCTGAGTTTGATTTTGATGGGTTTGCTGTTGAGTTTGGATGAACTGCTGTTGCTGTCTCATCAACTCGGCAATTATAGATTCTAAGGACGACTGTTGTTGGGCAGGCTACTGGTAATTGGTCATGGGATCTGGTATGATGGCTCTATAATCTGTAGATTGTTGGGGTTGATAAGGGACTTGAGGAACAATAGCTGGGTTTGTGGAAGAACAAGATTGCCTAGAAAAACTCCTATTGTAACCTGACGGACCACTAGATTGAATAGGTTCATTCTGTCTGTATGAGAAATTAGGATGGAACCTATTATCTGGGTGATACGTTTGGCTAAAAGAGTTTGGAGTTGGATTCCTAAAAGCACTATAGCCATTAATTGCATTTGCTTGTTCAACTTTGATTTGAGGCAAGGTGGGACAATACTCGACCAAATGGTCGTTGCCGTCGCATATGACACACAAAGAACTCGGTTCGACAGTCACTTGCGAAATTGCACGAGGGTCTAGGTGAGGTTTGGATGTTGAGATGGTAAAGGCATCTAACTTCTTCGTGAGATTGTTCATCCCACTCACTAGACTAGACATAACATTTTTGAGATCAGGGTCTGCCTTCATCTTATACATGCCTGTCTTTCTAACCGGATCATCTCTATCAAATTCTTCTTGGTTAGTACTCCAATTTTGAGCACTCTCGGCTAACTCTAGGAGAAAATCATACGCTTGGTTGGGAGTCTGGTTCATGAACTGAGCCTTATGCATTGACTCGACTAAGGTACGTTGATTCATTGTTAATCCTCTATAAAAACTTTGCACCAACTGTACTTTATCAATGCCAGGGTGTGGGCACTTGACCAATAAATCATTGAATCTTTCCCAAGTTTGGGAAAATTCATCATCAGGACGAGCTCTAAAATTTCTAATAGAGTCCTTCATTTTCTCAGTTTTGGCCACAGGGTAGAATTTGGCCATAAATTTCTTAGATAGAACATCCCAGGTAGATATGAAATTGGGTGTTAGGGAGTTCAACCACGCAGCTACGTGGTCTTCCAAGGATAACGGGAACAGAATAAGCTTGATACTCTCCTCATCTAGATTCTGATTTCTAAAAGTTTGACATATAGTCAAGAATCGATTAAGATGGGTGTAAGGTTGTTCACGCTCTAAAATGTGGAACTTAGAGAGCATATTAATGGTGGCAGCACTAATTTCAAACTGAGGTGCATTGTTCAATGGTAAAACAATGCATGTAAGAGGAGATGCAGAAGCTGGAACGAAGAGCTCATTGAGAGTTCGCTCTCGATCACCCATCATAACCATTGATGGTGTCTTGCGTATCCTACTGATGGTACGTTCGATCTCAGGATCAAATGGTTCTAGCACGTTGTTTTGTGAACGTCTACCAAACATGCAAATCACACAGTCGATCAAACAATCACAAAAAGAAAAGACTGGACCTAGATAGGTTGCCTAAAGCTAGACAGCTCCTAACTAGGTAGAATTAGCGCAACTAGCCTTCCAACTCGGTTCTATGAAGTCAAGTTTGAATCATTCGGATCTCCAGATCGGAGGAGGTGCACAATGCATAAGCAAGGGCACTCTTAAATACCTCCTTTCTTGAATAGACTGAGTCTATCCCTTCAAAGGACAAGATCTTACTAGATAGAAAAATGACCAAGAAACGCAATTGGCACAACTTGAAGCGGAATTTCTCCTATTGAGCTCGTAGGCCCTATAGTCAAGTCTAATTGATTTTAATTAATTTGATTGGATGACTAGTGAGTTGATTATCCTAATTAGAGCAAGGAATTGGTAATGACTTCCAATCCTTATCTTATCATGCCATCCCTAGGAAAGGGGTGCTCTTTACTACTTAATTAACTATTCCAAGTATGTGCAAATTGGAAAAATAACATACAAAGGCAAGGAGTAACCCACTAGCAAAGAGAGGCGTGGGTGTTTCGAGATTACCTCCCGTGCTAAACGGGGTGAAGACAGTTTGAGTCGACTTAGGCCACCAACTCCAATTTTGGTGTGCGAACCTAAGGAGCCGTGACAGTATTGTCCACCCGTCGTCCTTCCTTAGTTTATTACAATCCAAGCCTTCTTGGATAATTAAAAAAAATTACAAAGAATCTTATACAAGTGTTTCTAAAACAGAAAAATAAACCTAACTAAAGATTCAAGGAAATTGAAAGAAAAGAAGAAAAAAAAATGTTCACCTACAAGAAGTAAAATAGAAATGTTAGTAGAAATGATAGTAAACGGACTCAAAAATAAAATCTGACTTACCACAATCTTGCTGACTTTGTCATATTTTATAGAAAATTTCGTTCTACCCCAAATTGATATATTATAATAGATAATCGGAGATCGAAGCAGAAAGTTACAGTCAGTTTAAGTTCTACTGTCAAGGGTGAAAAAAATAAACGGGAATGACTTTTTTTTTTTTCAATGTTTTTTTCTTTTTTCTTCTCTCTTAAAATCTCAAGAACACTTGAACTTATAGAAAGAAACCGAAAGAAAAAAATAAAATAAAATAAAAATGAAAGAAATTAATTTTAAATCAAAACTTACCCCCAATACCTTTACTTCTCCCCGGCAGCGGCGCCAAAATTCTGATTAGACTATTGTTGTTCTTCTCACCGGAGTTAATAATAATCTTAGTTTTACCTTACTTGTGGGGCAAATAGGGGATTGAACCCAAGAGAAAGGAGGAATAGAGCTAAGCTAAGAAGATAAATCCAAATTAACTAAAAGGAATTAAAACTATTTTTCTTTGTATTTTTGAACTTATAAGAAGATGTAAAATTGCTAGAAAATAAACTAAAGTAAATGAAATTAAAAGTAAGTAAACTTATGAATTAAAACACCATTGGAGGTGGATCTACCTAAAACATGTTAATGAGCAATTCCTAGTCTCTAGCCTTTTTATAACTCAATCATAAGGGCTTGGTGTTAGCTCCTTAGATCGGAAAGTTTTGCAAATATAATGTAATAAGGGAACAAAAACAAGGTAGAATTCTTTGAAAACTTCTTACTACAAATTATCTAATTTAAGCATACTTTATCTTGATCTAATCTAAACATAAAGTATCTATATTAAGAATAAAATGTGCAAGAAACTTAAAGAGAATTCATAAGCATTGTAAATAAAAGAAAGGCATAAAATTAGAAATAACACAAGAACTTACTCTAGGCTTTTCCACTCTCCAATGGAGGGGAACTTAGCTTAATGTCATTGCAAGAGAGGAAAAATAAGAGATGAAAGAACTTTTCTTCATTTCATGGAGAAAATTACAACTTCTTTTTCTTCTACTTCTTACAAGACTATTTAACTAAAAGAAAATAACTAGAAGATGAAAATATAAAAAATAAGAGAATAGGCTAAGAGCCTTAGATTAAAGGAGTCTTGGATAAGATAACTAAGATGGGACCCTTTGTCTAGAAATCAATGCTCTATATATAGAGAAAATGTGTGTAGAAGAGTCTAAAAGTAGCCTCCACTTTTCTTTGCACAAAAAGACAAAAGAGGAGAATATGAGTTAAGGATTAGGGCATTCCAAAGTGGGCCCAAATGCTTTTGTCTTGAGATTTTGATTCCAATTTGTTGATTTTCTGCACAAGAAACACACGTAAGTAGATTTATCTAGTAAATGAATTTATTTATATATAATTAAGCCTAATTAACATGCAACGTGGTGATTTGAGGCTTATCATGATTATTATCTTAATATGCATAAATAGGTACAAAAATCAAGATAAATATCCAAAAATTGTGTGTATAATTGAGTGTTTGGAAACACTCATCAATTTAAAAAATGGATTAAACTGCTGCCATTAACGATCCGTTAAAGCTCAAGATTGAAGTGGAAACAGTCTCCACAAATTCTACGAGCCACGACTTCATCCATAGTTTATTTAATGATTACGAGGTCGCCCATGTTAGAGGTTCAATTAAAAATCGAAACAGAGTAGTTCTTGATTCAAGTTCGAAACCGAAAAAAAACAAATTTTGCTTGTTACCGAAACGAGTTTCTAAAGAGAACTTTTCTTTGATCAAAATCTTGATATTTTGCTCCAAATCTTAAATCGATAAGATTTATGGATCGAAACTAATCAGATTGAGTTGTCTCTCCAGCTTGTTGAAGACGATAAACTAGGGTATAAACAGTTTGGGGAAGATGGTGTGGAAATAAAAGAAAAAAAAAATTTATTCATCACACACCATTCACATGTTGCTGTTAAGATGGTGTGAAAACTGAAAAGTATGATATTATTTATGGCACACCGACCCTACTAGCACGTTGTTGCTGCTAACAGGATGTTAAAATCTCTTCATTTTTTTTTCTTGCTGTCGAAGTAGTACAGCACCTTCTGCTTAAAAAAATGAACACAGAAGAAAGACAAGATTAAATAAATAAATAAATAAGCAATAAAAAAATAAAAAAATAAAATGAATGAATAAAAAAATTATATATATATATATATATATATATAATTTTTTTTTTTAAAACAACGTCAAAAGACAGATCTAACACATACCTAAAAAATATATATATATACATACATCTACATACGTAAAAATCATAATCCATCAATCATTATCTCATCATCAATAAAACCATCCCCCTGAAATCTCACATTATTTAGAGTCACCAAAGCGACTCTCGATTGAGCCATAGGAAAAATAATATGCCAAAGTAGAATATCCATAATCCAAACACATGATCAATAATTGAACTACAAAAATAAATAAATAAATAAACAAATAAAATAAATCAAACTAAAAATATAAAAAAAAACTAAGTCATCCTAGCAATGCTCCCATACTTGGGGTTTTTCAAGTCTGATCCTCAAAGGTCCTCGGTGGAATCGCCATTGAAAGCGCCCTCAATTCGCGGAGTGCGCAGATCCACTTTTGACCTTTGAGGTTTGGGACTCGCCACCTAGTTATTGCGGTCTAGGAATCGAAAATCAACTCGAAACGGATAAAAAGAAATAACTAATCTACTACAAAAAAAAATATTGAGTCCAGGGATCACATTACAGGGTTGGAAGGTGTTAGGCACCAACCCCGCCCGGCAAACGCCGGTCTCTGCTAATTACCAAATAAGACTACATTGCTAAAAAGACCTAATCGTTAAGAAAAAAGAAATATATACCTTTACGAAGACAACGGTCTTGTTTCCTCAGATCTAGTAGAATAGTTCTTCATACAACACTCTTCGCTTCGTTTTATCACCGGATTTGCTTCAGATCTCCAAGATAAAGTACTCTCTTCTTAGATCTGAATCTTCTGACCTTTTTTCTAGATTTCCAGGTGTTTTTGAAGAGCTTCTAGGTATTTTTTAAGCTAAAGTTGGAGTATGGATGTTAGGTAAGGAGTTGGGACTTCAAAATTATGGTTTATGGGAGGCTAGGGAAGCTTTTTGACCTATTTTTTTAGGGTTAATTTTTTTATGCGAAAATAGGTTGTAGAGACCCCTATTTATAGATTTTTTTGAGTGTTTATTTTGATAGAGTTAGTGTTTAATTAGAATTATTTTAGGTAGAGTTAGTGTTTAATTTGAATTTTTTAAAATATAGTTATAATTTAATTAGAATTATTTTAAATAGAGTTATTGTTTAATTAGAATTATTTTAAATAGAGTTATTGCTTAATTATAATTCTATTAGGGTTTTGACTTTTAGTCTTACTTGATTGATTTTAATTTTTTGATTTTAGTCTTACTTGATTGACTTTAATTTTGACTTTAGTCTTACTTGATTGTCTTTAAGATTTTGACTTTAGTCTTATTTGATTGACTTCAATTTTAATTAGGATTTCACTTTACATTAATTAATATTTTAATTATTAATTTTAAAATTTTTAATTATTAAAATTGTAAAATTATTGTTTTACCCTCGGAAAGGTCTTTTTGCGTTTTAAGTCGTTTTTCAACGTTTCAGGATGTTTTGGAATCAATTTTTTATAAGGAATGCAATGGAAATATTGGTTTGTGTCATTTATAAAAATTTTGTGCGAAATGGTCATGAATTTTATGAGGGGCATTTTCGTAATTTTGTCAAATTTTGTGAAAATTGCAAAATGATTTATTTGATTTCGATTTGTTATTTTATGTGTTTGAAAGGTTTTTACTAAGTGTAATGTAGGCTCTAGGGATGTTTTGAGGTTAGGGGTATTTTGATAATTTGGTCATTTTTTAATGATTTTTATCGTAAAGCTTCTTTTTTGTAGGCAAGCTGATGATTTCTACGTTTTTGGGGTTATATTTTCCTAGCGTAGTGTGGTTTCTATAGTTTTATCAGTTTGAGATACCTCATCTGAATTTCTAAAACATATCTAGTAACAAATAAAGCATTGGAATAAACATACATCATTAGGAACCGTTGCAATCGGGTTGATGAGTTGATTAATCAGGCAAATGCAAAAATGGGGTGTCTACACTAGGATTTATTTTGACCTCCAAAATTAGGTTGTGGAGGCTCTATATTTACAAAGTTTTTTGAAAGAATTAGGATTTGACTAGGTCTCCTTCTAGATAAGATAAGGTTGTTTAATTAGGGTTTTGAGTTAAGTCTTATTTGATTGACTAAGTTTCTTTTAAATTAGGTTTTTTAATCTTGCGTACAATGAAAGAATATATTTTTGATTTTTGGAGAATTCCCTTTAATTATATTTTAATTCTTTACGCCTCTATATGGAGGGGTCTTTTAATAAATATCAGGGGGGCTCCACTTAAATAAGTGGGCAACCATCAACAATTTTGCCTGAGGACTTGATTGATTAATTTTCTTGGTTCAAAATTTTAAATTAATTTTATTAGAGTTTCACTTTACGTTAATTAATATTTTATTTATTAATTTCGAAATTTAAAATTGTTAAAATTAGAAAATTATCATTTTACCCCCAAAGAGAATTTTTATGTTGAGAAGTCATTTTTCGATGTTTTGGAATCGATTTTTTGTAAGGAATTCAATGGGATTATGGGTTTGTGCCACTTATGAAATTTTTTGGCATGAAATGACTGTGAACCCAATGAGGGGCATTTTCGTACTTTTGTCAAATTTGATGAAAGTTGGTGAAATAATTTATTTGATTTCAATTTATTTTTTTATGTGTTTGAAAGGACTTTTCCTAAGCGAATTGTGGGCTCTAAGGATGTTTTGATGTTAGGGGTATTTTGATAATTTCGTTATTTTTTAGTGATTTTTATCGTAAAACTTCTTTTTGTCTGAAAAATGATGATTTCTAGGTTTTTGGGATTATATTTCCTTAACGTAGCGTGGTTTCTACAGTTTTGTTAGTTTGAAATACTTCATCCGAATTTCTGAAACATATCTAGCAACAAAATAGAGCATTGGAATAATTATCCATCATTGAGAATCGTCGCGATCAGGTTGATGAGTTGATTAATCAGGTGAGTGCAAAAATAGGATGTCTACAGCTGGCCTCTTCTAGCCAATTTTTTCAAGAGGCTAGAGAGGAGATGGAGGTTAACTTGGCCTAGTTTTCCAAGGTAAACTTAGCCTTAGAGGCCACCAATAAGAAGTTGATAGATCTCCAGGGTGTTCTTCAATTGGAATTGGCCAGTTACAAGGAAAGAGTACAGAAGAGACACGTAGAGCTGACAGATCTTCAAGAGAAGGTACGATAGCAAGAGCTTGAGCTAGGTTCCCTTAGAGCTGGTATTAAGACGACTATAACAGCTCAAGACAAAGAAGGTGAAGCTGAGACTAAGAGGGTGCTGGGGCAACTACAGGCCCAATACTCTCGGTTGGCAAGGGAAGCTTATTCTAAGGCTTACCATGATGACTTTGAGGCTACTCAACTTCAATATGAGAAAGAGGAGGATGATGAAGACAAGGAGGATGAAGGTCACACTAGTCCTCCTCCCAAGGAGGTTTTTAGCTGGTATAGGGACTATAGGCGAATCCCACCCTTCCAACTAGATGAGGAGGGGAACCCCATTGCTATCTTAGACTGAGTCGCTAGTAAGCTTATGGAGGTTGAGCATATCATAGATTTGGATGAAACGAGACTAACCGGTCCACCTGCTCATGCCAGTGACCTACCTCCCAACCAACCTCCTGTCCCAATTATCAACGTCGAACAAGATGAGGTAGTTGACCCTCCGAATCCTGTTGTTGAGATCGATCCTCCAAATCCTGTTGTTGAGACTTCTGTCAACTAGTCACCTACCAACGAATGAAGATCTACTCTTTGGTTTCAGCATGTGCTCTACTTTTGCTGTTATATTTTGTACTATCCCATTTTTGGGATTTCTTTTGTACCTCTTTCTAGTCATTAATGAGAAAATTTTGTTTTTACATCAACTTCTATCCTGTTTTTAATATGAACTTTACTTCTTCATACTGCTTTCATTGCATGCATAATCTGCTAATCTACTTTTTTAAACTTAACTTGTACTTTAACAAAATACTTTTACTTACATTTCTGTGCTGCATACTCAACTGCTAAAATGCTTTACTTACGTTTCTATGCTACGCACCCAACTGCTAAAATGCTTTACATATGTTTCTCTACTGTAAACTCAACTGTTAAAATGCTTCACTTACATTTCTGTGCTATACACTGAATTCTTGTTCTTGAACTTTATGTCTTGCTTCCTCTTCCTACCAGGTTCTACCTTTAGTAATTTCTACTTAAGTGGAACATTTTCGTACTTCATGTACTTGGGGAGGTATTCTCGAGTTACTGTTCTTCAAGAAGGTTCTAACTCAGTTTTACTCCTTTGAAAATGCCCTCGATCCGCGTTGTACGCGGATCCGCTTTTGACTTTTGAGGTTTGGGAGTCGCCACCTAGTTATTACGGTCTAAGAACCAAACATCGACTCTAAAAGGATAAAACAACTAAACTACCAAAAAAACCTAAGTCCAGGGATCAAGTTACGGGGTTGGAAGGTGTTAGGCACCAACCTCGCCCGGTAAACGCCGGTCTTTATTATTTCCCAAGAAGCCTCCATTGCTAACACGACCTAAATAAAAAATAAAAAATAAAAAATATTTACCTTGATGATCGCAACGGTGGTTCCCTCAGAGCTGGCGGAGAGGTCCCCTTGATTAATATTCTTTGCTTCGTTCTGTCACCAGATTCGCTTCAGATCTCCAAGACGAAGTACCTCCTTCTTAGATCTGAATCTTTCTGATTTGGTTATGGATTTCTAGGTGTTTTTGAAAGGTTTCTGGGTGTTTTTTGAGCTAAAGTTAGGGTATGGATGTTAGGTAAAGAGTTAGGGCTTCAAAATTAAGGTTTGGAGGAGGCTAGGGAAGCTTTTTGACCTATTTTTCTTAGGGTTTATTTTGACCTACGAGATTAGGGTGTGGAAACCCCTATTTATAGATTTTTTTAATAGTTTTTTAAATAGAGTTAGAGTTAGATTATGTTTCTTTTAGATAGTTTTAGAGCTTAATTATGTTTCTTTTAGATAGTTGTAGAGTTTAATTAGAATTCTTCTTTTGGATATGGTTTGACTTTGGTCTTATTAGATTGATTAGGTTTTTGAATTAAGTCTCATTTGATTGACTAGCATTTAGGGTTTTGACTTAAGTCTTACTTAATTGACTAGATTTTAGGATTTTGACTTAAGTCTCACTTGATTGACTAGATTTTAGGATTTTGACTTAAGTCTTACTTAATTGACTTGACTTAAAAAAATTTAATTTTAATTAGGATTTCACTTTCCATTAATTTATGTTTTAATTATTAATTTTAGAATTTTTAATTATTAAAATTATAAAATTACCCTCAGAGAGGATTATTTGCGTTTTAAGTCATTTTTCAATGTTCTAGGATGTTTTGGAATCGATTTTACATAAGGAATTCAATAGGAATATTGGTTTATATCATTTATGAAATTTTTTGTACGAAATGGTCGTGAACTTTATGAAGGGTATTTTCATAATTTTGTTGAATTTTATAAAAATTGGCAAAATGATTTATTTGATTTCGATTTGTTGTTTTATGTGTTTGAAAGGATTTTTCTAAGCATAATATAGGCTCTAGGGATGTTTTGATGTTAAGGGTATTTTGGTAATTTGGTCATTTTTAGTAATTTTTATCGTAAAGCTTTTTTTTGTCTGAAAAATGATGATTTCTATGTTTTTGGGGCACATTTTCCTAGCGTAGCGTGGTTTCTACAGTTTTGTTTGCTTGAGATACCTCATCCGAATTTCTTAAACATATCTGGTAACAAACCGAGCATTGGAATAACCATCCATCATTGTGAACCGTCGCAATCAGGTTGACGAGTTGATTAATCAGGCAAGTGCAAAAATGGGGTGTCTACATCCTTACTCCTTTGTTCATGAATCAACTATTCTCTAGCACTTTTATTATTCTAAGGCAATTTGTAGTCTTTCAACAACTTTTTTCCTACCCATAGGTAGATGTCTTTGATGATCTACTCTTTTGCTAAACAAATCTTTTTGCTCTTTCACTCAGGACAAAGCATGGTCGTCAAGTTCTTCGCTCTACTGGTTAAAATAGATGAGAGTTGTAAGGATCAGACTCTAGAAAGAACCGAACTTGGTGCCAAATTACTCATGCTAGAGTAGGGCCTTGACTAGCTTCGTACTCTGCCAATTAAGGTAGAGAAGACCCACGTAGACTCGGATCCAAGTGGGGTCCATCTTTAGTGTTATCGTACTCGTGGTAGAGTAGGGCCCTGTCCAACTTCTTATTCTACCAATTAAGGCAGAGAAGACCCACGCAAGCCCGAATTCAGGCGAGATACATCTTCAATGCTCTTGAATTCATGACAAAGTAGGATCCCGACCAGTTTCTTGTTCTGCCAATTAAAGTAGAGAAGGCCCACATAGGTCTGGATCTAGGCATGATCTACATTAATACTTTGTCACTCGTATCAGAGTTGGTTCCTGACCAGCTTCTTACCTTGTCAATTAAGGCAATGAAGACCCACATAGGCCTGGATCCAGGTGGGATCCATCTTCAGTACTAAATTCCTTTCGTTAGAATTGCATTCCGACCAGTTTATTACCCTACCAATTAAGGCAAAAAACCACATAGACCCGGTTTCATGTAGGATCCAACTTTAAGTGTTATTTTACTCTCATCAGAGTAGGGCCTCGACCAGCTTCTTGCCCTACCAATTAAGGTAGAGAAGACCCACGTAGGCCCGGATCCAGGTGAGATCCAACTTTAAGTGCTAAATCTGCGCGTAGGCTACTAGTAATCCGAAAAAATTTATTTATTGATAGTATATTTTCAAGTTATATGTATTCTATGGTCTAGGCAGTTCTTAATCGATCATCGTAATCAAGTAATAGACTTCCTTCTGGCCTACTCTTACTACTCTATATGACCCTTCCCAGTTGGGACCAAATTTACCATTGTTCTGCTCTTCTATATTCTGGAATACTCTATGCAGCACTAGATCTCATTCTTTAAATTACCTGTGGCAAACGTACTTGTTGAAGTAGCTTTGCAACTTCTTATGATAGCTATCTAGCCTTATCAATGTTTCTTTTCACTTTTCTTCTAACAAATCTAATTCTATGATTATCTATTGGTTGTTCTGGTCAGTCTGCACTATTTTGGATCTTATTGTGGGGAAGTTATTTTTTATTGGAATTACTGCCTCCATTCCATAAGCCATAACGAACGAAGACATCCCTGTGGAAGCTCTAGCAATTATCTTGTAGGCCTATAACACGCCATGCAAGACTGTTGTCCATCTTTCCTTTGCTTTTTCCAACCTTCTCTTTAGCGTGTCTATCACTACCTTGTTTGTGGATTCAGCCTGTCCGTTGCCCTGTGGATACTATGGAGTACAAAATAACTGCGTTATCCTATGCTCTTTGCAAAAATCTGTGATCTGTTTTTCTGTAAATTATCTCCCATTGTCTGAGATTATAGTGCGTGTCAGACCAAATCTGTAGATTAGTGTTCTGCTCATTTGGTGAAGTAATCTATTGCCACCAACAAGAAAGTTAGGTTACCTACTACCTTGGTCAGCAGGCCTACTAGATCAATTCTTCATTGTGCAAACGGCCTAGGGTTGATGAGAAAGTTGAGCTGCATTGCTAGCTATCAGATTATCTTCACATGTCTTTGGCAATTGTTACAATACTTGACGTACAAAGCTGCATCTTTTTACAAATAAGGCAAAAAATACCCTTGGGAGAGTACTTTGTGGACCAAAGACCTTGTCCCTGAATGATTCCCACAATCACCTTCGTAGATCTCGCTTAACACGTTTTTTGCCTCTTTTGGAGTTAGACAACATAGGAGTGGCCCTCCTACTAACTTTCTATACAGAATCTCATCTAGGACAGTGTACTTCTTTACTTTATTCTTGGCTCATCTAGCCTCCTTTGGGTACTTGAGCAACACTCCTATCTGTAGGAATGTGTGAATAGGGCTCATCCACCCTTGATCTCCTATTGCACCTACCACACTGACTAATTCTGGCTCATTCATCATAGAACTTTTCTAGTAGCCCAATGGTAGTTCTCTTTTGTCTTATCTTGCATTGAGGCTATGTACGCTAAGGCATTTGCATACTTGTTGTTTGTTTGTGGTATGTGTTCTAGTCTGATTTCCCCAACTCGAAGTATGGTGGACTTGATTTTTTTTGCGGATAGAGCTGCATCCTGGGATCTCATGCTTCAAATGTTTCGTTGACGTGATTAACTATTTTTTCTATTTTTGAACGGTCAGGAGTGATCAACACCACTCCTATTCTTGATCTTTATAGATTTGAAAAGCCATCTACGTAGACTTTCCATCCTGGATGGTTGCTCGGTTCTTGTCCTTCTTCTGTATGTTCCAGTTCTTCTATCAACAATCTATTTTTTCCTCTACTAGAAAGTCTACCAAGAAATCTGCTACTACTTGGCCTTTTAGTGAAACTCTAGGTTTATACTCAAACCCAAACTCTACTAGCTATACAACCCATTTCGCCATTCTTCCCGATCCCTTTGTCTTTTCAAAGACAAACTTCAAGGGGTATTCGGTGATGACCTGTACTTGATGCACCTGGAAATACAGTCTTAAGCACAATGTTGTGTAAACTAAAACTAATCCCATCTTCTAAAGTCTGGAATAACGTGTCTCAGCATCAGTGAAGGTCTTGCTTAAGAAGTAGATCGGATGCTCTGCCTCTATTCCAGTCCTGACCAAGATTGAACTGAGTTCTCATTCTGAAATAGCTAGGTACAGTCACAGTTCCTCTCCTACTTTTGGTTTGGAGAGTATAGACGGTTTGCCTAAATATTTCTTCAGCTCTGTGAAGGCTTGCTCACACTCTTCTATCCATTCAAACTTGGTATTATTTTACAATAGCTGGTACAATAACCTATATTTATTTGAAAAATCTGGAAATGAATCGTTTGAGGGTTGCTACTCTTCCTACTAACCTCTAACTTGTTTCTACATTTTAGAGAGGGAATTTCTAGCAGTGCTCTGATCTGGTCTGGGTTGGCCTTTATACCTCTTTTTTTTTATCAGGTAGCCCAAAAACTTTTCCGAAGTTAACGCGAAAGTGCATTCTTCGGGTTGAGCTTCATTCTAACTTTTCTTACTCGAGAAAAAACCTCTTCTAGATCAGCAACGTGATCTTCCTTCTTCTTAGTCTTCACCAGCAAATCATAAATGTAGACTTCTGCAATCTTGCCTAACAGATCCTTAAAGAGTTTTGTTACCAGCTTTTGATAAGTTGCCCTTGCGTTTTTCACTCTAAAGGGTATAACTTTGTAACAGTAAAGTCTTTTTTTTTCATTTT
This sequence comes from Akebia trifoliata, assembly GCF_017979445.1. Classification (NCBI taxonomy): domain Eukaryota; kingdom Viridiplantae; phylum Streptophyta; class Magnoliopsida; order Ranunculales; family Lardizabalaceae; genus Akebia; species Akebia trifoliata. The sequence goes on from NC_141386.1 coordinate 14,370,733, forward strand.
TTTATTTTGTACGGATGATTGTCTGACATTTGTTAATGTGTTCATCATGTGTTCTTGATTTTTTATATTATTAAAAAATTGTGCATATATGCATGAATCGATGATTCATTTATTTACCATGTGCTAGTAAATTTTTGGATTCAAAAATTTTACATATGTGTATGAATTGGTGATTCACCGATTTGCCACGTGTTTCTAATTTTTTGATTTTAAAATTTAACATGTGTAGATTTTTTATTCGTTGATTTGTCGTGTGTTCATGATGTCTTGATTCAAGAATTTTCTATGCGTTCATGAGGTTCCCGACTTAGAAATTTGACTTATATGAATCTCCAATTCATGAATTTTTTAACGTGCTCATAATTTTCTCAATTTGATCATTTCACATGATTTTGATTTTTGCTAATTTTGAAGTTCATGTATGTTCATGATTTTCATATTTATAAGTTTGTGCAATATTGAATTTTGCCGATCAGTTGAGCTACCGTGTGCTCATAATTTCCTAATTTGGAAGATTTTTTATTCATAATTACTCTTTTGAAAAGTTTATTTTTTAAATTTTCTATTTTGAAAATTTTATTTTTATAAATTTCTAATTTGGGAATTCATCATATTTACAAATTTCTAATTTAGGAAATTTCATAAAATGCCAATTTAGAAATTTCACATTCATAATTTTCTAATTTGAAGATTTTTAGAAATTTGTGTTTTATTCGATTTGAAAAATATCTCCATATGTGAATTTTTAATTGGAAAATATTACCATGTGAACTCTAAAACATATGATATGATTTGGGTTTTTCCAAAGTTTTTCCTTGTTGCGAAATTCAAATAATCCTATAATATTTGGGAGAATTTTAGCCAAAAGATTCGTTTAGCAAATTCGATATAAATTGATGATGATTGCAACCTATTTTAATTTTAGTCTTTAGCAAATTCGATATAAATTGGTGGGTTCGGTGTTTAACACCTTTCGAAATCCGTAATCTGACCCCTTACCCATTTCTCTTATCTATGGACCGATCCAGATCCATTTGGAGTTATTTTTGGTACCTAGATCTAAACTAGGTGGCAATTCCCAATTCTTAGAAAATCTCCCATTTATCAATCGGACTCGTCTTCACTATTTAGTGAGAAAAGATCGAGGTGATTTCAGTAGCGATTCCCCTGGGGATTTTAAAGTCAAACTTGACACGATCCAAAACTATCCTTAGGTTGACTTTTCGCTCGAATCAACCCAATTGACTCAAAGTCATTCTTAGATTAAGCTAGATTTTGTCATTTCCTTCATTGGATTTGATTAATTGATTATATCTTGTTATTGGGTTTTGATAAATGTATGTGTTTTGTATGGTGGATTATTCGCGAAAATGTCTCGGGCGCACTTTGTCCCTTTGTACACACTCATGAGCATGCATACTCATATTTGCATCATGATATGTCCTTTTAAACCCTATAGTCAAATCCAATCTAACCTGATCCTTCGAGACATCTGGGATGACAATAAACACTACAACTTCAATACAGTACCTTCGGGTATATCAAACTGAAGTATCACATATTGCTTGACTAGGCAAAACTGGGATAGTATATCAGTGTTTCAGACTGAAGTAACCTAAGCTTTGTCTTAATTGAATCTCAATCATATAGTGAGCTTAGAAACATAAACTTAGGTGTGGTCCCATTAAACCAAAACTCGAATCGACCAAGAGTGCTCCTGAGTTGCTTTACTTAATTTAACCAAAAGGTAAGAGGGTGGACTGGTCCACACCGTTTAAATTGAATCCGCAATACCGGTCCAACCAAATAGACTTAACTGATGAGACATACTGGTCAATGTCAAGTTAAATCATTTAGCCCAATTGGTAAATGGATCTTATGGAACAACACAGGGACCGGTTGGACTAAATAGCTTAAAAAAATGGATGAAATAATTCAAGTAGAATATTCAGATCCATTAGGACGAACTGGCCCAAACTCAAATGGGTACATAGTCCCAATCACTTTGTACTGGCCAATTTAATTCAATAGACTTAATATTTTACAATTGACAAAATCGAGATTAGTAGAAAATATATTAAAGGGTGTATTGACTTGCACAACCTAGATCTTACTCTTTGAAGGTCGTACAACCCTTAATTATGGTTCAAAATTTCCTAAGATTCCAAATCAATCAGCAAATCATCTTTATGCAATTTCTTGCTTGAAATGTTTCATCGGCTAAAGAGCTTGAATCTAGGGGGTTAATTTAATAAATGCTAGAAAAGAGGGACCCTTTATTCATAATTGCTAAAAAACTACTCTCGGGCCCGCAACAAATAATCCACCTTTGATGGAGTTTCAACATATCATTGCTCATAAACTTAAGCGTCCACCACCTAGTTGGAGTCCTTAATCAGGTCGATTAGGACAGACAACAACACCAAATGAATCGTTAGAAATGGCCTCTAAATCTGAACTCGTGGAGAATCGTAAGATCTTAACGATCTTTACAATGGATATAAACAACATAAAGAACAAGGTAGAAGTGTTAGAAAAAATCTCTGAGTCAAAAAGAAACCTCCCTGATGATCAGAGGGGCAAAGGATCGAAAGGTAGCACGGTTAGGAATCTAGAAGAGGTTTATAACTGGTGGTAATATCGTTGTTCTTCTCATCGGAGTTAATATTAATCGTACTTTTACCTTACTTGTGGGGTAAGTAGGGGATCAAACCAAAGAGAAAGGGGGAGTAGAATTAAACTAAGAGGATAAAATTCAAATTAACCAAAAGGAATTAAAACTATTTTTCTTTTTATTTTTGAACTTAACAAGAAAATTTAAAGTTGCTAGAAAATTAACCGAAGTAAATGAAGTTAAAAGCAAGTAAACTTATGAAATTAAAACACCATTGGAGGTGGATCTACCTAGAACATGTTGACGAGTAATTCCTAGTCTCTAACCTTTTTATAACTCAATCGTAAGGCCTTGGTGTTAGTGAAAGCGCCCTCGATCCGTGGGATGCGTGGATCAATTTTTGATCTCTGAGGTTTGGAGTCGCCACCTAGTTATTACGGTCTAGGAACCGAACATTGACTCGAAACGGATAAACAAACAACTAATCTACTAAAAAATACTGAGTCCGGGGATCATATTTCGGGGTTGGAAGGTGTTAGGCACCAACCCCGCCCGGCAAACGCCGGTCTCTACTAATTTTAAAAAACGATTACAATGTTAAAAAGACCTAAATAATAATAATAAAAAATATTTACCTTTGCAATGCAACGATTTTGTTTCTTCAGATCTGATAGAACAGCTCCTCGTATAGTACTTCTCGCTTTATTCTGTCACTGGATTCACTTCAAACCTCCAAAACAAAATACTTCCTTCTTAGATCTGAATATTTCTGATTTTTTTTATGGATTTTTGGGTGTTTTTGAGGGGTTTCTAAGTGTTTTTTGAGCTAAAGTTGGGGTATAAATGTTGGGCAAGGAGTTAGGATTTCAAAATTAGAGTTTATGGGAGGCTAGGAAAACTTTTTGACCTACTTTTCTTAGGGTTTATTTTTTGATAAGAAAAAAGGTTGTAGGGACCCTTATTTATAGATTTTTTTAAATGCTTTTTAGATAGAGTTAGTATTTAATTATAATTATTTTTAAATAGAGTTAGTATTTAATTAGAATTATATTAGATAGTTTTAGAGTTTAATTAGGTTTCTTTTAGATAGTTTTAGAGTTTAATTAGAATTCTATTAGGGTTTTGACTTTGGTCTTATTAGATTGATTAGGATTTTGACTTAAGTCTCACTTGATTGACTAGAATTTAGGGTTTTGACTTAAGTCATACTTGATTGACTAGAATTTAGGACTTTGACTTAAGTCTCACTTGATTGACTTGACTTTAAGATTTTGACTTAAGTCTTAGTTGATTAACTTGACTTTAGGATTTTGACTTAAATCTTACTTGATTGACTTGAATTTTAAGATTTTGACTTAAGTCTTACTTGATTGACTTGAATTTTAAGATTTTGACTTAAGTCTTAATTGATTGACTTGAATTTTAATTAAGATTTCACTTTACATTAATTAATATTTTAATTATTAATTTTAAAATTTTTAATTATTAAAATTGTAAAATTACCATTTTACCCTTGAAAATGAGTTTTTGCGTTTTAAGTTGTTTTTTAATGTTCCAAGATGTTTTGGAATCAATTTTTCGTAAGGAATTCAATGGGAATATTGGTTTTTATCATTTACAAAAAATTTTGTGCGAAATGGTCATGAACTTTATAAGGGGCATTTTCGTAATTTTATCAAATTTTGTGAAAATTGGAAAAATGATTTATTTGATTTCGATTTATTGTTTTATGTGTTTGAAAGGATTTTCCTAAGCGTAATGTAGGCTCTAGGGATGTTTTGAGATTCGGGGTATTTTGATAATTTGATCATTTTTTAGTGATTTTTATCGTGAAACTTCTTTTTGTCTGAAAAATGATGATTTCTATGTTTTTGAGGTTATATTTTCCTAATTTAGCGTGTTTTCTACACTTTTGTTAGTTTGAGATACCTCATCCGAATTTCTGAAACATATCTAGCAATAAAATATAGTAATGGAATAATCATCCATCATTGAGAATCGTTGCAATCAGGTTGACGAGTTGATTAATCAGGCGAATGCAAAAATGGGATGTCTATAGATGTCCCTCTTTGGCAGAGAGTTGAAGCAAACTAGATAGCAAATCTATTTTAGTAGATAGTGTGATATCTGAATGCCAAAGCTAGTGACAGTTCATTTTGCAGCCTGATTTAGCAATTCGTCGGGATGTTCAGATCCTTGAAGATAAAACTCTCCCCGAACTAAAAGTTGTTAGGTCCTTGAGCGCGAACTCTCACTGACAGTGTCAGATCCTTGAATTTTAGAAAATTCTCCTTGACTAATGGAACAAATGTGCACGTGTGTATTTGAAATCTGAGATAAATCTTAGAGGGTCTAAGTGAAAACTGAGTAAAATCTGAGCATAACTAAGCATAAATTGAACATAATTTGAACAAAATATAAGCATAAACTGAGCATAATCTGAGTAAAAGTTGAATGTCTTACTCTACCTACCCAGAGTGAAAGAGTAATGAACAATTTTTTTTTGGGTCCTACTCTACCTACTCGGGGTGAAAGAGTAATGAACTATTTTTTTGAAGTCCTACTCTACCTACTCGAGGTGAAAGAGTAATGGACTAGTTTTCTAGGAGTTATACTCAACCTACTCGGGGTGAAAGAGTAATAAATAATTTTTTTTTAGGAGTCCTACTCTATCTACTCGGGGTGAAAGAGTAATGAACTAATTTTTTGGAAGTTCTACTCTACTTACTCAAAGTGAAAGAGTAATGAACTAAACTTTTTGGGAATCCTACTCTACCTGCCTAGGGTAAAAGAGTAATGAACTTATTTTTCTAGGAATCCTACTCTACCTATTCAGATAAAAAAGTAATGAACTAATTTTTCTGGGAGTCTTACTCTACCTGCTCGGGGTGAAAGAGTAATGAACTTATATTTCTAGGAGTCCTACTCTACTTACTCAGGGTGAAAGAGTAATGAATTTATTTTTCTGGGAGTCCTACTCTACCTACTTGGAGTGAAAGAGTAATGAACTAATTTTTATAGGAGTCCTACTCTACCTACTCGGGGTGAAAGAGTAATGAACCTATTTTTCTAGGAGTCCTACTCTACCTATTCGAGGTGAAAAAGTAATGAACTTATTTTTCTAGGGAAACAAACAGGGGAATAATTCCGTATTTGATTTTTTTTCTTTAAAAAAGAGTTGAATTTTATGAAGGTCAGGTCAATATCTAAACTTTTCTTCAACCTCAGGAGTTTTTTGAAGTTGCTATCAAGAGGATAACCTTTAATTCAAAATTAACCATACCCCTTAAGGTTGAAAGTGATTAGGCTTCAGAACAAAATGCCCCTAGTTTGATTACACTGGGGATAATTGAACATAATTTGAAAACAAATGTCCCTAGTGTAAGGGAGGAAACTGTACTCTTTAGAAAGGGAAGCGCCCTTATTATGAAAGTTTGAAATCTTTAAATACCGCAAATGCAATAAAGGTTTAACTTTAATTTTGACTTCTTATTGAAGATTTTGAGTCAGGCTCAATATTTTTTTTCTGAAATTCATCATAGAATCTGTTATTTCTCCTCGTTGGTTCGCTTAGGGACATGGAACTCTTCAGATCAATCAAAGATGAGATACTTGTATCCACTGAGTCTGTATTTGGTTAAAAATGGATATTGAAACTTGATCATTTGGACTTCTAATATTTCAGCTCGGACCGCCTTTTCAGCTTCTAAACTCAACGGAGATTTTCTTTTATTTTTTGGTCGCTCTAAGTTTTGCTTAGATTGCCTTTTCAGGTTTTCAATGTAGCGAGCATGCTCTAGCTTTTGCCTAGATCGCCTTTTTAGGTTTTTGATCTAGTGAGTTTACAATTTTGTATATTTTCTTTACTTTGATTGTTGCCAAAGTCGTCTTTTTAGATTTTCAACCTTGCGAGCTTGCCCTAATTTTTGTCTAAGTTGCCCTTTTGGGTTTTCAACCTAGCAGGCTTCATTTTTCTTTTTCTTCCAGTTTGAACTTCTGGAGTTACTGTCTGATCATGTTTTGCTATCTTCCTTGACTTTATCGCACAGAATTTGGAGGACTTTCATAAGTAAGCTTAGGACTGGGCATAAAATGAAAGGAATTTTGAGGCTCAAAAACCCAAATGCCCCTTGTGTGGTATTTCTTTTATTTTGCTTTGAATTTTCTTCCCCATTTTGAAGATATTTTTTTTATTTGGAATTTCTTTCTTTCTGGATTTCTTGTAGGGAAATCTATTTATATATATTTTTTTTATTTTTATGTGATCGGGCCTGAAGTAACTTCTCAGGTTGCCTACATACCCCAGAATTTTGGGATTAGACCTAAACATAGTTCAAATTTCCCTTTCCTAGGTTGGGTGATCTGGCTGAGAAAGAAAAAGGTATTTCTTTTTTATTTTTTGAAAAATGCTGCAAAGGGCTGAGAAAAAAGATATTTAACTAGGTAGCAGGAAAATTAATTCGACAAAAGATGACCTCCTTAAATGTAGTACCGCTTGATCTGGTCAAGGTTGGTTGGTTCTGGTAATTCGATTCCATCATGATCTTGAAGTCTGTCAATTTTTCTAGATAGTATTTTTTTAATGATTGAAACTCTCCAATTGGGTTCAAACTTCCTCCTATGATCGAGGAAGAGTGCTTAATTTTTTTTTGGTAGTCTGATGGTTAAATCCTTGACTTGTAAGTGATGAACTTTGACTTTCTTGTCAAACATGCGAGTGACTCCTCTCTGTTGACAGACCCAATCTATTTCTAACAATTGACTTCCATCAAGACCTTGAGATACAGGATTTTCCATTTTAACTGGTAAGATTCCTTTCATATCATTCACTAGAGTGACTTTAGTGGAAGACTGTATTGAAGTGTAATATGTCTATAGCGCGAATGGTAACTTCTCTGGTCAATCCTGGTGTGATGTGTGATTGACACATTTTCACGATGATTGTCTTGAGATTTTTACTAGCTGCTTCAACTATTCCATCGATCTGAAAATAGTAAACTTTTTAAAAGTCCAACACTGATACATTCTGTAATCTTTCCTCTAACTATGTGAGTCTATTCTGACTTGTACATGTGGTGTTCTCACAGGATGGGTATATATTTCATGTTGAACAACACTCCAACCTTAACCGACATATCCTCAAAGGACCATGTAAGCAAGTCTTTTGAATTTTCTGAACAAATTCATCATCTCTTCGTGTTCCTCTGGGGATAAGTTAATTCTAACATGAATTTCTTAGGAATTATTTTGTTTGGAGGTCAATGCTCTTTGCTTTCTTGATTAGAGGTCGAGCAAGACATTTATCTTCTCATTCAGGAGGAGGTTCCTTATTAGAGGAATTTCACCTTGAAGCTAGTTTATTAGTTAAATCGTTAATGCGCTCGAGGTATTCCGAAATTTTCTTTATTCAATTAAATTCAGATGGGGCGACTGACACCATTGCAGACTCGACAAACTAACATGACTATAACTGAAAGCGCCCTCGATCCGCGGGGTATGCGAATCCGCTTTTGACCCTTGAGGTTTGGGAGTCGCCACCTAGTTATTATGGTCTAGGAACCAAACTGACTCTACAATGGATAAAAAAGAACTAATCTACTACAGAAATCTGAATCCGGGGATCATGTTACGGGGTTGGAAGGTGTTAGGCACCAACCTCGCCCAGCCAATGCCTGTCTCTACTTATTTCAAATATAACTACATCGCTAATAACAAAATCTAGATTAAAAAAATAATGAAAAATCTTACCTTCGATCTGCAAAAGTACTATTCCCTCAGATCTGGTAAAAATAGCTCCTTGTACCGTACTCCTTGCTTCGTTTTGTCTCTGGATCTGATTTCTGATCTCCGAGTCAAGGTATCTCCTTCTTGGATCTGGATGCTTTGAATTTGTTGTAGATTTTTGGAGTGTTTTTGAAAGGTTTCTAGGTGTTTTTCAGGCTAAAATCGAAGTAGGGGTGTTAGGGAAGGAGTTGGGGCTCCAAAATTAGGGTTTTGGGAAGGTTGTGGAGTCTTCTTCACCTACTTTTTCTAGGGTTTTTTCTTTGATACGAAAATAGGGTGTGGAGGCTCCTTTTTATAAAGTTTTTTTAGAAGCATTAGAGTTTGATTAGGGTTTCTTTTAGAGTTTTAATTAGGGTTTTGACTTTGGTCTTATGAGATGGACTTAGTCTTTAGGGTTTTGACTTTAGTCTTATGAGATTGACTTGATTAGTTTAGATTAGGATTTTGATTTAGGGTTTTGAATTTAGTCTTATGAGATTGACTTGATTAGTTTAGGTTAGGGTTTTGATTTAGGGTTTTGACTTTCGTCTTATGAGATTGACTTTAATACTTTGACTTTAGTCTTTCTTGGTTGGCTTTTAATATCTTGACTTTAGTCTTACTTGATTGACTTTAAGATTGACTTTAGTCTTACTTGATTGACTTTAATATTTCACTTTACGTTATTTAATGATTTGTTTATTAATTTCAAAATTTGTAATTATTAAAGTTGTAAAATTACCGTTTTATCCTCGGAGAGGATTTTTTACGTTTTAAGTCATTTTTCAATGTTTCAAGATGTTTTGGAATCAGTTTTTCGTAAGGAATTCAATGGGAATGTTTGTTTTTGTCATTTATGAAATTTTTTGTGTCAAATGGTCGTGAATTTTATGAGGGGTATTTTTGTAATTTTGTCAAATTTTGTGAAAATTGACGAAGTGGTTTATTTGGTGTCAATTTATTATTTTATGTATTTTGAATGGGTTTTCCTAAGCGTAACGTAGGTTCTAGGTTGTTTTGATATTAGGGGAATTTTGGTAATTTGATCATTTTTAGTGGTTTTTATCGTGAAGCTTCTTTTTGGTTTGCGAGATGATGATTTGTATGTTTCTTGGGTCGTATTTTCCTAGCGTAGCGTGGTTTTAAAGTTTTGTCAGTTCAAGATACCTCATCCGGATTTCTGAAAACACATCTGGTGACAAAATAAAGCACTGGAATAAACATCCATCATTGGAAACTTTTGCGATCGGGTTGACGACTTGATTAATCACGCGGATGCAAAAATTGGGTGTCTACAGATGCCCCTCTTTGGCAGAGGGTTGAAGCAAACTAGATAGAAAATCTATTTTGGTAGATAGTGCGATATCCGAATGCCAAAGCTAGTGACAGTTCATTTTGCAGCCTGATTTAGCAATTCGTCGGGGTATTCGGATCCTTGAGCGTAAAACTCTCTCCGAACTAGAAAAATGTCAGGTCCTTGAGCGCGAGCTCTCACTGGCAGTGTCAGATCCTTGAATTTTAAAAAATTCTCCTTGACTGATGTAATAACTGTGCAAGTGTGTGGGCTTAAAATCTGAGATAGATTTCAAAGAGTTTGAGTTGGAAATGAGTCAAATCTGAGCACTGAGCATAAACTAAGCATAATTCTAAGAAAAACCTTGGCGACATCTGAGCATAATTCTGAGAAAACCCTCGGCGGCATCTGAACATAATTCCAAGAAAACCCTTGGCAGCATCTGAGCATAGTTCCAAGAAAACCCTTAGCGACATCTGAGCATAGTTCCGAGAAAACCCTCGGCGGTATCTGAAAGCGCCCTCGATCCGCGGGGTGCACGGATCCGCTTTTGACTCTTGAGGTTTGGGAGTCGCCACCTAGTTATTGTGGTCTAGGAACCAAACTGACTCTAACATGGATAAAAAGAACTAATCTACCATAAAAAATCTGAATTTGGGGATCATGTTACGGGGTTGGAAGGTGTTAGGCACCAACCCCGCCCGATCAAAACCGGTCTCTACTAACTTCCCAAATATATCACATTGCTAAAAACCTAGACAAAAATAAAAAAATTACATACCTTTCCGATAGCAAGGATTTTGTTCCCTCAGATCTGACAAAAAGAGCTCCTTGTACTGTACTCCCTTGCTTCGTTCTGTCTCCGGATTTGACTTTGGATCTCCTAGATCAAGATATCTCCTTGTTTTTGGATCTGAACTCTTCAAGTTTATTGCGGATTTGGGGGTATTTTTGGAGGGATTTTAGGTGTTTTCTAGACTAAAATTGAAGGAGGGATGTTAGGTAAGGAGTTGGGGCTCCAAAACTAGGGTTTATGGGGGGCTAGGGGAGCTTCTAGACCTACTTCTCTTAGGGTTTATGATTTGATACGAAAATAGGGTGTGAGCACCTCTATTTATAGATGTTTTTAGGGGTTGATTTAGATAAAGTTAGTGTTTAATTAGAGATCTTTTAATTAGAATTGTGTTTTAGTTAGACTTATTTTAGGTAGAATTGTGTTTTAATTAGAGTTGTTTTAGGTAGAATTGTTTTTAAGTTAGAACTCTATTAGATAGAGTTATTAATCAATTATAATTCTATTATAACTTTTGGTCTTATTTGATTGACTTTTAATGTTTTGACTTTAGTCTTAATTGATTGACTTTTAATATCTTGACTTTAGTCTTGCTTAATTGACTTTAATTTTGACTTCAGTCTCACTTGATTGACTTTAATACCTGACTTCAGTCTTGCTTGATTTACTTTTAATTTTTGGAGAACCCCCCTCTAAAATATCTTTAATTTTTTGGACCCCCAAATGGAGGGGTCCTTAAAGAAATATCCCACGAACCCTCAACAATTTTACCTGAAAGTCCGATTGATCGATTTTTTAGTTTCAATTTTTAAATTAATTTCATTAATGTTTCACTTTAATTATTTAATGTTTTATTTATTAATTTCGAATTTTTTAATTATGAAAATTGTGAAATTACCGTTTTGCCCACGGAGAGGACTTTTCACGTTTTAAGTCAGTTTTCAATGTTCTAGGATGTTTTAGAATCGATTTTTCGTAAGGAATTCAATGGAAATATTAGTTTGTGTCATTTATGAAAATTTTTATGTGAAATGATTGTGAACTTTATGAGGGGCATTTTCGTAATTTTATCAAATTCTGTTAAAATTGGTGAAATGATTTATTTGGTTCTGATTTGTTATTTTATGTGTTCGAGAGAGTTTTTCTAAGCGTAACGTAGGCTCTAGGGTTGTTTTGAGATTAGGGGTATTTTGTTAATTTAGTCAATTTTAGTGATTTTTATCGTGAAGCTTCTTTCTGGTTTGCAAGATGATGATTTCTATGTTTCTGGGGTCGTATTTTCCTAGCGTAGCATGGTTTCTAAGGTTTTGTCAATTCGAGATACCTCATCCGGATTTCTGAAACATATCTGGTAACAAAATAAAGCAATAGAATATACATCCATCATTGGGAATCATTGCGATCGGGTTGACGAGTTGATTAATCAGGCGAGTGCAAAAATGGGGTGTCTACAGATGCCCCTCTTTGGCAGAGGGTTGAAGCAAACTAGATAGCAAATCTATTTTGGTAGATAATGCGATATCCGAATGCCAAAGCTAGTGACAGTTCATTTTACAGCCTAATTTAGCAATTCGTCAAGGTGTTCGGATCCTTGAGGGTAAACTCTCCCCGAATTAAAAGATTGTTAGGTCCTTGAGCGAGAGCTCTCACTGACAGTGTCAGATCCTTGAATTTTAGAGAATTGTCCCTGACTAAAAAGTGCAAGTGTGTGCACTGTGTGAAATTGAGTAAAATCTGAGTAAAACAAAACTCGAGAAAATTTGAATGATATTTGAGAGAAATCTGAGTAAAAGTTGGGAGAAAGTTAAATGTCCTACTCTACCTACTCTAGGTGAAAGAGTAATAAATTTATATTTTTTTGAGAGTCTTATTCTACCTACTCAAAGTGAAAGAGTAATGCACTAAATTTTTTTTGGGAAGTTCTACTCTACCTACCTGGAGTGAAAGTGTAATGAACTATTTTTGTTTTTTTTTTTTTTGGAAGTTCTACTCTACCTACTCGGAGTGAAAGAGTAATGAACTAAGCTTTTTAGAAGTCCTACTCTACCTGCCCAGGGTGAAAGAGTAATGAACTAATTTTTTAGGAGTCCTACTCTACTTGCCCAGGGTGAAAGAGTAATGAACTATTTTTTTTTTTGGAAGTTCTACTCTACTCTACCTACTCGGAGTGAAAGAGTAATGAACTAAATTTTTTTTGGGAAGTTCTACTCTTCCTACCCGGAGTGAAAGAGTAATGAACTAAGCTTTCTAGAAGTCCTACTCTACTTGCCCAGGGGTGAAAGAGTAATGAACTAATTTTTTTGGAAGTTCTACTCTACCTACTCGGAGTGAAAGAGTAATGAACTAATTTTTTAGGAGTCCTACTCTACCTGCCCAGGGTGAAAGAGTAATGAACTAATTTTTTTGGGAAGTTCTACTCTACCTACTCGGAGTGAAAGAGTAATGAACTAATTGTTTTGGGAATCCTACTCTACCTGCCCAGGGTGAAAGAGTAATGAATTAATTATTTTGGGAAGTTCTACTCTACCTACTCGGAGTGAAAGAGTAATGAACTAAGCTTTTTAGGAACGAACAGGAGATTAACCTCGCATTTGAAATTTTTTTTAATAAAAAGTTGGATTTTATGAAGGTCCGGTAAACATTTTAACTCTCTTTGAATCTGAGGAGTTTTCAAAATTGCTATCAAGAGGGTAACCTTTAATTCAAAGTTAACCTTATCCTTTGGGGTTGAAATTGACCAGGCATCAGAACAAAAATGCCCCTAGTTTGACAAGGAACATTGCACTGGGGATAATTGAATATAATTTGAAAATAATTGCCCTTAGTGTAAGGGGGGAAACTGTACTCTTTAGAAAAAGGAAGTGCCCTTGTTATGAAAGTTTGAAATCCTTGATTACCGCAAGCGCAATAAAAGTTTAACTTTTAATTTTGACTTTTTATATTGAAGATTTTGAGTCAGGCTCAAAGAAATTAGAACAAAATATTTCTTTCTGAAATTCATCATAGAATTTGTTCTTTCTCCCCGTCGGTTCACTTAGGGACATGAAACTCTTCAGATCAATCATAGACGAGATACTTGTATCCACTGAGTCTATATTTGGTTCAAACTGGGTATTGAAACTTGATCATTCGGACTTCTGATATTTCGGCTCGGGCTACCTTTTCAACTTCTCAACTCAATGGAGATTTTCTTTTATTTTTTGATAGCTCTAAGTTTTGCCTAGATCGCCTTTTCAGGTTTTCGATCTAGCGAGCTTGCTCTAGCTTTTGCCTAGATCGCCTTTTCAGGTTTTCGATCTAGCGAGCTTACAATTTTTTCTTTTTTCCTTGCTTTGATTGTTGCCAAGGTCATCCTTTCAGATCTTCAACCTTGCGAGCTTACCTTAATTTTTGCCTAAGCCGCCCTTTTTGGGTTTTCAACTTAGCATATTTTTTTCTTCTTCTTCCTTTTTGAACTTCTGGAGTTGCTGTCTGATCATGCTTTGCTATCTTCCTTGACTTCTCGCACGGTACTTAGGAGGACTTTCATGGGTAAGCTTAGGACTAGGTATAAAAAGAAAGGGATTTTGAGGCTCAAAAATCCAAATGCCCCTTGTGTGACATTTCCTTTTAAATTATTTTCTTTTTCCTTGAATTTTCTTCCCCACTTTGACAATTTTTTTCTTTTGAATTTTTTTTTTAGATTTTTTCTTTGTCGGGGAATCTATTTTTATTTTTTTGATGTGGTCGGGCCTGAAGTAACTTCTCAGGTTGCCTACGTACCCCAGAATTTTGGGATCAGACCAAAATGTAGTTCGAATATTTTTCCCTCCCTTAGGTTAGGTGATCAGGCTAAGAAAGAAGAAGGCATAATTTTTTTCTTTTTGAAAAGGCTGCGAAAGGGTTGAGAAATGATATATTGAACTGGGTAATAAGAGAATTGATTCGGCCAAAGATGGCCTCCTTAAATGTAGTACCGTTTGATTTGGTCAAGGTTGGTTGATTCTGGTAATTCGATTCCATCATGATCTTGAAGTCTAACAGTTTTTCCAGATAATATTTCCTTGATGATTGAATCTCTCCAATTGAGTTCAAACTTTCTATGATTGAGAAGAATACTCAAAAAAATTTTTGGGTAGTCTGATGCTTAGATCTTTGACTTATAAGTGATGAACTTTGACTTTCTTGTCAAACATGCAAGTGACTCCTCTCCATTGACAGACTCAATCTGTTTCTAACAATTAACTTCTATCAAAACCTTGAGATACAGGATTTTCCCTTTTAACCGGTAAGATTGCTTCCATATCATACTAGAGTGACTCTAGTAGAAGACTGTATTGAAGTGTAATATGTCCATAATGCGAATGGTAACTTTTCTGGCCAATCCCGGTGTGATATGTGATTGACCCATTTTCACGATGATTGTCTTGAGATTTTTACTGGCTGCTTCAACTATTCCATCGATTTTAAAATTCCAGCACTGATACATTTTATAATCCCTCCTCTAACTATGTTAGTCAATTCTGGTTTGTATATGTGGTGTTCTCATAGGATGGGTATATATTTCATGTTGAACAACACTCCAAATTTAACTGACATATCCTCATAGGACCATGTAAGCAAGTCTTTTGAATTTTCTGAATAAATTCATCATCTCTTTGTGATCCTCTGGGGATAAGTTAGTTCCAATATGAATTTCTTGGGAATTATTTTTGTTCCGAGGTCAATGACCTTTAGTTCCTCGAGCAAGACATTTATCTTATCATCAAGAGGGGGTTCCTTATTAGAGGAATTTCTCTTTGAAGCCAGTTATTAGTTAACTCGTTAATGCGCTCAAGGTATTCAAAAATTTTCTTTATCCGATTAATTTCAGATGGGGCAACAGACACCTCTATAGACTCGATGAACTAACTTGACTCAATAGGAAAGAGTAGACTCAATCTAAGGAAGACATGACCTTGCTGGAAAAAAAGGACTCGAGCTAACTCAAATGACTCATGAAAACTCAAGACAAGTACCCACAACGGGCTTGATTAGGACTAAGGACTGAGACATTGCTTATAACCGACAAGACTAAAGTACTATGATCTTCAGGGAATAACTGGGCGATGTTAAGAAATTCTAAAGGATTGATTTGGCATTGACGTTCGTTCCAACTGACTGGACTAGTAACCCTAGCTAGACGGTGGACGATTGAGCTTAGGTACAATGATAACCCTTAAACCTCTTTGAAGGTGAATTTAACCAATTTCAGTGTCACCCCCTTGATAACATTTTAAATGAACCCTGAGATTTTATTAAATTTTGTGCACCAATCCATTAAACAATTCATCCGCTCAATGATTATTCAAAAGGAAATAATTTTGTTGCACTCTTGAAAATTATTGGAAATAATGTTTTCATTGAATAAAACTTTCACAAATCTGATTATTTTTTTGCAAGTCATTTTCTTTTTAGAAAAACATATTTTGATAATTTTACAAGATCCATGCAAAAAAAAAATAGGTTTTTGGTGAAAAATATATTTCAAAAATTTTTCATGCAAAAATAGATCTTTTGTAAATCATTTTTCCTTCATTTTCTTTTCTTTCGGAAAACATTTTCTTCTGAAAAATATTTTTTCTCTGAAAAATAGTTTGTTATTTGGAAAGCATTTTCTCTTGGAAAATCTTGTTCTTATGGAAAACATTTTCTGAAAAATACTTTTTCTTAGAAAACAACACTTTTTTTGGAAAATATATGTATATTTTTTAGAGAACATTTCTTCTAGAAAATACTTTCCTTTTTTAAATCATTTCTCTTCTTTAAAAATGGGTTGAAACCCGAATTTAGAAAAGAATTTGATTTCCATTTTGATCTAAATGGCCCGACCCCTCATGATTATTGGATCGAGATGGACTGGGTCATTATAAATTATTGCAAAAAATTGATTCTTTATTGGGTCGGTGCACCCATTTTAATTTTCAAAAAGAAAATTTTTTATCCTTGAGGACAACCATACATTCTTGATCTCATCATTCACATCACTCACATACATTCATCAATCACATGCATTCATTCAATAAACAACCCGGGAACACTCACGATAAGTTCGAGTCGTGACCTACTGGGAAGGTTTCTAGACTCTAAGCTTACTACGTGCAATGCATTTTTATCTGGCCACCCTTGCCCAAGCACACCTATATACCTTTCGATACGTGGTGACTTGGTTTGATATACCGTATAGGTGATAATCTAAAACCTCAATTCACTTCTCTGAAGCCAAAAACAGCCAGTTTGATCTCCAGTTAAGAGGTGGCGCACAATGCTGAGCAAGGGCCCACTTAAATACCTCTCGTCTAGAATAGACGTAGTCTATCCCCCTCGTACAGTAGGGTACAGCGGGGCAAGATCTTGCTTAGGCACCAATTTTGACCAAGAAGTGCAATTGATATACTTAGACTATCTTTTATACCTACGGGTACGAGTCAAGAGTTGTAGCTTTCATAAATGGTTTGGCATCCCACGAGGGGACCGACCACGTACTAGTACTACGTTGGCAATCGGGACATGTGACTGTGTGGCTTACAATAGGTCAAAGGCTCAGGTCGCTCTAGCCTGGGTGCATCAACATACTTCTCAGAATCACCTGATCAGATGGTATTGATGCCCCCAGTTTGATATACCCTAAGGTACGTGACTGGAGTTGTGGGTTTCATGAATGACGTCGCATCTCCGAAGAGACCGGGCCATGCACTAGTGCCACGTTGGCTAAATGGGACGTGTAAGTGAGTAAAACAGTAAACGTGCATGTGGTGTGTGCAAAACAGGGTGGGGTGTGCCCGGGACCTTTCTCAAACAAATGGGCCTATAGATCCAATCAAACCAATCATACATTTAATCAAAACCAAAATCATTCAAATCATATGAATATTCAATTAAGATCACATTATTCCCATCACATAAGCACATTAACATTACGATCAACATCAATCATGTATTTCAAGCAAGATCATGGTAAATTAATCAATAAATATGGCATATGATAATGATCAAACAAACATTGCAATAAGCATAATTTTTATAATTTTTAAGGTCCAATCAATGATCACTTTTGGGTGATCCAAAATAAATCGAGATTCCAATAGGTGTTACATTGATGATAGAATGACAATGGTTGAGATGAGCTCACTCTCAAGAACATTAATTGTGCCAACATTAGATAAATTCAGATTTTCTGTGAATTAGGAAAATACAATCTGAACTTGCATCGATGATATCTAAGGCTCCTGATAACGAAATTGAGTGAACTCAAGTTCTAAATTAATCTACTCGATGAGATCTACATTTTATTAATAGGTGTCCAGACTTAGTTCTCACCAGAATGTTCTGTAAAAACGTTTTAACGTTGCTGTCCCAACTTTCATTCAGAAATAATTCCAGATTTACAGATTGAACTTGCATCGATGATATCTAAGGCTTCCGATAACGAATTTGAGTGACCTTAGATTCTAAATTAATCTACTCGACGAGATCTATGTTTTATTAAGAGGCTCCCAGACTTAATTCTCACTAGAATATTCTCTTAAAAAGTTTTAACATTGCTGTCCCAACTTTCATTCAGAAATAATTCCAGATTTACAGATTGAACTTGCATCGATGATATCTAAGGCTTCCGATAACGAAATTGAGTGAACTCAGATTCTAAATTAATCTACTCGACGAGATCTATGTTTTATTAAACGCTCCCAGACTTAATTCTCACTAGAATATTCTATAAAAACGTTTTAATATTTCTGTCCAACATTCATTATTCCATCATTTTCATAGGTCATTTTGAATCTTTCATTATTTAGGGGTCATCAAAAAGTGATCCTTAATTGGAAAAAAAATGCAATACCCAAAATCATCTACAATCAAGACAAAGAGTAAATAAACAGAAAAAATAAATAAAATAAATCCAACTAAATAATAAAAAAAATCTAGGTCATCTTGGCAATGCTCCCATACTTGGGGTTTTTCAAGTTTGATCCTCAATAGTCCCCAGTGGAGTCGCATCTGAAAGCGCCCTCGATCCGCGGGGTGCACGGATCCACTTTTGACTCTTGAGGTTTGGGAGTCGCCACCTAGTTATTGTCGTCTAGGAACCAAACTGACTCTAACATGGATAAAAAGAACTAATCTACCACAAAAAATCTGAATTCGGGGATCATGTTACGGGGTTGGAAGGTGTTAGGCACCAACCCCGCCCGGTCAAAGCCGGTCTCTACTAACTTCCCAAATATATCACATTGCAAAAAAACCTAGATAAAAATAAAAAAATTACATACCTTTCCGATAGCAAGGATTTTGTTCCCTCAGATCTGACGAAAAGAGTTCCTTGTACTGTACTCCCTTGCTTCGTTCTGTCTCCGGATTTGACTTCGGATCTCCTAGATCAAGGTATCTCCTTGTTTTTGGATCTGAACTCTTCAAGTTTATTGCGGATTTGGGGGTATTTTTGGAGGGATTTTAGGTATTTTCTAGACTAAAATCTAAGGAGGGATGTTAGGTAAGGAGTTGGGGCTCCAAAACTAGGGTTTATGGGGGCCTAGAGGAGCTTCTAGACCTACTTCTCTTAGGGTTTATGATTTGATACGAAAATAGGGTGTGAGCACCTCTATTTATAGATGTTTTTAGGGGTTGATTTAGATAGAGTTAGTGTTTAATTAGAGATCTTTTAATTAGAGTTGTGTTTTAGTTAGACTTATTTTAGGTAGAATTGTGTTTTAATTAGAGTTGTTTTAGGTAGAATTGTTTTTAAGTTAGAACTCTATTAGATAGAGTTATTAATCAATTATAATTCTATTATAACTTTTGGTCTTATTTGATTGACTTTTAATGTTTTGACTTTAGTCTTAATTGATTGACTTTTAATATCTTGACTTTAGTCTTGCTTAATTACCTTTAATTTTGACTTCAGTCTCACTTGATTGACTTTAATACCTTGACTTCAGTCTTGCTTGATTTACTTTTAATTTTTGGAGAACCCTCCTCTAAAATAGCTTTAATTCTTTGGACCCCCAAATGGAGGGGTCCTTAAAGAAATATCCCACGAACCCTCAACAATTTTACCTGAAAGTCCGATTGATCGATTTTTTAGTTTCAATTTTTAAATTAATTTCATTAATGTTTCACTTTAATTATTTAATGTTTTATTTATTAATTTCGAATTTTTTAATTATGAAAATTGTGAAATTACCGTTTTACCCCCGGAGAGGACTTTTCACGTTTTAAGTAGTTTTCAATATTCTAGGATGTTTTAGAATCGATTTTTCGTAAGGAATTCAATGAAAATATTAGTTTGTGTTATTTATGAAAATTTTTATGTGAAATGATTGTGAACTTTATGAGGGGCATTTTCGTAATTTTATCAAATTCTGTTAAAATTGGTGAAATGATTTATTTGGTTCTGATTTGTTATTTTTTGTGTTCGAGAGAGTTTTTCTAAGCGTAACGTAGGCTCTAGGATTGTTTTGAGGTTAGGGGTATTTTGGTAATTTGGTCAATTTTAGTGATTTTTATCGTGAAGCTTCTTTCAGGTTTGCAAGATGATGATTTCTATGTTTCTGGAGTCGTATTTTCCTAGCGTGATGAGACTATCGTTGTTCTTCTCACCGGAGTTAATAATAATCTTACGTTTACCTTACTTGTGGGGCAAGTAGGGGATCGAACCCAAGAGAAAGGAGGAATATAGTTAAACTAAGAAGATAAAATTCAAATTAACTAAAAGGAATTAAAACTGTTTTTCTTTGTATTTTTGAACTTATAAGAAAATGTAAAATTACTAGAAAAGAGACTAAAGTAAATGAAATTAAAAGCAAGTAAACTTATAAAATTAAAACACCATTAGAGGTGGATCTACCTAGAACATGTTGATGAGCAATTCTTAGTTTCAAGCCTTTTTATAACTCAATCGTAAGGGCTATGTGTTAGCTCCTTAGATCGAAAAGTTTTGCAAATGAAATGAAATAAGGGAACATAAACAAAATAGAATTCTTTGAAAACTTCCTACTACCAATTATCTAGTTTAAGCATACTTTATCTTGATCTAATCTAAGCATAAAGTATCTATATTAAGAATAATAGGTGCAAGAAACTTAAAGAGAATTCATAAGCATTTTAAATAAAAGAAAGGCATGAAATTAAAAATAACACAAGAACTTGCTCTAGGCTTTTCCACTCTCCAATGGAGGGGAACTTAGCCTAATTTCATTGCAAGAGAGGGAAGATAAGAGATGAAAGAAGTTTTCTTCATTTCATGGAGAAAATTACAATTTCTTCTTCTTCTACTTCTTACAAGACTATTTAACTAAAAGAAAATAACTAGAAGATGAAAATATAAAAAATAAGAGAATAGGCTAAGAGCCTTAGATTAAAGGAGTCTTGGATAAGATAACCAAGATGGGACCCTTTGTCTAGAAATGAAGGCTCTATATATAGAGAAAATGTGTGTAGAAGAGTCTAAAAGTAGCCTCCACTTTTCTTTGCACAAAAAGACAAAAGAGGAGACTATGAGTTAAGGATTAGGGCATTCCAAAGGATTAGGGCATTCCAAAGTGTTAGGGCATTCCAAAGTGGGTCCAAATACTTTTGCCTTGAGATTTTGATTCCAAATTGTTGATTTTCTGCACAAGAAACACACGTAATTAGATTTATCTAGTAAATGAATTTATTTATATATAATTAAGCCTAATTAACATGCAACGTGGTGATTTGAGGCTTATCATGATTATTATCTTAATATAGAGAAATAGGTACAAAAATCAAGATAAATATCCAGAAAATGTGCGTATAATTGAGTGTTTGGAGACACTCATCATAGCGTAGCGTGATTTCTAAGGTTTTGTCAATTCGAGATACCTCATCCGAATTTCTGAAACATATCTGGTAACAAAATAAAGCAATAGAATACACATCCATCATTGGGAATCATTGCGATCGGGTTGACGAGTTGATTAATCAGGCGAGTGCAAAAATGGGGTGTCTACAGTATCTGAGCATAATTCTAAGAAAACCCTTGGCGGCATCTGAGCATAGTTCCGAGAAAACCCTTGGCGGCATCTGAGCATAATTCCAAGAAAATCCTTGGTGGCATCTGAGCATAATTCCAAGAAAACCCTTTGCGGCATCTGAGCATAGTTCCAAGAAAACCCTTGGCTGCATCTGAGCATAGTTCCGAGAAAACCCTCGGCGGTATCTGAGCATAATTCCAAAAAAACCCTTGGCGGCATCTGAGCATAGTTCCAAGAAAACCCTTGGCGGCATCTGAGTATAGTTCCAAGAAAACCCTCGGCGGTATCTGAGCATAATTCCAAGAAAAACCCTTGGCGGCATCTGAGCATAGTCCCGAGAAAACCCTCGGTGGAATCTGAGCATAATTCTAAGAAAACCCTTGGCGGCATCTGAGCATAATTCCAAGAAAACCCTTGGTGGCATCTAAGCATAGTTCCGAGAAAACCCTCGGTAGTATCTGAGCATAATTCCAAGAAAAACCCTTGGCCGCATCTAAGCATAATTCCGAGAAAACCTTCGGCGGCATCTGAGAATAATTCCAAGATAACCCTCGGCGGCATCTGAGCATAATTCCAAGAAAACCCTTGGCGGCATCTGAGCATAATTCCAAGAAAACCCTTGGCGGCATCTGGCTGAGTAAAACTGAGAAGGAAGGAATAAATCTGGGAAAGAACGATTGAAAATGAAAAAGAGGGGTTGAAACTGGGAATGAATAGATCTGGGGCAAAATGAATGTCCTATCTCCTATGTGAGATCCAAAATGCATTTGTTTGAACCTCAAGGTTTTATCCAAAAGTTTTATGAATTTAAAACCTGAGTTTTTATTTCTTTTGAACCTCAATAGTTTTTCAAAAAACTGTTATCAAGAGGGTAACCTTAAATTTAGGGTTTTCATTATCTTTTAGGATTAACATTGCTCAAAAACAAAATGTCCCTAGTTTGACAATAAACATGGCATTGAAAATAATTGAACGCATCATTAAAAAATGCCCCTGGTATAAAGGGGGAAATTACATATTTAGAGGAAAAAGAAAAATGCCCCTTGTATGAAGGTTTGAAATATTTGATTACTACAAGCGCAATAAAGATCCAACTTTTAATTTTGATTAATTTTATTGAAGATTTTGAGTCAAGCTCAAGAGAACAAAATATTTCCTTTTGAGACTCATCATAAAATTCACCTTTCTCTCCTTTGGTTCACTTGGGGCTTCTGAATCTATGTCTGGTTTAAGCTGAGTATTGAACTTAATTATTCGGACTTTTGATGTTTCAGCTCGAACCGCTCTCAGCTTGGGATTTTCTTCTGTTTTTCTTTGTTGCTCTAACTTTTGCCTAGATCGCTTTTTCAGGTTTTCAATCTATCGAGCTTGCTCTAACTTTTGCCTAGATCGCCTTTTCAGATTTTCGATCTAGCGAGCTTTTTCTTTTTTCTTGGCTCTGATTGTTGCTGAAGTTGTCCTTTCAGATTTTCAACTTTGCGAGCTTGCCTTAATTTTTGCCTAAGTCGCCCTTTTCAGGTTTTTAACTTAGTAGGCTTCATCATTTTTTTATCTTTTTCTTCTCCTCTGACCTTCTAGAATTACTGTCTGATCATGTTCTACTACCCTCCTTGACCTTTTCACACGGTACTTAGGAGGACTTATAGGTAGGCTTGGGACTAGGCATAAAATGAAAGGGATTTTGAGGCTCAAAAACCTAAATGCCCCTTGTGTGGCATTTCATTTAAAAAAAATTTCTTGAATTTTTATTCCCCATTCTTTTGAATTTTTTCTTTTTAGATTTTTTTCTTCGTCGGGGAATCTATTTTTTTATTTTGATGTGGTCGGGCCTGAAGTAACTTCTCAGGTTGCCTACGTACCCCAAATTTTTGGAATCAGACCAAAACGTAGTTCGGATTTTCCCTCCCCTAGGTTAGGTGATCGGGCTGAGAAAGAAAAAGGCATAATTTTTTTTTGAAAAGACTGTAAAGGGGTTGAGAAAGGATATATTGGATTGGGTAATAGGAGAATTGATTCGGCCAAAGATGGCCTCCTTAAATGTAGTACCATTTGATTTGGTCAAGGTGGGTTGATTCTGGTAATTCGATTCCATCATGATCTTGAAGCTTGACAGTTTTTCCTGGTAATATTTCCTTGATGATGAATGGACCTCCTCAATTTGGTTGCAACTTCCCTCTAGGGTCAAAGACAGGTACCCGATTCTCTTTGAGTACTAAATCCTCGACTTGCAAGTGACGGGCCTTGATCTTTTTGTCAAACGCACGTGCGATTCTTCTTTGATAAGCTTACAAGTGGTACAAAGCTCTTAGTCATTTTTCTCCGATTAAGTTTAATTCTTTATACCACTGACTAACCCAATCTGTTTCTAACAATTGACTTTCCTTGAAGGCCTTGAGATACAGGATTTCCATTTCACCTGGCAAGACTACTTCCATGCCATACACTAGAAAGTAGGGAATAGCTCTAGTAGAAGACTGCATTGAAGTATGATGTTCCTCTAGTGTGAATGGTAACTTCTCTGACTAATCCTGGTGTGATTGACGCATTGTCTTGATGATTGTTTTGAGATTTTTTACTGGCTGCTTCAACCTTTCCATTAGTCTGAGAACGTAGGGAGATGATTTCTGATGTCGGATCTTGAACTTTAAATATAGAGTAATGATTTATGCTTTGAAGTACGACCCATTATCAGAGATCAGTTCAAAAGGTACCGACTGATAATATGTGATTTGAAACTCAAGATGTAGTAAGGATAGCGCTGATACATTTTATAACATCTTCTTTGATTCCATCGATATAGACGAGTATCTATTCTGTGTTGAACAACACCCAAACTTGTACCTAACATACCCTCATATGATCACACGAACAAGTCTTTTGAAATTTCTGAGTAAATTCATTATCCCCTTGTGTTCCTCTAGGGATAAGATGATTTCTATTTGAATCTCTTTAGGAATTATTTTTTATTTCGAGGTCAAAGACCTTTCCTTTCTCGATTAAAGGTTGAGCCCGACTCTTATCTTCTTGTTCAGAAACGAAATTTATCAAATTATTAGTTAATTCGTTAATGTGTTCGAGGTATTCAAAAATTTCCTTTATCCTATCAATTTCAGATGGGGCAACAGACACCTCTATAGACTCGATGAACTAACTTGACTCAATAGGAGAGAGTAGACTCAATCTAAGGAAGACATGACCTTGCTGGAAAAAAGGATTCAAGCTAACCCAAATGACTCATGAAAACTCAAGACAAGTACCCACACGAGTTTGATTAGGACTGAGGACTGAGATATTGCTTATAACCGGTAGGATTGAAGCACTATGATCTTCAAAGAACAACTGGATGATGTTGAGAAATTTTGAGGTCATTTCTGACTGTTGACTTGATATTGACGTTTACTCTAACTGACCGGATTTACAACCCTAGCTAGACAATGGACGATTGAGCTTAGACACAATGATAACCCTTAAACCTCTTTGAAGGTGAATTTAACCAATTTCAGTGTCACCCCCTTGATAACATTTTAATGAATCATTTTATTGAGGTTTGTGTACCAATCCATTAATTAATCCATTCACACAATGAATATTCAAAGAAGAAATCAATATTTATTTGAAAAAAAAATAGCTTTATTGAAAACGATTGACAAATAAATGTTCTCATTAAAAACATCTTTCAACAAATTTGACTTGAACTATTTTTATATGGACGCTTGGCTTTGTCTTGACGGTCATCAGGATTGCTGTAAGGCTTGACCCTCTTGGCTTTAACAACTGGCTCTTTTAATTCTGCTGGTCCGTTTGGATACCCTAAGGTGCGCCTGTTCCAAGCTTTCTCAATGAGGTGTACTAACTTTTCAGTCAAAGGCTCGGGGGAAAGAATGCTTTGTGCTGAGGTAAAGATAACTCTGTAGGTACGTCGTATTGTTCTGGGATCAGATTAGGATGGTAAAAAGATGTTTCTTCTAAACCAATCAGACGGACATAGTATGATCCTTTGGTTCCTAGAACAGGGGGATCAGTCATCCACCAAGGGCACCTATAACCAATATGATAGGCAAGGCGAGAGTCTAACCATTTGCTCCAAGCTTTGACTGAGTTGTGACACACTACCAGGTTTCTCTTGGAAAAGTGTTCTGGCCCATATTCGAGATTTGAGGGAACATCTACAATTTTGAGACAATCACAAAGCCACATATAGAGTAAGTAGGGGCTTCCTTTGAGCTTTTCCGCTCACCATTTTTTATGGCATCTTAACCTGAGAAAGTTTCAGCTAGGATGAGAGGTACTGGGTTGGCTTTCCTTTAGAGTTGTGAGGCTATATCTATGAAAGACTCAGGGATAGTTTGGCCATCACTATTGGAGGTCAGCATGTATTGGGCTAGGATTCCTAGGCACAATCGATAATCTTTAGTGGCTCGCCAGGCTTCGGGTTTTACATTGATAGGGTGACTGCGGGAGCGATACGGGCCCAGTAAAGGTACTAAATCCAATCTCCCGTTATGAACTAAGGCCTTGGCTTCTTCCTTGGAAATGTTCAGTCCTACGGCGAGGTCACCAGAATATCCGGTCTTCAATGAGGGCCTAACTAGAGGTCCTGAAGTGGATATCCTCATGATGCTACAATAATCCTCGTGAGTGGGGCACAAATGCATATACCCCATATGGAATATATGAAGGTGGGGGTTCCATCGCTTAGCCATAGCGCGTAAGAGGTTCCAGTCTATCTCAAACTCGTGGAAGTAAAGAGCACTCCTCAACATGAATCTCCCAAAATTGATCTTCTCTACAGGGTGCATCCCTACGACGGTTGTTTTGGCTAACTGATCGATTGGGTTATCGCTTGCAACTAGCATCCTGATTTGACACAAAAGGGTATTTTAGTATTCTTCCAAGGTCCATGTAAAATATCAATTTTCTTTTTATTTTAGAAAATACTTTCCTTTCAGAAAATCTTGTTCTTATGAAAAACATTTTTTGAAAAATATTTTTTATTGGAAAACATTTTTCTCCTTTGAAAATTTGATTTTTATTTCAATTTAAATGACTCGGCCCACCATGATTGTTGGATCGGGATGGATTGGGTCATTATCGTAAAAGAATGGATTCTTTATTGGGTCGGTGCACCCATTGTGATTTTCAAAAATAACATTTTTGATCATTGAGGACAATCATACACTCTGATCTCATCATCCACATCATTCACATCAATCACAAAGTCTCATAAGATTCCATTCAATGAACAACCCGGGAACACCCACGATAAGTTCGACTCGTGACCTACAGGGAAGGTTTCTAGACTCTAAACTTACTACGTGCAATACATTTTTATCTGGCCACCCTTGCCCAAGCACACCTATATACCTCTCGATACGTGGTGACTTGGTTTGATATACCGTATAGGTGATAATCTAAAATCTCAACTCACTTCTCTGAAGCCAAAAACAGTCAGTTTGATCTCCAGTTGAGAGGTGGCGCACAATGCTGAGCAAGGGCCCACTTAAATACCTCTCGTCTAGAATAGACGTAGTCTATCCCCCTCGTACAGTAGGGTACAGCGGGACAAGATCTTGCTTAGGCACCGGTTTTGACCAAGAAGTGCAATTGATATACTTAGATTATTGATGAGACTATCGTTGTTCTTCTCACCAGAGTGAATAATAATCTTACGTTTACCTTACTTGTGGGGCAAGTAGGGGATCGAACCCAAGAGAAAGGAGGAATAGAGTTAAGCTAAGAAGATAAAATTCAAATTAACTAAAAGGAATTAAAACTGTTTTTCTTTTTATTTTTAAACTTATAAGAAAATGTAAAATTACTAGAAAAGAGATTAAAGTAAATGAAATTAAAAGCAAGTAAACTTATGAAATTAAAACACCATTAGAGGTGGATCTACCTAGAACATGTTGATGAGCAATTCTTAGTTTCAAGCCTTTTTATAACTCAATCGTAAGGGCTTGGTGTTAGCTCCTTAGATCGGAAAGTTTTGCAAATGAAATGAAATAAGGGAACATAAACAAAGTAAAATTCTTTGAAAACTTCCTACTACCAATTATCTAGTTTAAGCATACTTTATCTTGATCTAATCTAAGCATAAAGTATCTATTTAAGAATAATAGGTGCAAGAAACTTAAAGAGAATTCATAAGCATTTTAAATAAAGAAAGGCATGAAATTAAAAATAACACAAGAACTTGCTCTAGGCTTTTCCACTCTCCAATGGAGGGGAACTTAGCCTAATGTCATTGCAAGAGAGGGATAGAGAGAGATGAAAGAACTTTTCTTCATTTCATGGAGAAAATTACAACTTCTTCTTCTTCTACTTCTTACAAGACTAATTAGCCAAAAGGAAATAACTAGAAAATGAAAATACAAAAAATAAGAGAATAGGCAAAGAGCCTTAGATTAAAGGAGTCTTGGATAAGAGAACCAAGATGGGACCCTTTCTTTAGAAATGAAGGCTCTATTTATAGAGAAAAATGTGTGTAGAAGAGTCTAAAAGTAGCCTCCACTTTTCTTTGCACAAAAAGACAAAAGAGGAGACTATGAGTTAAGGATTAGGGCATTCCAAAGGATTAGGGCATTCCAAAGTGTTAGGGCATTCCAAAGTGGGTCCAAATGCTTTTGCCTTGAGATTTTGATTCCAAATTGTTGATTTTCTGCACAAGAAACACACGTAATTAGATTTATCTAGTAAATGAATTTATTTATATATAATTAAGCCTAATTAACATGCAACGTGGTGGTTTGAGGCTTATCATGATTATTATCTTAATATAGAGAAATAGGTACAAAAATCAAGATAAATATCCGAAAAATGTGCGTATAATTGAGTGTTTGGAGACACTCATCACACCCCCAAACTTACCTTTTTCTAGTCCCTAGAAAATAAAACTGCCACTTTCGCAGGCACCTCGACTGCATTTAGCGAATGCAGCAAGCCCTTGAACTGCTAGGTTACCCCTAGTGGACGAGTTTGACTCGTGAGGGTTTGCAGAAAATATACCCCCAAAATTTGAAAACAACTTTGAAGTAAAAATAGTCAAAATCAAAACTTATATTGAAAAGCACAAGTCTTTTTTTTTTTGTTTTGTCAATCAATTAGAAGAGTACTTCTTGGTATAGAGTCCCAACCCTTATTTCTCTACGACAAAACTTAGACTTAAATTGACCTTTGAGCGATAGTGATTCTAACTTAGAAATTTAAGAGATTCGATTTCCCAAAATGAGTTTCAACCTTCTAACTACTCAAGAATAACTGGAGTAACTTAGGGTTTAATTCTAAACTTAGCATCCTGTCTGGGGTAGTGAGAAGTGTGGATATTCACTTTAATACCTCTAAGGGGCTTTATCTGTGATATTCCAGTATACTCACATTTTTACACTTGATGGCTTTCACCCTACTAAAACTTTACATAAACTTTTGGATCTTTGACTTTTTCTATTTTTTTTTTATTTTTATTTTTTTATTACTTCTTCACTATTTTTCTAAGAAAAGTAGGTAGCCCTTTTCAAGGTACCCAGTCTAATTCAATGGTTGCTGTACAAGGTGTATACAATCCAGTTCTGTTTTTCTTCTAATCAACCAACCAATTTAAAAAGGAAGTCAAAATTCATCAAACCTAGTTTTTCCTTAAACTTTAGGTAGAAAGAAGGTAACAAGCTCTTTTAATACAATCTAGACTCTTGGTAACCTTATTAGAAGTGACTATAAACCAAAAGATAACTTTGCTCTAATTTTTGCCTAAGAGAAACATAAATGGGGACTCTAGATCATAGCTTCCAATGAAAGACTGATTAAATATTTTAACTAAGTGCTTAAAAGATACAAGCTAAGACTTTGAGAAAAATACAACAAAGTTGCCAACCAAATATTTTTCAATTTTTTTTTTTTTTGTATAAAAGAAGAAAATAATAAGTGGAAATCCAATCCATACACCCCAAACTTAAACATTATATTGTCCTCAATATTTCAACATATACATGCAAAGGTAAAATTGAAATTGACAAAATGAAATGAAGTGGGTTAGATAGCACCTGAGAATGACCTTATAGTCCTGTTGATATTTAACACAATGTCCCTTGAAGTGCATGGATTGCATCCTAGAAGCGCTAAGTTTAACGTCTTTAGCTAGACGAAAACATAGTTAATTTTGATAGACGGGATCATCGAGAAAAAGAACTTCCTCCTGCGGAACATACTCGAGAAACGGTTTGAGACGTTGGCCATTCACTTTAAAAGTGGATCCGTCCTTAGGATTAAGGACTTCAACAGCACCATGGGGATAGACTGTTTGGATAATATATGGGCCAGTCCATCGAGACTTAAGTTTTCCTAGAAAAAGGTGGAGTCTATTATCATATAATAAAACTCTTTGATTAGGAATGAAATTCCTCCTAAGAATGTGCCTATCATGAAAGAATTTGGTACGCTCTTTGTACCTTTCGGCACAATCATACGAGTCTTTTCTAATCTCTTCTAACTCGTCTAGTTGTAACTTTCGCTTCTCACCGGCTTTATCAAAATCAAAGTTGAGGCGTTTGATCGCCCAATATGCACGATGTTCTAGTTCTACAGGGAGATGACAGGCCTTGCCAAAAACTAACCTGTAAGGAGACATCCCTATGGGTGTCTTGAATGCAGTCCTATAAGCCCAGAGTGAATCACTCAATCTCAAAGACCAATCTTTCCTTGAAGGATTGACTGTTTTTTCTAAGATAGTCTTTATTTTCCTATTAGAAATCTCTACTTGCCCACTTGTTTGTGGGTGGTAAGGTGTGGCAACCTTATGCGTTATGAGGTATTTCTTCATCAACGCAGCAAATATCTTGTTGCAAAAATGCGAGCCACCATCACTTATGATAGCTCGTGGAGTACCAAATCTTGAAAAAATCGTCTCCTTGATGAATTTTATCACAACTTTGTGATCATTAGTTCTACATGCCACAACTTCGACCCATTTTGACACATAGTCAACGGCAAGTAGGATGTATTGGTAACCCTGGGAGATAGGAAAGGGTCCCATGAAGTCTATACCCCACACGTCAAAAATTTCGATGATCAGGATAGGATTTTGAGGCATTTCATTTCTCTTAGAGATTTTTCCTAATCTCTGACATCTATCACAAGATTTGCTAAACTCGTGGGCATCACGAAAAATACTAGGCCAGAAAAAACAGCATTGTAAGATTTTCATGGCGGTCTTCTTACCACTGAAGTGCCCTCCGCAGGCATGATTATGGTAAAATTCTAGGATACTGACTTGCTCATAGGTTGAAATACAACGTCTAATGATTTGATCGGGACAATACTTAAATAAGTATGGTTCATCCCAGAAATACCATTTTGTTTTTGACAGAAGACGAAGTTTCTCTTGACTAGTCATTTTGACTTGGAATTGACCTGTAACTAGGTAGTTGATAATGTCCGCATACCATGGAGCATTGGCTTGAGAGATTTGCATTAGTTGCTCATCGGGAAAGGATTCATAGATGGGTAAGGATTCCTCGGATGGCTTGTTAACTATCCTAGACAAGTGATCAGCTATGACATTTTCTGCCCCTTTTTTGTCTCGGATCTCGAGATCAAACTCTTGTAGAAGTAGAATCCAACGGATTAATCTTGCTTTAGCATCTTTCTTTGATAGAAGGTACTTCAATGCTGCGTGGTCTGTGTAGATCACAACTTTAGATCCTATAAGGTAGGGGCAGAATTTTTCAACGGCATAGACCACTGCTAGCATTTCCTTCTCCGTTATAAAGTAGTTAAGCTGAGCATCGTTAAGGGTTTTACTAGCATATTGGATAACATGAGGTTGTTTTTCAATTCGCTGACCCAAAATAGCGCTTATTGCATAATCTGAAGCGTCGCACATAACTTCGAATGGAATGCTCCAGTTTGGAGGTTGAATAATGGGTGCCGAGGTTAACTCGGACTTGAGCTTGTTGAACGCAGAGAGACATGACTTTGAAAAGTCGAAAGGAACATCCTTTCCCAATAGCTCACATAAAGGTTTCGAGATTTTCCTGAAATCTTTAATGAATCTACGATAAAAACCCGCATGGCCTAGGAATGACCTAATTTCTTTGACCATTCTAGGAGGTGGTAATTTTTCAATTAGACCTACCTTTGCCTTATCTACCTCAATCCCTTTAGCAGAAACAATGTGCCCTAGCACAATCCCCGATGTTACCATGAAATGGCATTTTTCCCAATTGAGGACTAGATTGACCTCTTTGCAACGTTGAAGGACCAAAGTCAAGTGATGGAGACATTCCTCAAAACTTGGTCCGAAAATTGAAAAATCGTCAATGAACACTTCGAGATATCTTTCTAGCATGTCGGAAAATATACTCATCATGCACCGTTAAAAAGTAACGGGTGCATTGCATAATCCAAAAGGCATGCGACGATACGCGAAAGTTCCAAAGGGACAGGTGAACGTTGTTTTCTCTTGATCGATTGGAGCAACATGTATCTGGTTGTACCCGGAATAACCATCTAAGAAGCAATAATAAGAATGTCCTGCTAGACGTTCTAACATTTGATCAATGAAAGGTAAGGGGAAATGATCCTTAGGAGTCATCGAGTTGAGTTACCTATAATCGATACACACTCTCCATCCATTTCGGACTCGAGTGGGGATTAATTCATCGTCTTGGTTCACTACCACAGTGATACCAGATTTCTTAGGAACTACTTGTATAGGACTCACCCAACGACTGTCAGAGATAGGATAGATAATACCCGCATCTAGCAATTTCATCACTTCCATCCGAACCACGTCTTTCATGACAGGATTTAGTCGTCTCTGAGGTTCTAAGGAAGGTTTAGCAAAATCCTCTAAACGAATGTGGTGCATCACCACAGATGGACTAATTCCCTTGATGTCAGCTATACTCCAACAAATAGCTTCTTGATGTTCCCTTAATACTCCTAACAACTTTTCCTCTTGGACTTCATTGAGGTGAGAGGAAATGATCACAGGCAAGGTTTGATTCTTGCCAAGAAATGCATATCTCAAGGTCTCTGGAAGAGACTTGAGTTCCAATTTTGGAGGCTCGACATGAGAAGGAACAAGATTGGATGTACGTACAGGAAGACTTTCAGCTTTTGCGTGCCACCGCACAGAATCTAAGAGTGAAACGGATTCAAGCAAAGCATTGACTTCGCTTATAGACTCTTCTACGTCCAAGTCAAGGCCAAAGTGAGCCAAACATTTCGTTAGGGGATCAGAGTACCCTAATTCTTGATACGTTTGATTGACTAGCGTATCTATCATGTTCACTTCCTCCATACCATCATCTACATCAATTCCTTGGAAATTGTGGAAGACGTTCAGTTTCACTTTCATATCCCCAAATGCTAAAGTCATAATTCTGTTTCTACAACGAATGACTGCGTCAGACGTGGCTAAGAATGGACGTCCTAAGATGATAGGAATATGACTGTTCGAATTGATGACTGGCTCTGTGTCTAAGACAACAAAGTCAACAGGAAAATAGAAATCTTTGACTTTAACTATCACGTCCTCAACTATACCCTTTGGAATTTTTATGGACCTATCGGCTAGACTCAACGTGATATCTGTGGGTTTCAAAACCCCCAAACCTAATTGTTTATAAACCGAATATGGTAAAAGGTCACACTGGCCCCTAAGTCTAAGAGACATTTTTTGACCACTTGATTTCCAATATGAATAGAAATTGTCGGACATCCAGGATCCTTAAATTTTGGTGCAATCGTTCGTTGGATGAGTGACGAACCTTGGGCTGCCATAATAGCTTCCCGAGGAAATGGAGTTTTCCTTTTAACTGTGGTCAAATCCTTTAAGAATTTCGCATAAGAAGGTATCTGCTTAATGGCATCTAGGAATGGGATATTGATATGCACATTTTGAAAGACTTCTAAGACACCCTCAAACTGCTTACCTTTTTTAGAATCTCTAAGGCGATGGGGAAATGGAGCTTTTGGAATTCTGATGAGACTATCGTTGTTTTTCTCACCGGAGTTAATAATAATCTTACGTTTACCTTACTTGTGGGACAAGTAGGGGATCAAACCCAAGAGAAAGGAGGAATAGAGTTAAGCTAAGAAGATAAAATTCAAATTAACTAAAAGGAATTAAAACTGTTTTTCTTTGTATTTTTGAATTTAGAAGAAAATGTAAAATTACTAGAAAAGAGACTAAAGTAAATGAAATTAAAAGCAAGTAAACTTATGAAATTAAAACACTATTAGAGGTGGATCTACCTAGAACATGTTGATGAGCAATTCTTAGTTTCAAGCCTTTTTATAACTCAATTGTAAGGGCTTGGTGTTAGCTCCTTAGATTGGAAAATTTTGCAAATGAAATGAAATAAGGGAACATAAATAAAGTAGAATTCTTTGAAAACTTCCTCCTACCAATTATCTAGTTTAAGCATACTTTTTCTTGATCTAATCTAAGCATAAAGTATCTATATTAAGAATAATAGGTGCAAGAAACTTAAAGAGAATTCATAAGCATTTTAAATAAAAGAAAGGCATGAAATTAAAAATAACACAAGAACTTGCTCTAGGCTTTTCCACTCTCCAATGGAGGGGAACTTAGCCTAATGTCATTGCAAGAGAGGGAAGATAAGAGATGAAAGAAGTTTTCTTCATTTCATGGAGAAAATTACAACTTCTTCTTCTTCTACTTCTTACAAGACTAATTAGCCAAAAGGAAATAACTAGAAAATGAAAATACAAAAAATAAGAGAATAGGCAAAGAGCCTTAGATTAAAGGAGTCTTGGATAAGAGAACCAAGATGGGACCCTTTCTTTAGAAATGAAGGCTCTATTTATAGAGAAAAATGTGTGTAGAAGAGTCTAAAAGTAGCCTCCACTTTTCTTTGCACAAAAAGAAAAAAGAGGAGAATATGAGTTAAGGATTAGGGCATTCCAAAGGATTAGGGCATTCCAAAGTGTTAGGGCATTCCAAAGTGGGCCCAAATGCTTTTGCCTTGAGATTTTGATTCCAAATTGTTGATTTTCTGCACAAGAAACACACGTAATTAGATTTATCTAGTAAATGAATTTATTTATATATAATTAAGCCTAATTAACATGCAACGTGGTGGTTTGAGGCTTATCATGATTATTATCTTAATATAGAGAAATAGGTACAAAAATCAAGATAAATATCCAGAAAATGTGCGTATAATTGAGTGTTTGGAGACACTCATCAATTATCTTTTATACCTACGGGTACGAGTCAAGAGTTGTAGCTTTCATAAATGATTTGGCATCCCACGAGAGGACCGACCACGTACTAGTACTACGTTGGCAATCGGGACATGTGACTGTGTAGCTCACAATAGGTCAAAGGCTCAGGTTGCTCCAGCTTGGGTGCATCAATATACCTCTCAGAATCACCTGATCAGATGGCATTGATGCCCCAGTTTGATATACCCTATGGTACGTGACTGGAGTTGTGGTTTTCATGAATGACGTCGCATCTCTGAAGAGACCGGGCTACGCACTAGTGCCACGTTGGCTATATAGGACGTGTAAGTGTGCAAAACAGTAGACGTGCATGTGGTATGTGCAAAACAGGGTGAGGTGTGCCCGGGACCTTTTTCAAACAAATGGGCTCATAGGTCAGATCATACTAATAATATACCAAAATACATAAACCATAGCACCGAAATCAGAATTAGGGTATGTACACCAACATTAGGATCATGGCATGTATATGAGATATCACAGCAAAATTTACTATTAAATCAATAAATAAATTAATTATCAATCAATAGCATGTGATCAGGGTATTTAAAAAGGATGGATATATCCTTGGCATCAAAATACGGTCCAATAACAATCAAGGTATATACCCATCAAGATCAATTAATTGCTTAGTTAAGTCGCAATTACCTACGTATCATGACAAAATAATGCACCAAGAAAAAATCAAATATCACATGATAAACCACAAGTTTAACTTTTAAGATTTTCCAAAAAAATAGTCCAATCGGGGGTCACTTTTGATGACCAGAAATAATCCGAAATTTCATAGGGATATTGAGGATGGAACAATGATCGACGGGATAGGAAATTTATTTATTTTTTAAAATGACCTTTTTTTTTTTATAAAAAAAACTAAGGAAAAAAAACAAAAAAAAAAAAAATTCATATTAACTTTATTTTCAACAAACATACTGATAAATATTGACCCATGGATTAATGATTCCAACTCGTGATTCCAACTCGCATGATTCCAACTCGTCGATCCAACACTCATGAATTGGGTTATTATTTTCAAACTTTCAGATCGGACTTCATCCAACGGCCTCAGATGAAACATGGATGTAATCCAAAGAAAAGAATTGTTTTTTGCTTGTTTTTTTTCTTTTTTACAAAACATATGGCTGGAAAAGTATCGAAGACATAGAATTCAAATGGGTGAAAACCTTTCTGATCCACGGCTTTCACAAGGAAAGTGAGGTCCGAAATCCGATCGAATAAGCCTTTGTTCAGTCCTGTTAACTTCACCATTAAACGCTACAGCAACAGCCCCAACACTGTTGAGTCCGATCGGTCAATTATTCCCAACAAACGATGAATTAAATCTGGATTCTTGGTGACAAATTAAACTCAAAGGCAGATTTTCAGCCAAAAAACAACTTGAAAACGTTTGTTGAAAAAAATTGATGAACATACCCATCGTTACAGCGATTTTAAAACAACCATCGATCTCTGATTTTTACACCAAGAGATCAGAGAATCTGTCCATCGTCCTAAACCGATTGGACTGGTTTTGAACAAAGAACAGAGAGACAAAAACGGTCTCTACTGTTGAGGACAATATATCAGATTTGAAAATTAAAATAGCAATGATTGTTTCTCTCTTCTTACTAAAAAAAACGATTTAATTGATGGCTCTAATCGATTGGGCCGATCTTGTATCGAGATGGCAAAGAGACAGAATCGGTCTCTGTTGAAGAAATATGAGAATTTGGATATAAAAACAATGTAGAAGACGATGTATAAAATGAATATAGCGATTTTATTTGTGGCACACCAAAAACATCAGCAGCTTTTGTTGTTAAGTTGGTGTGCAAATTGAAAAACGCCATATTATTCATGGCACACCGAACCCTCCAGCACGTTTTGCCTTCAACAGAAAAACAAAAACATTTTTTTTTAACTATTCCACTATTCTTTCCTTGTTGTCAATGGGCAGCATGTTAAAAAAATTAAAAAAAAAAAAAAAAACCAAATTGTTGTCGAAGGGTGCAACGCACCCCTTTAACCAAAAATTTATTTTTATGTAGTTTTTTTTTAAATTTTTTTAAGAAAAAAATTTTAGGATAGAACCTTAAAACAAAATACAAGAAAAAATAAATAAATAAATAAATAAATAAAATAAAATAAAATAAATGAATAGAATTTCCTCATTCATTAATCAATACCCCGTCCTCAATTAAACCTCTTGATTTCTTTAGTCACTTAAGGTTATTCGAAATAACCCTCAATTGAGTTATAGAAAATAGCATGCTAAGATAAAATACTCAAAGTTCATACAAATAATCCGCAGTTGCACTAAAATAAATAAACAATCAAAGAAGTAGAATAAACTGAATAAAATAAAATAAACTAGGTCATCCTCGCAATGCTCCCATGCTTGGGATTTTTCAAATCTGATCCTCAATGTCCCTAGTGGAGTCGCCACTGAAAGCTCCCTCGATCCGCGGGGTGCGCGAATCCGTTTTTGACCCTTGAGGTTTGGGAGTTGCCACCTAGTTATTATGGTCTAGGAACCAAACTGACTCTACAATGGATAAAAAAGAACTAATCTACTACAGAAATCTGAATCCGGGGATCATGTTACGGGGTTGGAAGGTGTTAGGCACCAACCCCGCCCGGCCAATGCCGGTCTCTACTTATTCCAAATATAACTACATCGCTAATGACAAAACCTAGATTAAAAAAATAATGAAAAATCTTACCTTCGATCTGCAAAAGTATTATTCCCTCAGATCTGGTGAAAATAGCTCCTTGTACCGTACTCCTTGCTTCGTTCTGTTTCCGGATCTGATTTCTGATCTCCGAGGCAAGGTATCTCCTTCTTGGATCTGGATGCTTTGAATTTGTTGTAGATTTTTTGAGTGTTTTTGAAAGGTTTCTAGGTATTTTTCAGGCTAAAATCGAAGTAGGGGTGTTAGGGAAGGAGTTGGGACTCTGAAATTAGGGTTTTGGGGAGGTTGTGGAGGCTTCTTCACCTACTTTTTCTAGGGTTTTTTATTTGATACGAAAATAGGGTGTGGAGGCTCCTTTTTATAAAGTTTTTTTAGAAGCATTAGGATTTGATTAGGGTTTCCTTTAGAGTTTTAATTAGGGTTTTGACTTTGATTTTATGAGATGGACTTAGTCTTTAGGGTTTTAATTTAGGGTTTTGACTTTAGTCTTATGAGATTGACTTGATTAGTTTAGATTAGGATTTTGATTTAGGATTTTGAATTTAGTCTTATGAGATTGACTTGATTAGTTTAGGTTAGGATTTTGATTTAGGGTTTTGACTTTCGTCTTATGAGATTGACTTTAATACTTTGACTTTAGTCTTTCTTGGTTGGCTTTTAATATATTGACTTTAGTCTTACTTGATTGACTTTAAGATTGACTTTAGTCTTACTTGATTGACTTTAATGTTTCACTTTACATTATTTAATGATTTGTTTATTAATTTCTAGATTTTTAATTATTAAAGTTGTAAAATTACCGTTTTGCCATCGGAGAGGATTTTTTACGTTTTAAGTCGTTTTTCAATGTTTCAGGATGTTTTGAAATCAATTTTTCGTAAGAAATTCAATGGGAATGTTGGTTTTTATCATTTATGAAATTTTTTGTGTCAAATGGTCGTAAATTTTATGAGGGGTATTTTCGTAATTTTGACAAATTTTGTGAAAATTGACGAAGTGATTTATTTGGTGTCAATTTGTTGTTTTATGTGTTTTGAATGGGTTTTCCTAAGCGTAACGTAGGTTCTAGGGTTATTTTGATATTAGGGGTATTTTGGTAATTTGGTCATTTTTAGTGGTTTTTATCGTGAAGCTTCTTTTTGGTTTGCGAGATGATGATTTCTATGTTTTTGGGGTTGTATTTTCCTAGCGTAGCGTGGTTTCTAAAGTTTTGTCAATTTGAGATACCTCATCCGGATTTCTAAAAACACATCTGGTGACAAAATAAAGTACTGGAATAAACATCCATCATTGGGAACTTTTGCGATCGGGTTGACGACTTGATTAATCAAGCGGATGCAAAAATGGGGTGTCTACAATAACAAAATAAGAAATAAAAAGACAGACTTGATTACTAATTTGATAGAAAGAACTGGACTCAAGACTCATAAACAACTAAAGACAATTACCCACAACAAGCTTGATTACAGACTGAGAACTTGAAAAACTGTTTCCAAGCGGTTGGACTGAGTCTTCTTTTTCAGATATTTGCATTCTTCAGACTTACTTCTTCTCTATTGGCCAAGACTACATTTGGTGGCGAAAACCTCATTAGGGACCGTCACTCAGGTAAGAGGGGGGTTAGGGGGTTTATGATTGACTGAGCGGATGAGAAGGATTGGGTCAAACGAGAGTTGAGTATTGGATACCATGTTCAAAGTCTGAGGAGGTTGGTAAGTGGGTAGAAGGTTGGTGGTAACATTTGGCTGCTCAAGGGCAGGGACAGTAACTTTTTTGGTGCGACGCAACGATCAGTAAGATGACCTGGATTTTGATAAAACTCACAAAATAAGTTGGGATTGTGAGAAGTGGGGAGTGGATTTGGTAAAGGTCGAGGTAGGAGTGGTGCAATGAGCCATTTATTTAATAATTTCTAAAAGACAATACTCAAAGGCATACCAAGATTGGTGAATTTCATACGTGATCGAGGTTGACTAGGGTTAACTTGGTTATTAGGTAGGATAGTAGATTGGACGGGTGTAGTAGACGTATTGGCTACATAGGCGTGATCAGCACTAGACTTGAAATTGGTGAAAGGCTTTTTGAACTTGTTGTCAACAGGATTGGAAAGGATTCCGGAAGTGAAAGCATTTTCCAATTGGCTACCAGCTTGCAATAGATACTCAAATGTAGGAAAGTATTGGGAGACTAGATATCGGGCATACCCTTGCGAGAGATTTTTTAAGATAATAGCCACTTGTTCTTTCTCTGAAGGTCTATCCCACATTTGTGCAGCCTTGGCCCTCTAACGATCGATAAAGTCAGTAAATGTTTTCCCATTCTTCTGTTTATTTGACTCCAAGTCCCTTCTTGAAGTTTCAATTTTGGTACTGTATTTGTACTAATGCCAGAAAGCTTTTGACATATTCTCCCATGTACCTACCGTAGTTGAATCTTGAGACATCAGCCATCGTAGAGCTGATCTTGACAGAGTTTGCTGAAATAGTAATGTCATATGTTCGTTGCTAAGCCCCATAGTGTGCATGTTAATGACATATACTTTGAGATGTGTTCTTGCACAACCTACTCCATTGAACTTATCCATTTCATGCATCACAAATTTCTCCAGCAATTGAATCCTAGGGATACGGTTCAGAGCTTCAATGCCTGCTGCAATTTCATCGATTCCCTTTATACTTTTCAAAGCTGACTCCAACTGAGACATCCTATTGACTAACATCAGGTTTTCACCGACATATTCTTCATCTCCGTTGAGTTCAAAAACTTCATGTGGACGTTTCTCTTCTACCTTTTTCCTTTTGGGTTGTCAAGAGGATTACTTGTTGATGCTGAAGTCTGTTCTAGAGCTTTCACCTTGCCTTTTATACTATTGATATCATTGGCAAAGACTGCTAAAATCTTACAGATCTCTATAAGCTCAGATTCTGAAGCCATTTCTGCCTGTTGACTTGGTATTGACATTCGTTCTAACCGATTGGACTTGCGACTCTAACTAGGAAATAGACGCTTGATTTTGGGCGCAATGATAGTCCTGAAACCCCATCAAAGGTGGAGTAGGCTTTTAGCAATTAGAAATATAGGTCCCTCTTGATAGCATTGGTTAAGTTAAACCCCTAGATTCAAAAAATCTAACCGATGAAATATTTCGATCACGAAACATTACATGAAGATGATTTACCGATTGATCATTAATCTTAGAAAATTTTGAATCACGATTAAGGGTTGTACGCTTTTCTAAAAGTAAGATCCAGATTGTACTAATCAGTACATCCCTTAATATGATTTTTTTTACTGATCCTGATCTTGTTAGATATGAAATATTCAGTCCATTGAATTAAATTGGCCGATACAAGGTGATTGGGACCATGTACCCATTTGAATTTGGGTCGATTTGACCCAATAAATCTAAATATTCTACTTGAATCACTTCATCAACAATTTTTAAGCCAATTAGTTCAATCGGTCCATGTGTTGATCCTAAGATCCATTTACCAATTGAGCTAATTAGTTTAATTTGATATTGATCGGCATGTCTCATCAATTAAGTTTACTGGTTGGATCGGTATTGCGGGTTCGATTGGAGTGGTGTGGACTGGTCTACACACTTACCTTTTGATTGAATTAAATAGAGCAACCCGGGAACACCCACAATAAATTCGAGGCGTGACCTATAAGGGAGGTTTCTAGATTCGAAGCTTATTACGTGCAATGCATTTTTATCTGACCACC
This sequence comes from Akebia trifoliata, assembly GCF_017979445.1. Taxonomy (NCBI): domain Eukaryota; kingdom Viridiplantae; phylum Streptophyta; class Magnoliopsida; order Ranunculales; family Lardizabalaceae; genus Akebia; species Akebia trifoliata. The sequence continues at coordinate 14,411,879 of NC_141386.1, forward strand.
CTTGCCCAAGTACACCTATATACCTCTCGAGCGTACTCAATCAGACGGTACGTGGTGACTTGGTTTGATATACCGTATAGGTGATAATCTAAGACTCCAACTCACTTCTCTGAAGTCAAAAGCAGCCAGTTTAATCCCTAGATGAAAGGTGGAGCGCGATGCTTGAGCAAAGACACTCTTAAATTACCTCTTTTCTAGAATAGACGTAGTCTATCCTCCTAATACCATAGTACATCGAAGCAGGATCTCGCTTAGGCACTGGTTTTGACCAAGAAGTGCAATTGATGTACTTGGATCATCTTTGATATGCTTATGGGTATGAGTCAAGAGTTGTAGCTTTTATAAATGGTTTGGCATCCCACGAGGAGACCAACCATGTACTAGTACTACGTTGGCAACAGGGGCATGTGACCGTGCGACTTACAATAGGTCAAAGGTTCAGGTCGCTCCAACTTGGGTGCATCGATATACCTTTCAAAGTCACCTGATCAGACGGTACTGATGCCCCAGTTTAATATACCCTAAGGTACGTGACTGGAGTTGTGATTTTCATGAATGACGTTGCATCTCCGAAGAGATCGGACCACTCAATAGTGCCATGTTGGCTATATTGGGACATCCAAGCGTGCAAAACAGTAAACATGCATGTGGTGTGTGCAAAACAGCTTGGGGTGTGCCCGGGGCCTTTTCAAATAAATGGGCCCATGGGCCTGATCATACCATTACACATTGATACCATATGCATATTAGTCAAAATAAATATCAATCCAATAACATCATTAAGATTACAAATAAGCACATCAACTATATATCTGATCAAGATTAATGGCAAATCAATTAATTAGTATGGCATAGAATAATTGATCAAACCCAAACATTGCAATAAGCATAATTTTTATAATTTTTAAGGTCCAATCAATGATCACTTTTGGGTGATCCAAAATAAATCGAGATTCTAATAGATGTTACATTGATGATAGAATGATAATTGTTGAGATGAGGAGCTATGAACCCTCTTTTTTTAAAAAATTATTAAAAAAAAACTAGAAACACATCCTAAAAGAAAATCAAATAGAAAGATCCTAGTGCCAAATGAGCTCGCTCTCAGGAACATTAACTGTGCTAACACTAGATAAATTCGGATTTTCTGTGAATTAGAAAAATACAATACGAACTTGCATCGATGATATATAAGGCTCCTGATAATGAAATCGAGTGAATTCAGATTTTAAATTAATTTACTCGATGGGATCTACATTTTATTAATAGGTGCCCAGACCTAATTCTGACTAAAATGTTCTGTAAAAATATTTTAACATTGCTGTCCCAACCTTCTTTCAACAAGAATTCCAGATTTACAGATTAATCCGAACTTGCATCAATAATATCCAAGGCTTAGAATAACAAAATTGAGTGAATTCAGGATCTAAATTAATCTACTCGATGAGATATACATTTTATTAATAAGTGTCCAGACTTAATTCTCACTAGAATGTTCTGTAAAAATGTTTTAACATTACTGTCACAACTTTCATTAAGAAACAATTTCAGATTTACAGATTAATCTAAACTTACATCAATGATATCCAAGGCTCCCGATAACGAAATTGAGTTAATTCAGGTTCTAAATTAATCTACTGGATGAAATCTACGTTTTATTAATAGGTGCCCAAACTTAATTCTCACTAGAATGTTCTGTAAAAACGTTTTAACATTACTATCCCAACCTTCATCATTCCATCATTTTCATATGTCAATTTGAATATTTCATTATTTAGTGGTCATCAAAACTGACCCTTAATTGGACAAAAATACAATATCCAAAATCATCCACAATCAAGCCATAAAAATAAATAAATAAATAAACAAATAAACAAATAAAATAATTTGAACTAAATAATAAAAAAAACTAGGTCATCCTGGCAATGCTCCCATACTTGGGATTTTTCAAGTCTGATCCTCCATAGTCCCCAGCGGAGTCGCCACTGAAAGCGCCCTCGATCCGCGGGGTGCGTGGATCTACTTTTGACATTTGAGGTTTGGGAGTTGCTACTTAGTTATTACGGTCTAAGAACCGAACATTGACTCGAAACGGATAAACAAACAACTAATCTACTAAAAAATACTGAGTCCGGGGATCATATTACGGGTTGGAAGGTGTTAAGCACCAACCCCGCCCAGCAAACATCGGTCTTTACTAATTCTAAAAAATGACTACATTGTTAAAAAGACCTAAATAATAATAATAATAATAAATATTTACCTTTACAACGCAATGATTTTATTCCTTCAGATCTGATAGAACAGCTCCTCGTATAGTATTTCTCGCTTTGTTCTGTCACCGGATTCGTTTCAGACCTCCAAAACGAAGTACCTCCTTCTTAGATCTGAATATTTCTAATTTTTTTATGGATTTCTAGGTGTTTTTGAGGGGTTTCTAACTGTTTTTTAGCTAAAGTTGGGGTATGGATGTTGGGTAAGGAGTTAGGGTTTCAAAATTAGGGTTTATCGGAGGCTAGAAAAATTTTTTGACCTACTTTTCTTAGGATTTATTTTTTGATACGAAAATAGGTTGTAGGGACCCTTATTTATAGATTTTTTAAAGTGCCTTTTAGATAGAGTTAGTGTTTAATTATAATTATTTTAGATAGAGTTAGTGTTTAATTAGAATTATTTTTAAATAGAGTTAGTGTTTAGTTAGAATTACATTAGATAATTTTATAGTTTAATTAGAATTCTATTAGATAGTTTTAGAATTTAATTAGGTTTCTTTTAGATAGTTTTAGAGTTTAATTAGAATTCTATTAGGGTTTTGACTTTGGTCTTATTAGATTGATTAGTGTTTTGACTTAAGTCTCACTTGATTGACTAGAATTTAGGATTTTGACTTAAGTCTTACTTGATTGAGTTGAATTTTAAGATTTTGACTTAAGTCTTAGTTGATTGATTTGAATTTTAATTAAGATTTTACTTTACATTAATTAATATTTTAATTATTAATTTCAAAATTTTTAATAATTAAAATTGTAAAATTACCATTTTGCCCTAGGAAAGAACTTTTTGCGTTTTAAGTCATTTTTTAATGTTTCAGGATGTTTTGGAATCGAATTTTCGTAAGGAATTCAATGGGAATATTGGTTTTTGTCATTTATGAATTTTTTTATGCAAAATGATCTTGAACTTTATGAGGGCATTTTCGTAAATTTGTCAAATTTTGTGAAAATTGGTAAAATAGTTTATTTGATTTCGATTTGTTGTTTTATGTGTTTGAAAGGATTTTTCTAAGCGTAATGTAGGTTCTAGGGATATTTTGAGATTAAGGGTATTTTGATAATTTGATCATTTTTTAGTGATTTTTATCTTGAAGCTTCTTTTTGTCTGAAAAATGATGATTTCTATATTTTGGAGGTTATATTTTCCTAGCGTAGCGTCGTTTCTACAGTTTTGATAGTTTGAGATACCTCATCCCAATTTCTGAAACATATCTACCAACAAAATATAGTAATGGAATAATCATCCGTCATTGGGAACCGTTGCAATCGGGTTGACGAGTTGATTAATCAGGCGAATGCAAAAATCGGGTGTTTACAGTTAGCTCCTTAGATCGGAAAGTTTAGCAAATGAAATCAAATGAGGGAATATAAACAAAGTATAATTCCTTAAACTTTCTACTACCAATTATCTAGTTTAAGCTTACTTTATCTTTATCTAATCTAAGCATAAAGTATTTATATTAAGAATAAAAGGTGCAAGAAATCTTAAAGAGAACTCATGAGTATTTTAGATAAAAGAAAGGCATTAAACTAAAAACAACACAAGAACTTGCTCTAGGTTTTTCCATTCTCCAATAGAGGGGAACTTAGCCTAATGTCATTGTAAGAGTGGGAAGATAAGAGATGAAATAACTTTTCTTTATTTCATGGAAAAATTTATAAATTCTTCTTCTTCTACTTCTTATAAGACTATTTAACCAAAAAGAAAATAAGTAGAAGATAAAAATAACAAAATATAAGTGAAGAGGCTAAGAGCCTTAGATTAAAATAGTCTTGGATAAGAGAACCAAGAGGGGGTATTTCTTTAGAGATTGAAGCTCTATTTATAGAGAAAAATATGTGTAAAAGAGTCCAAAATTATCCTCCACTTTTCTTTGCACAAAAGGACAAAAGATGAGAATATGAGTTAAGGATTAGGACATTTCAAAGTGGGCCCAAATGCTTTTTGCCTTGAGATTTTGATTCTAAAATGTTAATTTTTTGCACAAGAAATACACGAAATTAGATTTATCTAGTAAATGAATTTATTTATGTATGGTGTTTCGAGGCTTATCATGATTATTACATTAATATGAAGAAATATGGACAAAAATCAAGATAAATGTATGGGAAACGTGCGTATAATTTAGTGTTTCAAGACACTCATCACACCCCCAAACTTATATTTTTTCTAGTCCCTAAAAAAAATATTATCACTTTCGCAGGCACCTCGACTGTATTTAGCGAATGCAGCGAGCCCTTGAACCACTAGGTTCCCCTAGTGGACGAGTTTGACTCGTGAGGGTTTGTAGAAAATATACCACAAAATTGAAAATAACTTTGAAGTAAAATTAATCAAAATCAAAACTTATATTGAAAAACACAAGTCTTTTTTTTTTTTTGTCAGTCAATTGGAAGTAATGCTTGGTATAGAGTTCCAACCCTTATTTCTCTACGATAAAATTTAGACTTAAATTGACCTTTGAGCAATAGTGGTTCTAACTCAGAAATTTAAGAGATTCGATTTCTTAGAATGAGTTTCAACTTTCTAACTACTCAAGAATAGCTGAAATAACTTAGGATTTAATTCTAAACTTAGCATCCTATCTGGGGTAGTGAGAAGTGTGGACATTCACTTTAATACATTTGAGGGACTTTATCTGTGATATTCCAGTATACTCACATTTTTACACTTGATGGCTTTCTTCATACTGAAACTCTACATAAATTTTTAGATCTTTGATTTTTTTTTTCTTGCTCTATTACTTCTTCGCTATTTTTCTAAGAAAAGTAGGTTGCCCTTTTCAAGGTACCCAGTCTAATTCAATGGTTACTATACAAGGTGTATCTAACCCAGTTTTTTTTTCTTTTAATCAGCCAACCAATTGAACAAGGAAGTCAAAGTTCATCAAAACCAATTTTTTCTTAAACTCTAGGTAGAAAGAAGGTAAGAAGCTCTCTTAATATAATCTAGACTCTTGGTAAGCTCATTAGAAGTGACTATAAACCAAAAGGTAACTTTGCTCTAACTTTTACCTAAGAGAAACACAAATGGGGACTCCAGATCATAACTTCCAATGAAATACTAATTAAATATTTTTAACTAATTGTTTAAAGATACAAGCTAAGATTTTGAGCAAAATACAACAAAGTCGCCAAAAAAATTATTATATTCTTTTTAGAATTTTCAAATTTTTATATTTTTTTAATAAGAGAAGAAAATAATAACTAGAAATTCGACCCATATACCCCAAACTTAAACATTATATTGTTTTCAATATTTCAACGTATGCATGCAAAGGTAAAATTGAAATTGACAAAATGAAATCAAGTGGGTTAGATAGCACCTGAGAAAGACCTTACAGTCATGTTAATATTTAACACAATGTCACCTGAATTGTGTGGGTTGCCTCCCAAAAGCGTTAAGTTTAACGTCTTTAGCAAGATGAAAACTTAGTTAGTTTTGATAGATGGGGTCATCGAGGAGAAGAATTTCTTCCTATAGAACATACTCGAGAAAAGGTTTGACACGTTGGGCATTCACTTTGAAAGTAGATCTGTCCTTAGGATTAAGGACTTCAATAGCACCATGGGGGTAAACTTTTTGGATAATATATGGGCGAGTCGATCGAGACTTGAGTTTTTCTAGAAAAAGGTGGATTCTATTTCATACAACAAAATTCTTTGATTGGGAATGAAATTCCTCCTAAGAATGTGCTTATTGTGAAAGAATTTGATACTCTCTTTGTACCTTTAGGCACAATCATACGAGTCATTTCTAATCTCTTCTAACTCATCTAGTTGTAACTTTCACTTTTCACCAGCTTTAACAACATAAAAGTTGAGGCATTTGATCGTCCAATATGCACGATGCTCGAGTTCTACAAGGAGATGACAGACCTTGCCAAAAACTAACCGGTAGGGAGACATTCCTATGGGTGCCTTAAATGCGGTCCTATAGGCCCAGAGTTAATCACTTAATCTAAAAGACCAAGCTTTCCTTGAAAGATTGACTATTTTTTCTAAGATAATCTTTACTTTTCTATTAAAAATCTCCACTTGCCCACTTATTTGTGGGTGGTAAGGTATGGCAACCTTATGCGTTATAAGATATTTCTTCATAAATGTAACAAAGATCTTGTTGTAAAAATGCGAGCCACCGTCACTTATGATAACTCACGGAGTACTGAATATTGAAAAGATCATCTCCTTGATGAATTTTATCACAACCTTGTGATCGTTAGTTCTACATTCTACAGTTTCGACCCATTTTGACACGTATTCAATGGCAACTAAGATGTATTGGTAACCCTGGAAGATAGAAAAGGGTCCCATGAAGTCTATACCCCACACGTCAAAAATTTCGATGATCAGGATAGGATTTTGAGGCATTTCATTTCTCTTGGAGATTTTTCCTAATCTCTGACATATATCACAAGATTTGGTAAACTCGTGGGCATCATGAAAAATACTGGGCCAAAAAAATCACACTGTAAGATTTTCATAGTGATTTTCTTACCACTAAAGTACCCTCCACAGGCATGATTATGGCAAAACTCTAGGATATTGACTTAATCACAGGTTGGAATACAACGTCTAATGATTTGATCGGGATAATACTTAAATAAGTATAGCTCATTCTAGAAGTACCATTTTATTTTCGACAGAAAATGGAGTTTCTCTTGATTATTCATTTCGATTGGAAATTGACCTGTAACTAGGTAGTTGACAATATCTGTGTACCATGGAGCGTTGGTTTGAGAGACTTGCATAAGTTGCTCATTGGAAAATGATTCAGAGATGGGTAAGGACTCCTCAGATAGTTTATTAACTATCCTAGACAAGCGATCAACTAAGACATTTTCTGTCCTATTTTTGTCTCAGATCTCGAGATCAAATTCTTATAGTAGTAGAATTCGATGGATTAGCCTTGTTTTAGCATGTTTCTTTGATAGAAGGTACTTCAAAGATGCGTGGTCTGTGTAAATCACGACTTTAGATCCTATGAGGTAGGGGCAAAATTTTTCAATGGCATAGATCACAGTTAGCATTTCCTTATCTGTTGTAGAGTAGTTAATGTAACACCCCAGATTTTTAACTCATATCTCGAGGAAATTAAATGGTGAGATTGGGAGGAAAATGTCGAATGTGAGATTTAGAGTAAAATACTCGAATATAGCTATGATTAATTTTGAGGAAAATCGACTTCGCCATTAGATTCAAAAGGATCGAAATATATACATTAGCCTGTAAGCAAGTTTGAATTCGAGTTCGGAGGAAAAAGTTATAAAAATCCTCGAATTTCGCGTTAAGTGGGACCCAAAACAGTGGAATTTCGTTAGAGCGAGAATCAAAAATATTTGATGACACCATTAGATCCGAATCGAAAAATTATTCGAAATGGTATATTCGTTTGTCATTTTTCGAGTCCGAATAGTTAAGTTACGATCGAAACTAGAAAGAAGGGGGAAATTACAAGTATGCCCCTCAGCTTTATTATAAAAAGGAATCTGATTTCTTTTATTTCATTCTTTCCTCTTCTTCTCTAAGAAAATCCCAAACGACAGCCACTTCTCCACCCTAGGGTTTCGACCCATTTCCGTCAAGTTTGTGAGCGAACGAGTCCGAGTTGAACCTCGACGAAGAAGACAAAGTTGTCGGCCACAACGAGGGCTACAACTTCACCACCTTTGGTTGTTCATTCTTGTTCGTTTTCTCCACCCTCCATCAAAAAAATCAGCCGGGTAGCTCGAGTAAACCTCCACACATTCCATCCGAGGGCTTCATCGAGTTAGGAGCTAGGTATATACTTCATTGTAGAAGCGAATAAGAACGTCATTGTCGGATACCTTGCAGACCCTCGCTCGTTACGCATCCAAGTCAGCCCAACCTCGACTCTTGAGCCATCCAACCCTGATTTGCAGTGCTAGCTTGTATCCTTGGCGTCCACAACCAAGTAAGGGACTTTCAATTCTTATTGGTAGCTTTAGATTTCTGAAACTTGCATTTAGGGATTTTGTTAAAAATGTGTTGTTTGTTTTAAATCATAGAGATTTTGTTTGAATGGAAATTCATGCTAGAAATAAAGATTTGATGTGTTTAATCTATGTTTTAAATGTTGAATTCGTGGGTGGATTGAGGGATTTGAGGATGGAACAAAGATCCAAAGAAGGGATCGAAAAACCAAAAATCGCGAGTGAGGTTCAGGCTGTCGGCAGGTAGGGTCGGTGCCACCGCACCTGCCGAAGGCATTCTGTCGGTTCCACCGACAGAATGAAGCTTCTGCCACCGAAAATTTTCTTCTGTCGGCAGGAACCATCGGTTCCACCGACAGAACAAGGTTCTGCTGCCGACAGCACTGTTCTGAGTCAAAAACAAACTCTGACTCTTGGCTTGACTTCCTCACACCTTATACACTGTTTGTCACCCTTTATTTCATTAAAAACATTTAAGTAAATGTCCTCTTTAATTTTTACTTTCCATTTACTTTAAGTAAATGTCCTCTTTAATTTTTACTTTCCATTTACTTTAAGTTCTTTAATGAAATTAAGGTTTTACCCCCATTTTGGAACAATGGGAATGGTTTCAAGATCCAAATCTCAAAGGATCAAAATCCGAATTTTGGTTTCAAGAACAAAACGTATTTTTCGACGTTTTCGGCAAGTTTTCAAAATGAAGTAACTTTCGCGTTCCTTTGAATTAGATTACAAAAACTATATGGTGTCGAATCTCATGATCAAGACTTTCATTTCGAAAAAACCCGTTTTTAATTTCGAGAACTTTGAAAAATTGAGTTTTTGACACTTAGCCAAATTTTCACCAGCTTTCTCTATTTTTAACAGCCTTGGTCCCGAGCATCGCTGGGACTTTGTTTTTAAATAAACTTTGAGGGTTTTCAATGGAAAGACCAAAAGAATGACTTTGAAAGATTGAAAATGAATGGTTGATTTGAAAGGATGAAAAATGAGAATGTTGAGAGAATGGGAAAAGGGAATGAACAGTAAAATGTCAGAATCACACCCGCGGGGTGATGTCTGCATTTTACATTGTATGTTGTGTGTAGGTTAGTGAAAGGATATCCAGGTTATTAATGAAAGGGTTGCATGTTTATTTCCGATTATGTTAGCGCTTGCGCTGAGTACTGTTATTTATTTTAGGCCGATTGGCCACGGTTGCATGGTAGGAACTGGATATCCGTTCTCAACCCTGTTCTGTTAATTTCTCTTTTGTTTTAAATGAAAAATCATATATGTACATAGCTATTTTGTGAGCTGTTAAAGGGTTTGCGAATGCCTGAAGGGATAGTGCGTCACATCATCCGGAGGGGTACACTATCCTGGGATGTACGGTAGGGACCACCAAACTCATACGTGGTATGGGACGCGTATGAGAGTGGAGTTACAACTGGAATCCGGGTCCATTCCTTTCTTATCTTTACCAGTGAACGTGTATTGTAAAGGTGGTCGTATACGAGTGGAGTGTCATTTGGGAATTACATGCACGCCTGATAGGCATAGACGAAGATGATTAGTCAGTGATCACTAACAATCTAGTAGTAGTCGAACGTTCTGACACATCGAAAGAGACCCATTGCTTACGGTCACGTCAAACGGCCAGCCTGAGCCGGATAAATGGTTCCGCAAGCGTGGTAGACACGACCAGCCACAAAATCAGGAACTACGATGTTATTGGGGAATATCATGTCCCGACTAGGAGCGATCTAGTCGTGAATCCCAACTCTTTAATTCCAATACTCCACCACTTGTATTATGTATCTGTTTTTATATTTCGAATTACAAACTGAGAAGCATGTTTATTATTTTAATGTTGTCAACATTATTTGCATAAAATGGAAAATGTATAATGAGTATGGATGATTGATGTTATGTGTAATTTTTAAACTGTTTAGTTGCTCATCCCTGGCTATATGTACCAGTTGATCGTATTTTATCTTGTAAAATCTTGCATGTATTAAAAATACTCAATATGCTTTATTCGATCATGCTTAGGAAGGGTTATTGGTAGGAATTGGCTGTGGACTTACTGGGTAACCATTGTTACTCACCCTTTCCTTCCTATTTTTTTTAGTTTCAGCACTTGCAGCTGTCGAGGTAGGCGTAGAGGCAGTAATTGAGGAGTATCTGGTCGATCAGATCGACGATCAGATTTTATTGCCTGGTGAGCACTAGGGCCACATCCCTTAGTGTTGTCAGTTTCATCCAGGATGTATGTAGTTTTTGGATTTGAGAGTTTAGGCCTCTGTTAGAATGAGAGTGTTTTGGTAAGCCTGTATATTGATAAATCTTTCGCACTCTGATCTACTTACATGTTAGATGTAATTAGTCTTCCGCTGTTATTTTCCTGTATCTACATTTTTATATACAGGTTTTGTTATAAATTGGTTTATCAGGTTTGAGTTCCGTGAAACGCTAACATAAATAGAGGAGACCATGCTGAAATTTCGAGGTGCCACCTAGTACCTTGGGATTTTGCCTTGGGATTTGTGTTAGCGTTTGGCAGGGCGTCACAGTTAAGCTGAGCATCGTTAAGGGTTTTACTAGCTATTGGATAACATGAGGTTGTTTTTCGATTTCCTGACCCAAAACAGTACCTATTGCATAATCCGAAGCATCGCACATAACTTCGAATATAATGCTCCAGTTTGAAGGTTGAATAATGGGTGTCAAGATTAGCTCGAACTTGAGCTTGTTGAACGCAGATATACATGACTTTGAAAAGTCGAAAGGAACATCATTTTCCAATAGCTCACATAAAGGCTTCGAGATTTTCCCGAAATCTTTAATGAACCTACGATAGAAACCCGCATAGCCTAGGAATAACCTAATTTCTTTTATCATTCTAGGAGGTGGTAATTTTTCGATTAAACCTACATTCGCCTTATCTATCTCAATCCCCTTAGCAGAAATAATGTGCCCTAGCACAATCCCCGATATTACCATGAAATGGCATTTTCCCAATTGAGGACTAGATTGACCTATTTTCAACATACAAGGATCAAAGTCAAGTGATGGAAACATTCCTCAAAACTTGGTCTGAAAATTGAAAATTCGTCTATCAACACTTTGAGATATCTGTCTAGCATATCAAAAAATATACTCATCATGTATCGCTAAAAAGTAGCAGGTGCATTGCACAATCCAAAAGACATGTGACGATACGCAAAAATTTCGAAAGGGCAGGTGAAAGTTGTTTTCTCTTGATTGACTAGAGTAACGGGTATCTGGTTGTACCCAGAATAACCATCTAAAAAGCAATAGTAAGAATGTCCTACTAGACGCTCTAACATTTGATCAATGAAAGGTTGGGGGAAATGATGCTTAGGAGTCATCGAGTTGAATTTCCTATAATCAATACACACTCTCCATCCATTTTGGACTCGAGTGGGGATTAATTCGTTGTCTTGGTTCACTACCACAGTGATACCAAACTTCTCAGGAACTACTTGTATAGGACTCACCCAACAACTGTCAGAAATGGGATAAATAATACCCACATCTAGCAATTTCATTACTTCCATTCGAACCACGTCTTTCATGAGAAGATTTAGTTGTCTCTGAGGTTCTAAGGAAGGCTTAGCGAAATCCTCTAGACGAATATGGTGCATCACCACAGATGGACTAATTCTCTTAATGTTAGCTATGGTCCAACCAATAGTTTCTTGATGTTTTTTTAATACTCCTAACAACTTTCTCTTTTGAACTTCATTGAGGTGAGAGGAAATGATCATAAGAAAGGTTTAATTCTTGCCAAGAAATACATATTTTAAGGTCTCTAGAAACGACTTGAGTTCTAATTTTGGAGGCTTGACATGGGGAGGAACAAGATTGGATGTGCAGACAGAAAGACTTTCAGCTTTTGCATGCCACCGCACAGAATCAATGAGTGGAATGGATTCAAGCAAAGCATTGACTTCGCTTATAGAATCTTTAACGTCCAAGTCAAGGCCAAAGTGAGCCAAACATTTCGTTAGGGGATCAGAGTACCCTAACTCTTGATACGTTTGATTGACTAGTATATCAATTATGTTCACTTCCTCTATTATGTTCACTTGCTCCATACCATCATCTACATCAATTCCTTGAAAATTGTGAAAGAAATTCAATTTTACCTTCATATCCCCAAATTCTAAAGTCATAATCTCGTTTCTATAGTGAATGACTACGTCAGACGTGACTAAAACTAGACGTCCTAAGATGATAGAAATATGACTATTCTAATTGATGACTGACTCTGTGTCTAAGACAACAAAGTCAACAGGAAAATAGAAATCTTTGATTTTAACTATCACGTCCTCAACTATACCATTTGGAATTTTTATGGATCTATCGGCTAGATTCAACATGATATTAGTGGGTTTCAAAATCCCCAAACATAATTGTTTATAAACTGAATATGGTAAAATGTTCACACTAGCCCCTAAGTCTAAGAGACATTTTTCGACCACTTGATTTCTAATGTGAATGAAAATTGTCGAACATCCAGGATCCTTAAATTTTGGTGCAATCATTTGTTGGATTAGCGACGAAGTTTGGGCTACCATGATGACTTCCCGAGGAAATGGTGTTTTCCTTTTATTTGTGGTCAAATTCTTAAAGGATTTTGCATAAGAAGGCATCTGCTTAATGGCATCTAAGAATGGGATATTGATATGCACATTTTGGAAGACTTCTAAGACACCCTCAAACTACTTATCTTTTTTGGAGTCTCTAAGGAGATGGGAAAATGAAGCTTTTAAAATTGGTAAAATGATGGAAGAATTTTTCAAATCTTTCTCCTTCTCTTTTAGAGACTCTATGACTTCTTTTTGAACTTTGTCTTTCTCTAGGACTTTTTCTTCCTTATCAATAAGTTGGGCCTTGTTGTCCACCTTCTTTCCCGAACGCAAGGTGTGGATAGCCTGGACTGAGTCTTGTGGAGTTCTAGAATGGCTTCTTACTTCGTATTGACCCTTCGATCCGTTTGGAACCAAAGGTTGACCTCTAGGATTAGGGATAGTCTGACTAGGAAATTGACATTTCTCTCTCCCACTTAAGGAGAGAGCTAACTGCCCCAACTGAACTTCCATCTTAGCCATGGATTGTTTAGTGACCTGGTTAATCTGAGTTTGATTTTGATGGATTTTCTATTAAGTTTGGATGAACTATTGTTGTTGCCTCATCAACTCGGCAATCATAGATTCTAAGGACGATTGTTGTTGGGCAAGCTGATGGTAATTGGTCATGGGATCTAGTATGATGGCTCTACAATCTATAAATTGTTGGGGTTGAAAATGAACTTGAGGAACAATGGCTTAGTTTGTGAAAAAACCAGATTGCCTAAGAAAACTCCTATTGTAACCTAATGGACCACTAAATTAAATAAGTTCGTTCTGTCTGTACGAGAAATTAGGATGGAACCTATTATGTGAGTGATACATTTGGCTAAAAAAGTTCGAAGTTGACTTCCTAAAAGTACTATAGCCATTAAACGTATTTGCTTGTTCAGCTTTGATTTGAGACAAGTTGGGACAACACTCGACCAAATGGTCGTTATCGTCGCATATGACGCACAAATAACTCGGTTCAACAGGCACTTGTGAAACTGTACGAGGATCTAGTTGTGGCTTGGATGTTGAGATGGTAAAGGCATCTAACTTCTTCGTGAGATTGTTCATCCCATTCACTAGACTAGGCATAACATTTTTTTAGAATAGGGTATGCCTTCATCTCATACATGCCTATCTTTCTAATCGAATCGTCTCTATCAAACTCTTCCTGGTTTGTGCTCCAATTTTGAGCACTTTTGGCTAACTCTACGAGGAAATCGTAAGCTTGGTTAGGAGTCTGATTCGTGAACTTACCCTTATGTATAGACTCAACTAAGGTACGTTGATTCATTATTAATCCTCTATAAAAACTTTGTATCAACTGTGTTTTGTCAATGCCATGGTGTGGGTACTTGACCAATAAATCAATGAATCTTTCCCAAGTTTAGGAAAATTCATCATCAGGATAGGCTTTGAAATTTCTAATGGAGTCCTTTATTTTCTCAGTTTTGACCATGGGGTAGAATTTGACCATAAATTTCTTAGATAGAACATCCTAGGTGACTATGGAATTAGGTGGTAGGGAGTTCAATCACGTAGCTGCATGGTCTTCCAAGGATAATGGGAACAGAATAAGCTTGATACTTTACTCATCTAAATTCTGATTTTTAAAAGTTTGACATATAGTTAAGAATCGATTAAGATGGTGTAAGGTTGTTCACGTTCTAAACCGTGGAACTTAGGGAGCATATTGATGGTGGCAACCCTAATTTCAAACTGAGGTGCATTGTTCAATGGTAACACAATGCATGTAAAAGGAAATGCGGAAGCTGGAACGAAGAACTCATTGAGAATTCGCTCTCGATCGTCCATTATAACTACTGATGGTGTCTTGCGTATCCTACTAATGGTACGTTCGATCTCATATGGTTCTAATACTTTGCTCTATGAATGTCTACCAAGCATGCAAATTATACAGTCGATCAAACAATCATGAAAAGAAAATACTGGACCTAGATAGGTTTCTTAAAGCTAGACAGCTCCTAACTGGGTAGAAATAGGGTAACTAGCCTTCCAACTCGGTTCTATGAAGTCAATTTTGAATCATTCAGATCTCCAAATCAAAGGCAGCGCATAATGCATAAGCAAGGGCACTCTTAAATCACCTTCCTTTCTTGAATAAATTGAGTCTATCCCCTCAAAGGACAAGATCTTACTATATACAAAAGATGATCAAGAAGCACAATTGCCACAACTTGAAGCGAAATTTCTCCTATTGAGCTCGTGGGCCCTATAGTCAAGTCTAATTGATTCTATTTAATTTGATTGGATGACTAGTGAGTTGATTATCCTAATTAGAGCAAGGAATTGGTAATTCTTTCCAATCCTTATCTTATCATGTCATCCCTAGGAGAAGGGTGCTCTTTATTACTTAATTAACTATTCTACGTGTGTGCAAATTGGAAAAATAACATACAAAGGCAAGGAGTAACCTACTAGCATAGAGAGGCGTGGGTGTTTTGAGATTACCTCTTGTGCTAGACAGGGTGAAGACGGTTTGAGTCGACTTAAGCCACCAATTCTAATTTTGGTGTGCGAACCTAAAGAGTCGTGATGGTATTGTCCACCCGTCGTCCTTCTTTAGTCTATTACAATCCAAGCCTTCTTGGATAATTAAAAAAAATTACAAGGAATCCTATACAAAAGTTTTTAAAACATAAAAATAAACCTAAATAAAGATTAATGGAAATTGAAAGAAAAGAAAAAAAAATATACACCTACAAGGAGCAAAATAGAAATGTTAGTAGAAATGATAATAAACGGACTCAAAATAGATTTTAACTTATCAAAATCTTGTTGACTTAGTCACATTTTATAGAAAATTGTGTTCTACCCCAAATCGATATACTATAGTAGTTAATCGGAGATTTGAGCAGAAAGTTACAGTCAGTTTAAGTTTTGTTGTCTAGGAAAAAAAAATGGGAATGACTTTTTTTTCTTCTTTCTCCTCTCTTAAATACTCAAGAACACTTGAACTTACAGAAAGAAACCAAAACAAATAAAATAAAATAAAAATGAAAAAAATGAATTTTAAATCAAAACTTATCACTACTAGCTTTACCTTTCCCCGGCAGCAACACCAAAATTCTAGTGGTAATATCGTTGTTCTTCCCAATGGAGTTAATATCAATCATACTTTTACCTTACTTGTGGGATAAGTAGGGGATCGAACCCAAGAGAAACGGGGAGTAGAGTTAAGTTAAGAGGATAAAATTCGAATTTACCAAAAGGAATTAAAATTATTTGTCTTTGTATTTTTAAACTTTTCAAGAAGATTTAAAGTTGCTAGAAAATTAACCAAAGTAAATGAAGTTAAAAGCAAGTAAACTTATGAAATTAAAGTACCATTGGACGTGGATCTACCTAGAACATGTTGATGAGCAATTCCTAGTCTCTAGCCTTTTTATAACTCAATCGTAAGGGCTTGGTGTTAGCTCCTTAAATCGGAAGGTTTAGCAAATGAAATCAAATGAGGGAAGATAAACAAAGTAGAATTCCTTGAACTTCCTACTACCAATTATCTAGTTTTAGCATACTTTATCTTGATCTAATCTAAGCATAAAATATCTATATTAAGAATAAAAGGTGCAAGAAATCTTAAAGAGAAGTCATAAGTATTTTAAATAAAAGAAAGACATGAAACTAGAAAAAATACAAG
The DNA here is from genome assembly GCF_017979445.1 of Akebia trifoliata. Taxonomy (NCBI): domain Eukaryota; kingdom Viridiplantae; phylum Streptophyta; class Magnoliopsida; order Ranunculales; family Lardizabalaceae; genus Akebia; species Akebia trifoliata. The sequence continues at coordinate 14,428,395 of NC_141386.1, forward strand.
AACTTGCTTTAGGATTTTTCACTTTCCAATTGAGGGGAACTTAGCCAAATGTCATTGCAAGAGAGGGAAGATAAGAGATGAAAGAACTTTTCTTCATTTCATGGAAAAACTTACAAATTATTCTTCTTCTACTACTTACAAAACTATTTAGTCAAAAAGAAAATAACTAGAAGATAAAAATACAAAAATATAAAAGAAGAGACTAAGAACCTTAGATTAAAGGAATCTTGGATAAGAGAACCAAGAGGGAGTGTTTTTCTAGAGATTGAAGCTTTATTTATAGAGAAAAATGTGTGTAGAAGAGTCCAAAAGTAGTCTCCACTTTTCTTTGCATAAAAAGATAAAAGATGAGAACATGAGTTAACAATCAGGACATTCCAAAGTGGGCCCAAATGCTTTTACCTTAAGATTTTGATTCCAAAATATTGATTTTCTACACAAGAAACACACGTAATTAGATTTATCTAGTAAATGAATTTATTTATGTATAATTAAGCCTAATTAACATGCAACATGGTGTTTTAAGACTTGTCATGATTATTACCTTAATACGGAGAAATAGGGACAAAAATTAAGATAACTATCTCGAAAACGTGTGTATAATTCAGTATTTCGAGACACTCATCACACTTCAAACTTACCTTTTTTCTAGTCCCTAGAAAATAAAACTGTCACTTTTGTAAGTACCTCGACTGCATTTAGCTTATACAGCAAGCCCTTGAATCACTAGGTTACCCCTAGTAGACGATTTTCACTCGTGAGGATTTGCAGAGAATATACCCACAAAATTTCATCGATTGTATCAATTTTTGCGCATGTGCCTCAATTCTGTCACCTAGAAATTTTTAAGGACTCTCAATTTCTATTGGTAATCGTATACTTTGAAAATTACATTTAAGGCTTTTAACGAAAATTTATAATGTGTTTAAAAATTATAGAATTCTTTTCATTATTTTAAATTTACGCCAGGACTTGCATATTTGACGTCTTTAATTGTATTTTCTAACAAATTATACGTGGGTAGGATATTTTATGATATTATTTCTACCAGTTCGATTTTGTGTACTGTTCAAACTGGTAAATTTTCAATTTAAATGATAAAAATGAAAAGTGAAAATATCGAAAAGATGGGATGTTACACCCCATGCACGTGCCAAACTGGACCCGTGATTAGTTGGGATGGCGATGTGGTAGTAATGCTACACATGGCAGGCCCCATGAGCTGACATGTGGCTAAGAGTAGGAAAGTCGACCTAGGAGTGATGTCTGCATTTTACATTGTTGTGTTGTGTGTAGGTTGGTGAACGGATAGTCAAGGATAATGATAATGGTTGCATGTTTATTTACTTCCTGTAGCGCAAGGCGCAAGTTATGTTTCTATTATGTTATTTATTTTACGCCGCGTGACCACAGTTGCATGATAGGAAACTGGATATCCATTCTCAACTCTATAATGTTAATTTCTCATTTGTTTTCAAAGAAAATTTCTTACTTGTTTTCAAAGAAAAGAAATGATATTTATATATATATAACTTTTTTTTGAACTTTTAAGAGATTGCGAATGCCTAAAGAGATATTTTTTCATATCATCCGAAGTGATATACTATCTTGGGATGTACGATAGGGACAACCAAACTCATACATGGTGTGGGAAGCTTATGAGAATGGAGTCACAATTAGAACTCGGATTTATTCATCTCTATCTTTACTAGTGAACTTGTAATGTAAAGGTGGTCGTATACGAATGGGGTTATATATTTAGGAATCACATGCACGCCTGATAGGCATAGACAAAGATGATTAGTCAATGATCACTAACAATCTAGAGTAGTCGAATGTTCTGACACATTGAAAAGAGACCCATTGCTTACAGTCACGTCAAACGACTAGCCTGAACCGAATAAATGATCCACAAGTGTGGTAAATAACAATCAAGCATAAAATCAAGAACTAATACTTTATTATGAAATATCATGTCTCAACTGGGAGTGATTCAGTCGTGAATCCCAACTCTCTAATTTCACTACTCCAGCATTGTATATTATGTATATGTTACCTTATTTTGATATATAAAACGAAATGCATGTTTAATGTTTCCATTTGGTCAATTAGATTTCTATAAAAAGAAAATGTTATAGTGAGTACTACTGATGGATGTAATATGAGTTTTAAAATATTTAGTTGCTCTTCCCTGGCTATATGTACTAGTTAATCGTAGTTTCTTCTATAAAACTTTTCATATTTTAAAATGATTCAATATGTTTATTCGTTCATGTTAGGAAAGGTTTTTGATAAAAATTGTTTGCTTTCTTAATGGGTAACCATTGTTACTCACACTTTCTTTCTCTATTTTTTAGTTTCAGATCAAGAGCTTGGCAAAGCAAGTGTAGAACACGAGTGAGGACTATCTGATAAGTCAAATAAATGATTAGAAAACATTACCTAGTGAGCACTAGGGCAATACCCCCCTAGTGGTGTTAGTTAATTCAGGTAGTATTATGGTCTTATACTGAGCATTAAGACTTTTGTTAGAGTGATAAATGTTTGTATAATTCTGTATTTTATTTATCCTTTCGCACTCTGATCTGTCGCACGTTATTAGATATATATAGGCTTCTATTATTATTATATTTTGTATATACAAGATATTATGGATTTTTTTTATCAGGTGGAACAGGTTCAACGCTTTGGAATGCTAAGATAAACAGAGGAGACAATGCCAAAATTTTGAGGTGCCACCTAGTGCTTCGAAATCTGACGTGGGATTTTGTGTTAATGTTTAGGGGGGGTGTCATTGATGATATCAGAGCATAACATTAGATCTGTATGGGATACAAATCTGTTATGTTTTGGAAAATAGGTTGATACCACAGACATTAGAAATAATCTTAAAGTGTTACTAGAAATCTGATATTCAAGCTTATTAGTAGTTCCATATTGGGATTACGAGCTCTTATGTATTTAAAAATCCTTAGAGCCTAGTAAGCATAGGATAAGACTATAGGTTCATTCTGTTAGTAATGAAAACGATGTTTATTACTAGATTCCTTATTATAATAGTAGTTAATGCTTCCATGAGAAGGATCTTTGCATAGTTCGGAGAAGTGCCTTATTTCTGATCAATAAAAAATTATTGAATTTGCTGGTTAGGAAAGATGCAAGGAAATAGAAGTGTAACTTGACTCGGGACAAGGACTCAAACTGGTAAGGAAGATCTACCTAGGTCTAGTAAACTTACCAAGATAAAACGGTTGATAGAAGCAGTCTCTGAGTTATCCCAGAGTCAGGCTCGCATGAAAAAAAGACAATCGGAGATGTTTGAAGCTCAAATGATCATGGTGGGTCAACTAACAAAAAGATTAAAGAGGATAAAAGAAAAGCTCGACCATCATTTTAAGGATAAATCCCAAAAATATCAAGGAGTAAATATCCAACCACAGGGATAACTACGAGACGAAATAGGGATAGTAAAACCACCGCTTCAAAGTCTAGTAGAAGAAAGACAGTTAGGATCCAATAAGAGGCAAACAATTAGGAAATTAGTAGAGTCACGGGAAAAATAACCATGCATAAGAAGCGAGACTATAGAAATACATTCTTAAGAGATAAAAGAATTTTACAAGAAACAATAACATATAATATTAAATCAATCGAAAGAAAGAGTAGTGGCATGTTACGAATGTGGTAAGTTGAAACATAAGGGGGAGAAATGTTAAGGTCGACGTCAACCGATTAAAGATACATAGCTCAAAAAGATGTTAGATAGGCCAATTCAATAAACGATAAGGCCATCGGGTTTTAACAAGGTCAATGACATACTTCTACCACTACAAATCGACCAAACTAGTAGTTGAAAATGAGAGGGAATGGAATTACAGATATCCCGGGAATGGAATCAACCCCAGACGTCACTTCCTTCCAGATCAAACTGTAGACACCCCATTTTTGCATTCGCCTGATTAATCAACTCGTCAACTCGATTGCAACGGTTCCCAATGATGGATGATTATTCCAATGCTTTATTTTGTTATCAGATATGTTTAAGAAATTCGGATGAGGTATCTTAAACTAACAAAACCTTAGAAACCATGCTACGCTAGGAAAATATAACCCCAAAAACATAGCAATTATCATTTTTCAGACAAAAATAAACTTTACGATAAAAATCACTAAAAAATGGCTAAATTACCAAAATACCCATAACCTCAAAACATCTCTAAAGCTTACTTTACGCTTAGGAAAACCCATTCGAATACATTAAACAACAAATCGAAACTAAATAAATCATTTCACCAATTTTCACAAAATTTGATAAAATTACAAAAATGCCCTTCATAAAGTTCACTACCATTTCGCACAAAAAATTTCATAAATGACACAAACCAATATTCCCATTGAATTTCTTACGAAAAATCTATTCTAAAACATCCTAGAATATCAAAAACTGACTTAAAACGCAAAAAGTCCTCTCCAAGGGCAAAACGATAATTTTACAATTTTAATAATTAAAAATTCTAAAATTAATAATTAAAATATTAATTAATTTATAGTGAAATCATAATTAAAATTAAAGTCAATCAAGTAAGACTAAAGTCAAAATCTTAGAAGTCAATCAAGTAAGACTAAAGTCAAAAAGTCAATCGAGTAAGACTAAAAGTCAAAATCTTAATAGATTTCTAATTAAATAATAACTCTATTTAAAATAATTCTAATTAAAATATAACTCTACCTAAAACAATTATAATTAAACAATAACTCTTCCTAAAAGAATTATAATTAAATACTAACTCTATCAAAATAAGCACTTAAAAAAATCTATAAATAGGGGTCCCTACAACCTATTTTCGTATAAAAAAATAAATCCTAAAAAAAGTAGGTCAAAAAACTCCCCTAACCTCCCATAAACCCTAATTTTGAAGTCCCAACTCTTTACCTAACATCCATACCCCAACTTTAGCCCAAAAAAAATCTAGAAACCCTTCGAAACACCCCAGAAATCCATAAAAAAATTAAAAAAATTCTTAATGAGATACTTTGCTTTGGACATTCGAAACGAATCCGGTGACAGAAGGAAGCGAGGAGTGGTGTACGAAGAATTATTCTACCAAATCTGAGGGAACATGACTGTTGTCTTCGTAAAGGTAAAGTTTTAATTTTTTTTATTAGGTCTTTTTAGCAATGTAATTCTATTTGAAAATAAGTAGAGACCTGCATTTGCCGGGCGGGATTGGTGCCTAACACCTTCCAACCCCGTAATGTGATCCCTGGACTTAGTATTTTTTTAGTAGATTAGTTATTTTTTATCCGTTTAGAGTGAAGTTCGGTTCCTAGACCATAATAACTAGGTGGCGACTCCCAAACCTCAAAGGTCAAAAGCTGATCCGCGCACCCCGCGGATTGAGGGCGCTTTCAGTGGCCACTCTGCTGGGGACTATTGAGGATCTGACTTGAAAAGCCCTAAGTGTGGGATGCATTGCCAATAGGACCTTTTTTATTTGATTTTTAGTTATTTGTTTATTTTATTTTTTTTTATAATTCTTGTTTGCTTAATTATAGATCATTTACTTGGATTCCGAATACTTTGTTTTGGCACATTTTCATGGTTCAATCTATGATCATTCGGAATGACCCTAAATAATGCAGGATGTCAAGAGGATAATAGTGTGGAAAAAATGGTTGTTGAACCATTCTCATTATTTGATTTATTTTATATTTTTGGGTTGTATTATCTTTTCTTGGCATTGTTTGGATTGATTTTGGGTATGTAATTTTGGAGTATCACTTTTTATGATTCAATCTAGGGTCATTTCGGGATGACCCTAAATAATGAAATATTCAAATTGACATAAATTGAACCATATGAATATGTTTCTGATCAATGTATATCTGCACTTGTATGATTTAATATCCTTGCTTGTATGGTTTAATTGGACCCATGGGCCCATTTGTTTGAAAAAGGCCCCGGGCATACCCCACCCTGTTTTGCACACACCACGTGCATGTTTACTGTTTTGCATGCTTACACGCTCCATATAGCCAACGTGGCACTAGTGCGTGGTCCGGTCTCTTCGGAGATGCGACGTCATTCATGAAAACTACAACTCCAATCACGTACCTTAGGGTATATCAAACTGGGGCATCAGTATCATCTGATCAGGTAACTCTAAAAGGTATATCGATACACCCAGGCTGGAGCGACCTAAGCCTTTGACCTATTATAAGCCACACAGTCACATGTCATGTTTGCCAATGTAGTACTAGTACATGGTCAGTCCCCTCGTGGGATGCTAAACCATTTATGAAAGCTACAACCCTAGACTCATACCTATACGGTATATCAAAGATAATTCAAGTTCACCAATTGCACTTCTTGGTCAAAATCAGTACTTAAGTAAGATCCTGTCCCGCTGTACCCTATTGTATGAGGGGGATATACTACGTCTATTCTAGACAAGAGGTATTTAAGTGGGCCCTTGCTCAGCATCGTGCGCCACCTCTCAACTGGGGATCAAACTGGCTGTGTTTGACTTCAGAGAAATGAGTTGGAGTTTTAAATTATCACATATACGGTATATCAAACCAAGTCACGACGTACCATCTGATTGAGTACGCTCGAGAGGTATATAGGTGTATTGGGACAAGGGTGGCCACATAAAATTGCATTGCACGTAGTAAGCTTATAGTCTAGAAACCTCCCTTGTAGGTCACGACTGGACCTTATCGTGGGTGTTCCCGAGTTGTTTATGATGATGAATGATGAATGATGAGATCAAAATGTATGTATGAGATCAGAATGTATGGTTATCCTCATGGATCAAAAAATTTGTTTTGAAAATTAAAATGGGTGCACCAACCCAATAAAGAATCCATTTAAATCCAAATGGAAATCAAATTCTTTTTAAGTTCGGATTTCAACCCATTTTAAAAGAAGAAAAATATTTTCTAGAAGAAAAGTGTTTTTCAGAAAAAATAATTTTCAAAAGAAAAAATAAGGAAAGAAAAATGATTTACAAAAGATATATTTTTGCATGAACCTTGGAAATTTTCTTTTTGCATGAACTTTGAAAAATTACTAAAATGTATTTTTCTAAAAAGAAAATGACTTGCAAAAAAATAATCAAATTTGTGAAAGTTTTATTCAATGAAAACATTATTTGTCAATAATTTTCAAGAGCGTAATAAAATTATTTTCTTTCTAAATAATCATTGCATGAATTTTCAAGGTTCATTTAAAATGTTATCAAGGGGTAATACTAGAGTTGATTAAATTCACCTTCAATGAGGTTTAAGGGTTATCATTGTACCTAAGCTCAATCGTCCATCGTCTAGCTAGGGTTATAAATCCGGTCAGTTAGAACAAACGTCAATATCAAGTCAACAGTCAGAAATGACCTCAGAATTTCTCAACATCACCTACTTGTTCCCTAAAGATCATAGTGCTTCAATTCTACCGATTGTAAGCAATATCTTAGTCCTCAGTCCTAATCAAACTCGTGTGGGTACTTGTTTTGAGTTTTCATGAGTCATTTGGGTTAGCTCGAGTCCTTTTCTCAGCAAGGTCATATCTTCTTTAGATTGAATCTACTCTTTACCTATTAAGTCGAGTTAGTTTATCGAGTTTATATAAGTGTCTGTCGCCCTATCTGAAATTGATCGGATAAAGAAAATTTTTTAATACCTCGAGCGCATTAACGAACTAACTAATAATCTAATAGATTTCTTTCCTGAACAAGAAGATAAAAGTCAGGCTCAACTTTTAATCGAGAAAGCAAAGGTCTTTGACCTCAAAATAGAAAATAATTCCTAAAGAGATTCAAATAGAAACCATCCTATCCCTAGAGGAACACGAGGGGATAATGAATTTACTCAGAAATTTCAAAAGACTGATTCGCATGGTCCTATGAGAATATGTTAGGATATAAGCTTGGGTGAATACGTATTCGCTCGATGGAATGGAAATACCAATGAGATCAAAGAAGATGTTACAAAACATATCGATGTTGTCCTCACTGCATTTCAAGTTGCAAAGTTCATCAAAGCAAATGTCATAAGTCAATACAAGGTACTTTTAGAATTAGTATCTGATAATGGGTCACACTTCAAAGTCGAGGTCATCACCCTATGTTCAAAGTTTAAGATCCGACCTCACAAATCATTCCCTTAGCTTCCTCAGACTATGGAGCAGTTGAAGTGGAATTGATATCTGATAATAGGTCATACTTCAAAGTCGAGGTTATCACTATGTGTTCAAAGTTCGAGATTCGACATCACAAATCATCTTCTTACCGTCCTCAAACCAATGGAGCAGTTAAAATAGCTAATAAAAGTATCAAAATAATCATCGTGGAAGTGTGTCAATCACACCAAGATTGGTCAGAGAAGTTATCATTCGCGCTATGGACATATCACATTTCAATTTGATCTGCCGCTGAAACCACTCCTTACTCTATAGTATGTGGTATGGAAGAAGTTTTGCTAGTTGAAATGAAAATCTTGTATCTGAAGGTCTTGATGGAAAATCAATTGTTAGCAGACAACTAGGCTCGTCATTGGGTACGAAGAGCTAAACTTGATTGAAGAAAAACAACTTAGAGTTTTGTACCACGTGCAAACTTATCAAAGAAGAATCACTCGTACGTTTGACAAGAAAATCAAAGTTTGTCATTTACAAGTCAAGGATTTAACTATTAGACTTCAAAGAAAATTGAGCACTCATCCTTGACCATAGGAGGAAGTCTGAACCCAATTGAAGAGATTCATTTATTAAGAAAATACTGCGTGAAGAAAAGCTCTCAAACTTCAAGATCATGATGGAATTGAATTATCAGAACCAACCAACCTTGACCAAATTAAACGGTACTACATTTAAGGAGGCCATCTTTCGCCGAATCAATTCTCCTATTACCCAGTTCAATATATCTTTTCTCAACCCCTTTGTAGTATTTTCAAAAAAAAATTATGCCTTTTTATTTCTCAGCCCGATCACTTAACCTAGGGGAGAGAAGAATTCGAACTATGTTTTGGTCTGATCCCAAAATTCTAGGGTACGTAGGCAACATGAGAAGTTACTTTAGGCCCGACCACATCAAAATATATATATTCCTCTACACAAAAAAAATATTGTCAAAATGGGGAAGAAAATTCAAAGAAAAAGGGAAAATTTAAATGTCACACAAGGGGCATTCGGGTTTTTTAGCCTCAAAATCCCTTTCTTTTTATACCCAGTCCTAAGCCTACCCATAAAAGTCCTCCTAAGTCCCGTGCGAAAATTCAAGGAAGATAGCAAAGCATGATCAGATAGCAATTCCATAAGTTCAAAAAGAAAAAAGAGAAAGAAGCCTATTAGGTTGGAAACCCGAAAAGGGTGACTTAGGCAAAAATTAAGGCATGCTCGCAAGGTTGAAAATCCAAAAGGACAGTCTTGGCAATAATCAGAGCAAAGAAAAAAAAAGGGCTCGCTAGTTTGAAAACCGGAAAGGGCAATCTAGGCAAAAGTTAGAGCAACAAAGAAAAATAGAAAAAATCTCTGGGGGATTAAAAAGCTAAGAACGGTCCGAGCTGAAACATCAGAAGTCCGAATAATCAAGTTCAATACTTAGCTTAAACCAGGTACAACTCAGAAGCCACAAGTATCTTATCTACAATCGATCTGAAAATTTTTACTTCCCCAAGCGAACTAACGAAGAGAAGGGTAAATTCTATGATGAGTCTCTAAAGGAAATATCTTGTTCTCTTGAGCCTGACTTAAAATCTTCAATATAAAATGTCGAAATTAAAAGCTGAATCTCTATTGCGCTTGTGATAATCAAATATTTCAAACATTCATACAAGGGGCATTTTCTTTTTCCTTTAAATATGTAGTTTCCCCCTTATACTAGGGGCATTTTTTTATTTTTGTATGATCTCCAATGCCATGTTTATTGTCAAATTAGGGGCATTTAATTTTAAGCAATGTTAATCCTATAAAATAATGAGAACCCCAAACTTAAGGCTACCTCTTTATAACAATATTTCGGAACCCCTTGAAGTTCAAAAGAAGTAAAAACTCAGGTTTTAAATTTATAAAACTTTTGGATAAAACATTGAGGTTCGAACAGAAGAGTTTCTGATCTCAAATTTAGTCGTGCCTAGAAATTAACTCATAACTCATTCACCTAGAATAGGAAATAGGGCATTATTTCACTCCTAGATTCAATCATTATTTTTCAGAATCATTTTCAATCATTCTTTCCCAGATCTATTCATTCCCACATTCAATCATTCTTTTCCAGATTCATTTTAATCATTCTTCTCCAGATTCATTCAGTCTTTCCCAAAATTCATTCCTCAGCCAGTTTAGCTAGTTATCGCCAAGGGTTATCTTGGATTTTGCTCAGATGTCGCCAAGAGTTATCTTTGATTTTGCTCAGATGTCGCCAAGGGTTATCTTTTATTTTGCTCAGTTGCCGCCAAGGGTTAACTTGGATTTTGCTTAGATGCCGCCAAGGATTATCTTGGATTTTGCTCAGTTGCCGTTAAGGGTTAATTTGGATTTTGCTCAGTTTCCGTCAATGGTTAACTTGGATTTTGTTTAGTTGCCGCCAAGGATTATCTTGGATTTTGCTTAGATACCGCCAAGGGTTATCTTGGATTTTGCTCAGTTGTCGCCAAGGGTTAACTTGGATTTTACTCAGATGCCGCCAAGGGTTATCTTGGATTTTGCTCAGTTGCCACCAAAGGTCATCTTGGATTTTGCTCAGATGCCGCCAAGGGTTATCTTGGATTTTGCTCAATTGCTGCCAAGGGTTAATTTGGATTTTGCTCAGCTGCCGCCAAGGATTATCTTGGATTTTGTTCGGGTTATGCTCACTTTTTCTCAGATTATGCTCAGTTTATGCTCAGTTTTTCTCAATTTTTACTCAGTTTCACAGTACACACACTCACACTTGTACTTTTTAATCAAGGGAAATTTTTGAAAATTCAAGGATCTGACACCGTCAGTGAGAGTTCGCACTCAAGAACCTAACAACCTTTTAGTTCGGGGAGAGTTTTATCCTCAAGGATCCGAACATCCTGACGAATTGTTAAATCAGGCTGCAAAATGAACTGTCACTAGCTTTGACATTTGGAAATCGCACTATCTACCAAAATAGATTTGCTATCAGTTTGCTTCAACCCTCTACCAAAGAGGGGTATCTGTAGACACCCCATGTTTGCATTCACCTGATTAATCAACTCGTCAACCCGATTGCAACGATTTCCAATGATGGATGATTATTCCAATGCTTTATTTTGTTACCAGATATGTTTTCAAAAATTCGGATGAGGTATCTTAAACTAACAAAACCTTAGAAATCATGCTACGCTAGGAAAATATGACCCCAAAAACATAAAAATCATCATTTTTCAGATAAAAACAAACTTTACGATAAAAATCACTAAAAAGTTGGCCAAATTATCAAAATATCCCTAACCTCAAAACATCCCTAGTGTTTACATTACTCTTAGGAAAACCCATTCGAATACATAAAACAACAAATCAAAACTAAATAAATCATTTCACCAATTTTCACAAAATTTGACAAAATTACGAAAATACCCTTCATAAAGTTCATGACCATTTCACACAAAAAATTTCATAAATGACACAAACCAATATTTCCGTTGAATTTCTTATCAAAAATCGATTCTAAAACATCCTATAACATCAAAAACTGACTTAAAACGCAAAAAAATTCTCTTCGAGGGCAAAACGATAATTTTATAATTTTAATAATTAAAAATTTTGAAATTAATAATTAAAACATTAATTAATGTATAGTGAAATCCTAATTAAAATTAAAGTCAATCAAGTAAGACTAAAGTCAAAATCTTAAAAGTCAATCAAGTAAGACTAAAGTCAATCTTAAACTCAATCAAGTAAGACTAAAGCCAAGAAATTAAAGTCAATCAAGTAAGACTAAAGTCATTCTTAAAGTCAATCAAGTAAGACTAAAGTTAGATAGTCAATCAAGACTAAAAGTCAAAATTTTAATAGATTTCTAATTAAATAATAACTCTATTTAAAATAACTCTAATTAAAATATAACTCTACCTAAAACAATTATAATTAAACAATAACTCTTCCTAAAAGAATTATAATTAAACACTAACTCTATCAAAATAAACACTTAAAAAAAATCTATAAATAGGGGTCCCTACAACCTATTTTCGTATAAAAAATAAACCCTAGAAAAAGTAGGTCAAAAGCTCCCCTAACCTCCAATAAACCCTAATTTTGAAGCCCCAACTCCTTACTTAACATCCATACCCCAACTTTAGCCCAAAAAAACCTAGAAATCCTTCCATAACACCTCAGAAATTCATAAAAAAATTAGAAAAACTTATAAGGAGATACTTTACTTTAGAGATCCGAAACGAATCCAGTGACAAAACGAAGCGAGGAGTGCTGTACGAAGAACTATTCTACCAGATCTGAGGGAACAAGACCGTTGTCTTCGTAAAGGTAAAGGTTTAATTTTTTATTTATTTATTAGGTCTTTTTAGCAATGTAATTCTATTTGAAAATAAGTAGAAATCGGCATTTGCCGGGCAGAGTTGGTGCCTAACACCTTCCAACCTCGTAATGTGATCCCCAAACTTAGTATTTTTTTAGTAAATTAGTTATTTTTTATCTGTTTAGAGTCAAGTTCGATTCCTAGACCATAATAACTAGGTGGAAACTCCCAAACCTAAAAGGTCAAAAACGGATCCGCTCACCCCGCGGATCATGGGCGCTTTCACAAATCTAGCTAAGATTCGATGTATCATCGGATCAATGAACGTACAGTATAGAGTTACTCCACTATCGAGTTCTAGGATTTTCCCATCATCGAGTCATATCATAATTGGGGTTCCAATGATGCAAACAGGGCTAAAGAAACCAACAAGGTAGGTTTAGAACCTATAGACCCAGTCTACCAATTGTCCACTCCATAGAAACCAATGAAGACATGTTACGCGTGTGGTTAGGTGGGACATATTAGGAGAGAGTGCCCTCTATCACAATCGCAAATAAGGGTTATGACCTAAGAAAAAATGCTTGTCTCCGACGAAGTTTTGGAAGGTACGATTTTTAATTATAATATTAGAAAGTGGAATTCTATTCAATATTAGTTCCTCTAGATTATAAAATTTTACTGAGATTTTGCACACTTGCTAGAGCTAGAAACTACTAACACGAGTCGAGTAATGAAATTATCTATATCATAGGGAGACTATGATTGATAAAAAGTTGTTGAGTCGTATAGGGTAAAGAATGTTGATGAAATATGCACACTAGAGTAGGGTAGAAAAGAACATTATACGTGAAAATGTGTATTGTAGGAATTGGTATAATGTGAGATGATTGTTGTCTTAGGGTTATACAAATAATGGATTAATTGGAATATGAGAATGATTTGGAGTGATTAATTGATGGATGTATTGGGTTGATGAAAAATAGGTGACATAAGATTTATGAATTAAACATCAGATTGGCATAGAACCAAAAATAGATGATAATTGACAGTAGATATTGTTTATTATACATGTTGTGTTAGTGTGGTGATGCAGAAGTTTGATAAGGTATGACTTCAATTTTAAGGACAAAATTTTTATTAAGGGGTGAAGAATGTAAAATCCCAAGTTTTCGATTCGACAAAAATAAATAATGAATTTTTGTAGAAAATTTTGAAAGTGGGACTTAGGGTAAAATTTTAGGATTTTTTTGATCATTTTTCATGAAATTTGACCTCACCATTGGATTCAAAATGGTCGAAAAATATACTTTAGCCTATAAGTACACCCAAATGAGAGTCCGAACAGAAAAATTACAAAATCCCGATTTTCGAGTCGGACTAGGCTAAAATAATAATATTTTTCTAGTGAAAGAATTTTTAAAATTCGATCACACCATTGGATTCGTAACGAGAAATTATATAAAATGAACTATTTACTTGTTATTTTTGGAGTACAGAAAGTCGAATTATCATCAAAAACTAAAACGACGTCAATTATAAGATCCCACTGGGCCAAAAAAGTAAACTTTTGTTAGAGATAGAATTTTTAGAATTTGACCACACCATTAGATTCAGGATGAAAAATTATACAAAATAGAGCATTCATTCGTCAACGATCAAGTTATCGTCAAACGAAACAATATATAAAATATCGATTTTGTTCCAAAACTTATATAAATAATTTTTTAAACGAAATCACAATTCATCATCTCTTATATGCATCCAAAAATCAGTCGAAGGTTTAAAATGAAAATTTGTTTTCTTTCCAAATTTCAACCTCAAATTTATGACGAAAGGGTCGTCAACTTCCGACGAATAAGGGAAAAACGTTCGTAGCGTCGACCTCTATAAAATCCATCCAATTTCTTTTCTTTTTATCTTCTCTTTCGGTCCATTTCATCAAAAATCAGTCGTATGTGATGCGGGGGTTTCGATTTTTAAACCTCAGATTTCATCCATTTTTAGGTCAAATCGTCCTCCGCCGTAGAATAAACAAAAGACGATGGCATCGTGATCTTCGAAATCACCAGGTCAGATTCAAAAATCAACTATCTCGACGTCCGATCTGCTTCGATTTCCGTATCGATTATATTAATTTTTGTCGCCTAGAGTTTTATAAGGACTCTCAATTTCTATTGATAATCGTAGATTGTGAAAATTACATTTAAGGTTTTTAACAAAAATTTGTAATGTGTTTAAAAATTTTAGAATTCTTTTCGTTATTTGAAATTCACGTCAGGACCTGTATATTTGACGTGTTTAATTGTATTTTATAACAAATTATGCGTGGGTAGAACATTTCACCAAGTTATTTCTTCAAGTTCGGTTTTATGTACTGATCATATCCCATTTGGATTTAAGTTTTGTAAATTTTTAATTTAAATGATAAAAATGAAAAGTGAAAATATTGAAAAGATGGATGTTAGACCCCTTACACGTGCCAAACTAGGCCCGTGATCAACGGGGATAGCGGTGTGGTAACAATGCAACACATGACAGGTTCTATAAGCTGACACATGACTACAGGTCGAAAATACAACCAAGGAGTAATGTCTACATTTTACGTTATTGTGTTGTGTATAGGTTGGTAAACGGATATCCAGGAATATTGATAATAGTTGCATGTTTATTTACTTTCTATAATGTAAGGCGCAAGTTATGTTTCTGTTCTATTATTTATTTTAGGCCATGTGGCCACAGTTGCATATTATGAAACTAGATACCTATTCTCAACTCTAAAATGTTAATTTTTCATTTGTTTTCAAAGAAAATTTCTTATTTGTTTTCAAAGAAAAGAAATGATAGATATATGTAGCTATTTTGTGAACTATTAAAGAGCTTGCGAATACCTGAAGGGATAGTTTGTCATTTCATCCGAAGTGATATACTATGCTGGGATGTACGGTAGGGACACCAAACTCATATATGGTATAGGACGTGTATGAGAGTAGAGTCACAACTGGAATCCAAGTTTATTTCTCTTTATCTTTACCAGTAAACTTGTAATGTAAAGGTGGTCGTATACCAATAGGGTTGTATATTTGAGAATCACATTCACATCTTATAGGCATAAACGAAGATGATTAGTTAGTGATCACTAACAATATATTGTAATCCAACATTCTGACACATAGAAAAGAGACCCATTGCTTATTGTCACGTCAAACGGCCAGCCTGACCCAGATAAATGGTCCCGCAAGTGTGGTAAACAGTGACGAATCCCAAAATCAAAAACTAATATTTTATTATGAAACATCATGTCTCGACTAGGACCAATTCAATCGTGAATCCCAACTCTCTAATTTCACTACTCCACCATTGTGTATTATGTATATGTTATCTTATTTTGATATATAAAATGAAATGAATGTTCAATGTTTCCATTTGATCAATTAGATTTATCTAAAAAGAAAATGTTATATTGACTACTGTTGATGGATGTAATGTGAGTTTTAAAATGTTTAGTTGCTCATCTCTGGCTATATGTACTAGTTAATTGTAGTTTCTTCTATAAAACTTTGCATATGTTAAAATGATTCAGTATGTTTATTCATTCATGTTAGGAGAGGTTATTGGCATAAATTATTTGCTTCCTTCCTGGGTAACCATTGTTACTCACCATTTCTTTCTCCATATTTTAGTTTCAGACCCGAAACTTGGCGAGGTAGGTATAGAACACGAGTGAGGACTATCTGATAAGTTAAATAGACGACCAGAATCCGTTACTTAGTGAGTACTGGGGTTGTACCCCCTTAGTGGTGTTAATTCATTCAGGTAGTATTATGGATCTTGTACTGAGCGTTAGGACTTTTGTTAGAGTGAGGAATGTTTGTATAATCCTGTATTTTATTTATCCTTCCGCACTCTGATCTATCGTACGTTAATAGATGTATATAAGCTTCCGCTTTTATTATATTTTGTATATACAGGATATTATGGATTTTGTTTATCAAGTGAAACAAGTTGAATGCTTTGGAATACTAACATAATCAGAGGAGACCATGCCAAAATTTCGAGGCGCCACCTGGTGCCTCGAGATATAACATGGGACTTTGTGTTAGTATTTCGGGAGGAGTCACAAAAACCATCAAGTGTAAAAATGTGAATACGTTAGAATATCATATATAAAGTTCCTTAGAGGTGTTAAAGTAAACATCTATACTTCTCATTATACAAGAAAGGATGCTAAGTTTAAAATTAAATCCTAAGTTGATCCAATTATTCCGGATTAGTTAAAAGGTTGAAACTTACTCTAGGAAATCGAATTTCTAAAGTTTTTAAGTTAGTATCACTATATCTTAAAGGTCAATTTAAGTATAAGTTTTGTCATAAGAAATAAGAGTTGGGATTCTATACCAAGTATTATTTCCAAATAGTTGACAAATCTTAAAAGAACGTGTGCTTTTAGATATAAGTGTTAATTTTGACCATTATTACTTTAAAAGTTGTTTCGAATTTTATGGGTATATTCTCTACAAACCCTCACGAGTCACTAACCATGAATTTAAATTTGATTATTAAGTTAAGTTTAATTGTGGGACCCACCTTAAGATAGAATAAATTAAATAATCTAAATTTAACTCTAGTCAACTTAAGTTAAATCGATTGACCATTTCTAGGAATTCATCTTAAAAACTCTTGACTCACTCATTTCTCGTCAATTTTCGACATGCGAATATTCCATTTTGAATAACTTTTTCGATATCTATCTAATGGTATAATCCATTTTCCAAAACTGTCATTCTTTATATCACCAATCCTTATGTCATATTCCCATTCATTTTAGTTTTTTTGTTAATTTTTTAGTGCATTTTCTCTACTAAATCTTCCAATACTCAAACCTTACCCATGATCCTTTACCTACAAAATTCAATATTCCTTTACCTCACATGCTTTTCTAAGAATTTTCTCGAGATACGTAGTATTTCGGATGTGTTGTCACACCATTAAAAGCTTACAACCCACACAGAATTATGAGGCAAATTGGGTATGACAAATATATGCAAGTCCAATGGTATCATAAAAAGTACGAATCGATAAACGCTACTATAAAATATTTATTTACGATACCATTGAGTAAAAATCCAGAGATAACAACTAATGATAGATAAGGTACAACAGCAAAAAACTGCCAGCGATATTTTTAAAATCAAGTGAATGCAGCTTTTAACAAATATAATAGAGACCAAAAGGAACTTTGAGTGAGAAAATGTAAAGCCAAATACTTTATATGGTTGGAACGGATGGAGAAGGGAAAGTATTCTTCTTTAAAAATATACAAAGAAGAGGATTCGATTCGGAAGTTGTCGAGAAATCAAGGAAGACTACAATACACATTGACCTTATTGATGAGAAGCTAATAGATATTGAAGAGGAATAAGAGAATGTTAGAAAACAAGGCATTTTGATGGAGGAAGAAGAAAAAATAAAGGAAGGAGTAAAGAGATGAAGGAGAAGAAAGGTGCCAACTAAAGCTCTAGTAGCAAGACCAACTAAGTCAGAATGAAATAAGAAAGAGAAAATACTTTCTCCGGAATAATCGTTGAAAAGGTTAGAAAAAAGAACTAAGAAAACAATATCAACAACAACTAGTGATAAAGCAACTCATGAAGGTAAGATCACAAAAAGGAAATAGGTAACAAGAACTCTAAATTAGGTAGAATGGATAAGGCTAATGATGTGTTAATCCTAATTACCTTGGGAACTGAACTGGATAAGAAGACCACAACTCTAGTCGATATAAATATAGGAATTGGTTTACCCAAAAGATCTCGAAAACTTTTTTTTGTAAAGCTTTCCTCTGATCATAACATAATGCATTTTCTATTGTTTCAAACTCTTCACAATCTTCCTATCAGACAGCAAAGTCCCATGGTATAAATAGTCTTGGAAAATAGAGAACCATGATACTTCATCTAGGGTGTTCTTCATTTTGCAACGGTTGTAAGTTCTTACAATCAAATTATGTACTACACTATTTCCTGATCACCTAGACAAAGGATGTGTTATCTTTCACATTCATCTTAACCTTGTCACAATTGTGGCCAAAGAATCAACGTAAGCATTCTTTCTTCTTGGCACATGTCATTTCACCATTACTTATTAAGGGATCCTAAGAGCCAGATAGCCTTTTTGACATAAAATTTTAAGTGATCTTCTCTCACATGATAACATCCTTAGAGTTGCAATATTACCATTAAAGAATCCCCTACTATATGCAAATCTATATTCGTGCATATGTTGCCAATTCCAAACCAAGAATCATAGCTTCCTACTCAGCCATATTATTTGAACAACCAAAATCCAATTTGTAAGCGTGACCTTCTCCCATGTTGATGTCTTCAAAACCAAACGAAGTCCACCATTGTGCAGTTTATTTACAATTCTACCATCAAGATGCCCCGCTTTTCTTTTTGGTTACCGGTTGAAGTACAAACCCCAAGCATTTTTTATCAGAACTTGCTCGTGGATGCCTACTCTTCTTGTTCCCCTACTAGTGACCTTTCATAGGACTTTTTTCTCTACCACATTACCATCATCATTCAATTAGTTAGTATTGAATAATTCTTATTTATTAGGTTTTTTAGTCATTTGTCCTTTTTAGTCTTTTCCTTTTTTAGTCTTTGTAATTCTAAGTTAAAACCCAATTAGGGTAGCTAATCAAATCAACTGTCTCTCCATCATTTTCTAACTTGGTATCAGAGCCTACCCTATCGACATCTTCTCATGCTACAAACTTAATCTCTTCAACAGTAGAGTTGTTGTTTCTAGTTTGTTTGTAGTTGTTGAGCCATCGATGGCCATTGAACTATCCTCAGCAACCTACAGCAACGGCCCTGTGGCTGTTTGACATCCCCTACAACAGTAAAAGTGTTGTTTGTCATCCACAACAACAGTAGAAGTGTTGTTTGATATCCACGATAGCAGTTGTTTGACTTCCACGACAACAGCAGAGGTGCTGTGTTGAACCTACGACAACTGCAAAGGTGCAGTTGGGACTTGTGACCATTGCAGAAGAGAGGTTGGGTGGCTACGATCCCTGCAGAAGTGCAGTTGAGGCTTGAGACCATTGTAGAAGTGCAATTTGGGTAGTTACGATCACTGCAGAGGTGTAGTTAGGTTAGTAGTTTAGTTATCTGGAGGTTACGACACTCCAGACTCTATTTTTTGGTGCCTACAAGGCCTGTGATAACTGTAGAAGTGCAGTTGGAAGGCTGTGATTACAACAACCTTACTGGTTGAAAGCTACAGTTGAATATTACAACAACATCAGAATTTTTTTTTCTGACCTCCCTTCAAACCAAACCACATAAATTCTCTTGATGGCCTCCGAGACATCTTCTTCCTCGATCACCAGTAATAGTGATGGATTGGGAGGCCCTCCCTCTCATACAACCGATTTTCCAGGCATCCAAATTACCATCATGAAATTAGATGGTCCTAATTATCTACTTTGGGCTCGATCAGTTGAAATGGTTATTGGTGGAAAAGAGAAGATCGACTACCTCACAAAGATAGAGAAGCAACTGACACTACTCATCCCCAATGGTTTGCTAATGACTCTATGGTCCGTTCTTGGCTAGTTACATCTATGCAATTACACATTGCGACTGGGTTTATGTTCTCCAAGACAGCTAAACAAATATGGGATTCTGCAAAGAATATCTACTAGTAATGTCAAAACAATGTCCGGATCTTTAACTTGGAGCGTGAGATTTCCCATTTTTTGCAAGGTGACTCTTCAGTTACCTCCTATATATCCCAACTCCGTGCTCGATGGGAAAAGTTAACCTTCTACCTCTCATCCTATGCTTGGAAGGACTCCGTTGATGAGGTATTATATGCGTCAATTCTAGATAATAATCTAGTCTTTCACGTTTTAGTCGGGCTCCGGGATGAGTTTGAATATACAAGAGTTCACTTATTGGGTATGGATCCCTTTTCGTCCCTACAGACTGCATATTCTTATGTCTTGACTAATGAGAGTTACCACACAACTGTCCTACCTCATTCTTCAGTTAACCACTCAACTATGCTTGCTCGCCTACCTTCTCCACAGCCTCCTAGTGGGTCTCTACCTACCCATTAATGACATAAGTGTGATCATTATGGAAAGTTGGATCACGTGAAGACTTATTGTTATGTACTTCATGGTTGTCCTAATCAGCAACGTCAATAGTCTCAACGATCTTCAGCTTATGTAGTCTCTCAGTCGACTACTGATCCAACACCTCCTTTAGCTGCTTCTTCCTCTTTGGACTCGGTATCATTATCCCAAGCCGAACTTGACAAGTTCAGGAATTCTTCAATCAAATGGAGGCTTCATCTCAACTAGTCTCTACTTTTACTAACTCAAGTACCTTTGTATTTGCACACAATGTTTCCACTATCTCATCACCATGGATTATTTATTCTGGTGCCTTAAATAATATGACCAGTACGCCTTCCCAATTCCAAACCTATAGTATTTGTTCTGGTCATTGCAAGGTTTGCCTTGCTGATGGTTCTTTGTCCTCTATAGCGGGTCAAGGTCAATTTTCTATTACACCTTCTTTATCCTTAACTAATACACTACAAGTTCCTCAACTTACTACTAATCTCATATCAGTTAATAGCAATACAAAAATTTTGAATTACAGTGTGAAAGCGCCCTCGATCCGCCGGGTGCGCGGATTCGCTTTTAACCCTTGAGGTTTGGGAGTCGCCACCTAGTTATTACGGTCTAGGAATCGGATACCGACTCTAAACAGATAAAAATGAACTAATTTACTAAAGAAAAACTGAATCCGGGGATCACATTATGGGGTTGGAAGGTGTTAGGCACCAACCCCGCCCGGCCAATGCCGGTCTCTACTTATCCCAAATAAGACTACATTGCTAACAAAAAAACCTAGATAAAAAAATAACAGAAATTTTACCTTCGAACGCAATGATTCTATTCCCTCAGATCTGATAAAATCGTTCCTTGTACCGTGCTCCTTGCTTTGTTCTGTCTCCGGATCTGATTTCTGATCTCCGAAGTAATGTATCTTTTTCTTGGATCTGGATCCTTCGAATTTATTATGGATTTTGGGGTGTTTTTAAAGAGCTTCTAAGTGTTTTTCAAGCTAAAATTGAGGTATGGGTGTTAGGCAAGGAATTGGGACTTCAAAATTAGGGTTTATGGGAGGTTAGGAAGGCTTTTTGACCTACTTCTCTTAGGGTTTATGATTTGATACGAAAATAGGGTGTGAGGACCCCTATTTATAGATTTTTTTAAGGGTTGATTTAGATAGAATTAGTGTTTAAATAGAATTCTTTTAGTTAAAATTGTATTTTAGTTAGAATTGTTTTAGATAGAGTTGTATTTTAATTAAAATTATTTTAGGTAGAGTTATATTTTAGTTAGAATTCTATTAAATAGAGTTATTATTTAATTAGAACTCTATTAGGATTTTGACTTTTGGTCTTATTTGATTGACTTTAAGATTTTGACTTTAGTCTTAATTGATTGACTTTAATATCTTGACTTTAGTCTTACTTAATTGACTTGAATCTTGACTTTAGTCTTACTTGATTGACTTTAATACATTGACTTTAGTCTTGCTTGATTGACTTTAATTTTTTTGGAGAACCCCCCTCTATTATATCTTTAATTCTTTGGACCCCCAAATGGAGGGCCCTTGAAGAAATATCTTGGCAACCCTCAACAATTTTGCCTGAGAGTCTGATTGATGGTTTTTTTAGTTTAAATTTTAAAATTAATTTTATTAATGTTTCACTTTAATTATTTAATATTTTATTTATTAATTTTGAAATATTTAATTATGAAAATTGTGAAATTATCGTTTTGCCCTCGGAGAAGACTTTTCACGTTTTAAGTCAGTTGTTTATGTTCTAGGATGTTTTAGAATCGATTTTTTGTAAGAAATTCAATGAAAATATTGGTTTGTGTCATTTATGAAATCTTTTGTGTGAAATGGTCGTGAACTTTATGAGGGGCATTTTGGTAATTTTGTCAAATTCTGTGAAAATTGACGAAATGATTTATTTAGTTTCAATTTGTTATTTTATGTGTTCGAAAGGGTTTTCCTAAGCCTAATGTAGGCTCTAGGGATATTTTAAGGTTAGGGGTATTTTGGTAATTTGATCATTTTTTTAGTGATTTTTATCGTGAAGCTACTTTTTGTCTGAAAAATGATGATTTCTAAGCTTTTGGGGTTATATTTTCCTAGCTTAGCATGGTTTCTACATTTTTGTCAATTTGAGATACCTCATCTGGATTTCTGAAATATATCTGGTAACAAAATAAAGCATTGGAATAAACATCCATCATTGGGAACCGCTGCGATCGGGTTGACGAGTTGATTAATCAAGCGAGTGCAAAAATAGGGTGTCTACACAGTGTAACTTTTTATCCCTCTTATTGTGTCTTTCAGGATTTGGGGTCTAAGAAGACGATTAGCACTGGACGTAAAATGAATAGCTTGTATATCTTGTATGCATCTGGTTCACCTAGCACCCATTCCGTTTCCTAGCTTAGTAGTAGTAGTCAATCTAATAAAGCTCTTGTAATGTGATGACACTTATACTTAGGCCATATTTCTTTTGGATATTTGAAACAGATGTTCCCTAGTTTATTTCATAATAATAATTTGCTTGATTTTTCATATGAAACTTGTCAATTGGCTAAGCATATATGTTCTCATTATCCTATTAGTATGAATACTACTGCACCTACTATGTTTGACCTAATTCACTCTGATGTGTGGGGTCCTTCCCCCATTATATCCACTTTCGATTTTTGTTATTTTGTCTTGTTCATCGATGACCACAATCATATCACTTGGGTCTATCTTATGAAATATAAGAGTAAAGTACATGGGATCTTCAAGTAATTTCTTACTATGATTCATACCTAGTTTGGTCGTACCCATCAAGACATTCCGTTCTGATCATGGTATTGAATACACTTATAGTGAGGTTTTGAAACTTTGTTTAGAATCCGACATTAAGAATCAAATGTCCAATGGTAAGACTTCTCAACAAAATGGTCGATCCGAAAGGAAAAATCACCATATTCTGGAGTTAGCCCGTGCTCTCTCTATTGGCATGAATGTGTCACAATCCTACTGGGCCGATGCAGTCCTTACTACTGTTTATATTATTAATCGGACTCCCTCCTAGGTTCTTTAGTTTGCTACTTCCTTTTCTAAGCTCCATCCAGATTGCCTTTTATTTTCATTTCTTCCACGCATGTTTGGTTACATCTACTTTATTCAAATTATTGACCAAACTCGTACTAAACTTGACCCAAAGTCCGTTAAATGTATTTTTTGGGAGTATTCCTCTACTGAGAAAAGATACCACTATTATCACCCTTCTTGTCAAAGGCGTTTCATTTCTCAAGATGTTTCCTTCCTTCAGCATACCTCATACTGTAATGGGTCAGTTGATATTCAGTCTGAGTGGTTTCCTCTAGATTATCCTAATGATGATCCCTTTCTCCTATTACTTCATCTTCTCATGCCTATTCCTCCTTCTCCACCCCCTTTAAGTTCGTCACCTCCTCCATTGCAGGTTTACTCTCGGCAACCACGCAATACGACCATCACTTCTATGCCAAACCAGCGCGCTTCCTCGCCTTCAGATCCACTTCCTACTATTCCTTGTAATGATCATCCTATTGCCACTCGTAAGGGTAAGCGAACTTGTACTTATCCTATTTCTAATTATATATCTGATTTTGCCCTCTCTCCCTCCTATCGGAGCTTTCTTGTTTCTGTTTTCGATGTTTCTCCTCCTAATACTATTGTAGATGCTATTGCCTATGGCTAGCCGTTATGATTGATAAGTTGAATGCTCTTGAAAATACTCAAACTTGGGACCTTGTTCCTCTTCTTCCTGGGAGGAAGGCTGTAGGATGTCGCTGGATTTTCACCCTAAGTATAATCCTGATGGTTCTATTGCTCGTTATAAGGTCCGTCTCATAGCAAAGGATTTTGCTTAAACTTATAGGATTGATTATTAAAAGACATTCGCTTCCGTTGCCAAGATGACTACCATTCGAGTTCTTTTTTCTATTACCGTAATCAAAAGGTGACCTCTCTTTCAGTTAAACGTCAAGAATGCATTTCTCAATGATGATCTTCAGAAAGAAGTCTATATGGTTCAACTTCCTTGTTTTCTTACACCTGTTTCTCCTACACATGTTTGTTGCCTTCATCACTCTCTCTATGGACTGAAGCAGTCGCCTCGCGTCTGATCTGAGCGCTTTACTAGGGCAATGCATCAGTTTAGTTTCCATCAGAGTTCTGCTAATCACATTCTTTTCTTACGACACTCTAAGGGCAAAACTGTCGCTCTAATTGTTTATGTAGATGATATTGTTCTTACTGGAAATGATAGTGCTAGCATTACCAAGGTCAAATCCTATTTAAGACGTCAATTTGAGATTAAGGACCTTGGTCATCTTCATTTATTTTTGGGTATTGAGGTTGCACGATCCCACTCTACTATATTTATCTCTCAACGTAAATATGTCTTTGATTTGCTCCGTGACTCCAGTCAGTTTGGTTCTCATCCAGTTGATACTCCTATTGAGCAAAATCACAGGTTGGTTGATTCTGAGGGGGAGTGTTTATCAGATATTGGCCAATATCAACGTCTTGTGGGAAAATTGGTCTACTTATCTATGACTCATCCCGATATTGCCTATATTATTAGTGTCGTAAGTCAGTTTATGCACTCGCCTCAATCATCTCATCTTACTGATGTGTATCGCATTCTTAAATACTTAAGGGATGTTCTGGTCGAGATATTTTGTTTAGTAATTATGGTCATCTTCGCATTGAAGCGTGGTCAGATGCAGAATATGTTGGGTCAGTGACTGATAGACGATCTACCTCGGGGTACTGTACTAAAGTTGGTGGCAACTTGGTAACTTGGCGTAATAAAAAGTAGAATGTGGTCTCTCGGTCCAGTGTTTAATCAGAATACAGAGATATGACACTTGGAGTATGTGAGTTGTTGTGGCTCAAGATCTTACCCGCTGACTTGTGTCTTCCTGTAACAACCCCTTTTCACTATATTGTGATAATAAATTAGCCATTAACATAGCAGCAAATCCGGTTCAATATGACAGAGCAAAGCATATCGAAGTTAATTGACATTTTATTAGAGAGAAGATTGTTTTGAGGCAGATTTGTAATCCGTTTGTTCCAACATCTCAGCAACTCGCTGATATTCTTACTAAAGGTGTTAGTAAAATCGTCTTTGAAGGTGCCTTGTCCAAGTTGGGCATTATTGATATCCATGCACCAACTTGAGGGGGAGTGTTGAATAATTCTTATTTATTAGGTTTTTTAGTCATTTGTTCTTTTTAGTCTTTTCCTTTTTTAGTCTTTGTAATTCTAAGTTAAAACCCAATTAGGGTGGATAATCAAATCAACTTTCTCTCCATCGTTTTCTAACTGTTAGAAATAAAATTTTGATCAAAAATTGGGTTATTGGCCAACATATTGGTGATTTCTTATCCTCGAATGGCTTTATGAGTTGCACTATAAATCAAAGTTTGTTACTTTCAGTGACCTCTTGGCGAGATGTCTAATTAATATTGATTGGCTTAACAAATACTGTACGAGATCCATTTTGGTGATCAACCATACAGTGTGCCCCAAGAGATTACATCAGAGCTTCTAATTAGCAAAGACTAACACAAGACATAGTCACTCAACTCAGGATACTTCTTCTCAGTAGGAAGTAGTACATTTCTTAGATAATAAATCGATTTCTCAACACCTTCGTCGTCTTGAGCTAGAAGTACTCCTAGATTTAACCAACCATTCCAAAGACTACTATTCCTGGGTAAACTTTGCAATGATCAGCTTCTCCACATCTTGCCTTTTCTATACTTCCATCTCATGGTTAAACTTCTTGTGTGCTTATTTAACTAGTTGAAAGCTAGGGTAGACAATCAACTTATGTGAAGCAATCTCCATTGGTAGACCGAGCATTTCATCATAACTCCATATGAACACATCCACATATTCTAGTAACACCACTACCATACTCATATTCTTAGCAAGCTTTAATAAAGATGCCACATAAGTTATTTTACTTTTACCTTCTATTATCAAATTTACTTCAATCAAAGTTTAGGACACGAAAGAAATTCCATCCTCTAAATATGGAGGCGTTGGGAGTAATTCATTTGTTTCTACTAACTCGATTTGCACCAAATTTTTCCCATGAAAAAAAGACTCATAGGACAACTCATTGTTATATTCCCAATTCATTGCTATAGAAGCACAAATGTGTATCGAAAGAAAACTCAAATGCAGGCAACACAATATACAAGAAATGATTCAATTATGCAAATAATTATGCAAACTAAACAAGAATATCAAATAATTCACATCAATATTTTTCTTAAATTCACACATTTACACTGTATCTTGAACTATTTTTGTTTTTCATGAAAAGTTCCCAATTGAGGAATGCACACATATGTTTTTTTTTTAAGACATTTCCAACATTGCTGAGCCATTCTAGGTGTTGGGAATTTTCTGAAAGTGATTAGCGTTGTTGGACCACTTAGGGCACTTGATCATTGAAGGGTGTCATAGGGTTTTAATCCTTCCTTGGCGAAGTAGTGAGCACTTCCAACAGTGCTGTCCAACTTGGAACACCCTGTACATTGTGGGTGCCAACATCAAGTACATTACAAAGGCATCCAACAATGTGAGGACATTAAAAGTGCTTTGAATCATTTTTCAGTGCCTTCAGCATTATTGGACCATTTTGAGCACTTTGAACAAGGCCTACATTTTTTGTGTGCCTCCAGCTTGATTTGGACCATTCTGGGCACTTGAGATTTTTTGAATAAACTAGCAAGAAAATGGTACAATAAAATTTTTCTAATAGCACATTATCCAGGAAAAGAGCAAACAACACACTATTCAAAAAGATGGTAAGCTATAACGAAGGAAAGTAAGAAAACATGCTCAAAAGTGGACAAACAAAATAAATAAAAAAAATTAAGCCATCCAAACAGTACACAATAGACTTTCTTCTCGGTAACTATCTAGACTGGTGGGCTTACATCTTTTTCTTTCTTTTCCTCTAATCCTTCCTCATATGGTAGTAGTGTCGCAATGACCCCCTTCTTAAAGATTGTCTTATTGCATATCCTAGTCCGAACTTCGACGGAAGGCTTGGGAGTATTTAGGGTGAGATAAAACTTGCATCAATACAATTGATCTTCCATGACTCAAACGACTCTTCCACTACTTGGATCACTTGTTGTTATCCATTAACAGAATATTTGAAGTAGGGCAACATGTTCACTGAGCTACCAATATCCACCAAGGCCTTTTAGACCAAAATATCACCAATTCCCACCTGAATGTACAAGGGAATGTTGTGCAAAAACCTAAATGCAAGATCATTGTTTCAAAAACATATTAAGCTTCGTTTATCCTTCTAGTTGTTAACACTACAAGCCTGCACTTATGCCGACCGTGCCACCAATTCATCCAACCTTTCATTTACCTTAATCAATAAAACTTCCTCTGTTGGTTTTGTCGGCCATAGAATCTTCTCAAAAATAAAACCTAAACCTCATTACTTTTAATCAATCTTCTTCCTAGGGCTATTTATAATCCCAACCAATACCCAAAGAAAACCTCAAACATCAAACACAAAAACTATTGTGATCACCTTTTTGAGTTGTGTCACGATATCATACAAAGAGTTCGTGGTCAATGCACTGTTCTCATCCTCGGTCAACTTTTACTTCATCAACCCTAATTTAGTCATTTGTTGTGTGATGTCATCGTTTCCCAAATTCTCAACCATTGTATCGTTATTCATATCACTACCCTCTCCTGAAACTTCTACAACCACCTAGTTTTCCTTTTCTTTAGTAACCTTACTTCCCTTCTTCTTTCTCGTTTCAACAACTAGAGACGATTCATCTTGTTCACACTGTTCCTCTCTCAAAATAGAGATTTGATGAGCCTCCATCCAATCACCACCTTGCCCAAGTTTTTATTCTACAAAAATGTTATTGGCTACATACTTGTAAATATTGCTATACAAACAAAAACAATGCTTAGTTACATGACTAGGCATTCGACAAAATTCACACCATTGGGTCTCGTCTATTAAATGGTTTTATTTGTCTTTCAAATTCAAAGGTAAAAAAGTAATCAGATTGTATTCCATCAAATGAAGAAAAATGGTCTTAGTTATTCAGTATCAAAGCTAAACTCCTCTTTGTCTTATATGTGTATCTTCGTTCTGGTATAACCCTAATTCGGCATCATCTTCGTCCTCCTCATCTTTGATACCCTGTTGGAATTATTTCTTCTAGAATATGCATGAAAGCCTTAATTTGACCATAGCACTATTGCAACCCTTCAATTACCCCTTACAGATCAGTCATTATTTTTGTTGCACTAATGATCAAATCCTTCCTCAATTTTGACGAAGCACACTCGATGAATGCATTAATAACACTCTTTTCTAACACATCGTCAGTCAATTTGTAGATCAATGTCTAAAATTTGTCAGAGTATTCTATCAATGACTAACCCATCTCTATCCTACATCTTCGAAGATCCTCAATGGTAACTATCTTTCGAGAGGAGAAGAATTGGGTACAGAAAAGATTGCAAAACTCATCCCAGTTCCTACATTGCCATTTGGGAAGTTCGAGAACCAATTTGAAGGCGGGTCCACAAAGAGAAGTTGGGAATAACTTGAGCATAAGGGGAGAATCCATTGCGTGTTGCCCACATAAAAATAAAAAGTTTGAGATGTGCTCCTAAGGGCAGTAGAACCATCATATGAGGAAAAATAGAGGCAACAAACTTCTTTGGGAATGAGTGAAGCAAGACCTCTATTCGACGCACCATGTAGTGGTTTTCACCCTCGCCTTTCTCAACATTGAACAAGTCCTTCATCATCGAATGCTCGGAACTTTTCACCTTTGCTATGTTGTTCAAGGTCAGTCTCCTTTGCAATTGTGCCGCTAAAGGATTCTCAAGATTTCATGGAATCTCTTGGTAATCATATTCTTTGTCAAGCGTATTGGTTTCATCATTTTCACGATTTGTTCAATCATAAGCATCTTTCAACTGAGCTAGCTACGATTTCAAAGTTTCATTCTTTTTAGCCAAATGGTCCTCTCTTGATCGATTTGTCTTTCCCACTACTACCTTAGAAGTTCAAATAGTATCTTGTGAGGGGCACAACAAGTCCTCTTTTATCAACCCATAATAGATGTTTTTGATTGCATCCATATCAAAACCTTGAATAATTGTAGGAGGTACCATGTGATTTTCTTCATTTGCCATTGCACTAAGCAATTCCAATAGATAATCATAAATTCTTACATTCCCTTTATACTGTTTGGATTTGCTTAGAATATATTTTGCATTTAAAACTAAGGTATCCAATTTGAAAAACTTATTCTGGTTGGCTTTATTTTAAAAAGTATGGTGTAAGAAATAGGTTGGTGGAAAGTGTACAAAGGTGTCTTATTTTAGATACAAACAAGCAAGTAAGAAGAGAAAAATATGCACATGAAAAGGACAAACCATCGAGCTATGGAAAGAGCTCTGGTACAACCTTGTCAGCTTCCCGTGCCAAGGTGAGTGTGTGAAGAAAGTGTACAAATAAGAGAAAAATCATACAGAAAATTGGGTAGCATAACACCTCATGAGGAAAAAAAAATAACACTGAAACGATAGTAAGACAAAGTCCCCTAATGTAAAAAAAAAAAAAAGCATAGAGGGACAAAGGCAAGCTATCACAGAGGTGATACAATTTTTCAGAAGAAAAATATAGGGTAGTACTCCAAACCAACCAGCCAACAAAGAGGGTCCCAATCTATGGAAACAATACCAAATCCAAGGAAGGATAAGGTATTGAGACCATAGAAAAAGCCAAGAACTTCTAAAGAAGAACATGGGTAGGATACTAACAATAACAAAGCAAGTATAACATCAGTAGCATAAGAAATAGAAAAGGAAAGAATACACAGAATAAAAAAAGAACATCCTGAACAAATGAGTGGGAATCGTTCTAAAGAAAGTGACTACCCAAGAAAGTGAACATGTAGAGCACATGCAATAGAGCATTCATTAGAGAAAAAATTAGCAGAAAATAAAGTGACTAAGAGGCCAAAAATGATCGATTAAGTTAACTGATCAAGAAACATAGCAATCAGTTAAGTGAACTAATCAATGCAACCAAGCGATCACACAGGACGGTCTCTTATAGAAATTTGTACAATCTTTTAGATTTGTAACCAAATTCAGTGAGGATTGAATCTAAAGAGAAAATAATGATTGTAAATAGGAAAATGACAGTAAGAAAGAAAATAAATACCGAAAAAATAACAATTAAAGCATGAAAAAAATCAGAAAACAAGAAAAGAAAAAAAGAAATCAAATAAGTATATGTAAGAAGCATACTAAATAGTGAAAGAGAAACTTGAAAATCAACAAAATAGTGAAAAAAAAGAAAGGGAAAAAAAGAAAATGGAAGAAAACCATGAAGTATGACCCAAAATAATGAAAAATGCAAGTTAGAATTGAACGAAGTGGGGGAAAACAGAAATCACTACCAAGGGGTCAATGAAAGCACCATTTTTTCCTTCATTATGATGTGTTGTTCTCCTTCATTGGGTTGAGGACTATCCATTGTGTTTTGAGGACCATTGGAAGTGTGGGATGTAACTTCTTATGTCTTTGGAACCATCTAGACAACAAATCAAGGGATTTGAGAAAGGGAGATAATGATTGAGTTACTTTCCTTGTTCCCATTATAACGATAATGATCAAGGATCCAACCTCACAACTAATAGGGTAATTCCCTATTTCCTACCTCTAAAGCTCAAAGTGAATTTGTGAGTCAGTTCTTTCATGATTTTAATTTCATTTTCTATTGTAAAATAAATGAATTAAAGCTTGAGACAAAAACCTAGTAAGAAAATCAAGAGTGGAGAGAGAAGAAGACATCCAATTCAAATCTTTAATTTTTTTTAAACAAAATTTGGCAAAGTCTTGCCTTATATAAGTCCACTGATTTGTTCTTTTGGTCATTTGCTATTTATAGACTCATAGGGGAGTTTAATATATAAAATTACAACAAAAAAATAAACGAAAACTCAAATTGCTCATTTTCTGATCAAGGAGATCACTTTATCTTTAAAGTGAGCAAGACAGCAAACTGAAATCGCCTCGACCCCGTTTTATCCACTAAATAACGAATAGGGGTCCGATTACGTAAATCAAAGATTTTTAAGGAATAGGGAGTCGCCACCTAGTTTAGGTCTAGGAACCATAGACAACTCCAAAATGGATCGGGTTGGTCCACGAGTAATGAGTAAGGGGTCAGATTACGAGTTTCGGAAGGTGTTAGGCACCGAACCCGCCTGATCAACATGATTAGTCTCTACTACAATCCAAAAATATCCTATGGTCAACATTCAAACATTAAAAATCAAACTAAGGTCCAATCATCATCAAATTGCATCGAATTTATTAAACAAATCTTATGGTTAAAATAATTACATTGTTTCTCTAATGTCGTATAAAGGAATCCCATGATTTAATAAGACTTATGTGGCACCAAAAATTAATGGATCAATTTGGTCACATTTTGAATAATATGAAATCGATTTTCAATGCCACGTATATAAAATTAGTGAATTGGCTCATTGACGATATTTTATCAAAGAAATTCGATTTGTGAATAGCCACATGCACTAAATTAGTGAGTTGACCCACACATTTTCAATCAAAGAACTTCAATTTTGAATTGTCATGTGCATTAAAATCAGTGAGTCGACTCACATGTTTTTTAATCAAAGAAATCTTGATTTTTTTTTTAATTGCCACATGTAATAAAATCAGTGAGTTAATCAACAAATTTTTTATG
The DNA here is from genome assembly GCF_017979445.1 of Akebia trifoliata. Lineage (NCBI taxonomy): Eukaryota > Viridiplantae > Streptophyta > Magnoliopsida > Ranunculales > Lardizabalaceae > Akebia > Akebia trifoliata. The sequence continues at coordinate 14,460,842 of NC_141386.1, forward strand.
AAATAAATCTTGATTTTTTTTTAATTGCCACGTGTATTAAAATTAGTGAGATAACCCACAAATTTTTTATCAAAGAAACTCGATTTTTCAAATGCCACGTGTATTAAAATCAGTGAGTCGACTCACATGTTCTTTATCAAAGAAACTCAATTTTTGAAATGTCAAATGTATTAAAATCAGTGAGTCGACTCACATGTTCTTTATCAAAGAAACTCAATTTTTGAAATGTCAAATGTATTAAAATCATTGAGTCGACTCACATGCCCAATTTTATAGAAAATCTCGATTTCGAATTTCCAATGCACATAAAAAATCAGTGAGTTGACTCATACGCCCATTTCATAGAAAATTTTGATTTGAAATTTTCAATGCACACAAAAATCAATGAGTCAACTCGTTGATTTTTTATTGAGGAAAATCGATTTTTAACTTTTTGTGCACACAAAAAATTTATGAATTCATTAATATCAACATTAATGAGTTGGCCCAATAACATCAAAAATTACGAATCGACTTGATAGAGCCGGTCCACCAATTTTATATTAGCGAGTTGGCTCGGTCAATCTATCAACAAAAATGGGCGAGTCGATCCATTAATATTTCAAAAACTTAAAGGTGGTCATTAGTGCCACGTATACCCTAAAAATCAATGAATTAATTCAGATGCATAAAAATTTTCCTCTTCCAATCAATATACGAAAACAAATAAAAACATAAAAAATACAAAAATAAATAAAATAAATTATTCTAATCCTACCAATGTGCAAAAGCAATAGAAACATAAAAAAGGGTAAATTCTTCTAATCCTATTAATGTGCAAGAACAATAAATAAAAGTGATGCGTCTCCCCAATTGTGAATTTATTCAAAGCACGACAAAATGTAAAATGAAAAGAAAAAAATTTAAAAAAATAAATAAATAAATAAAAATCGCTTTCATAACTAAATCTATAATGGTCACGACACCAAAAATCGATGTGAAACTTCAATATAAAAAAGCGAGGGCGGTTTAGCATATGAAAACAAGAGAAAAAAAAAAGATAACATACCATGAAAAATGATGAGGAAAATAAGAAGAATATAAAATAACAAAAATTAAAAATAGAGTTACCTATGAAGAGAAATAGCGGGAGTTGATTCCTTCAGGTATGACTTGAAGGCTTTAGAGTATTTGCTGCTGAGAGACAAGAACAGAAAGATGAGTGCACTACAAAGAAAATGATGGCTGTGAGAGAGGTGGCTACGTTGCGTAGTGAAAAATACAATGACCGTGATGGCTATTGCTCTGTGATGTGAACACAGTGGGGAGACTATTGCAGTAATGGAGAAGGCTGTGGGAGATGATGCTATGGAAGATATTTATGGAGATGCTTAAAGAGAGACATGGTAAAAGAGATACTATTGCTGATATAGAGAGTGGGAGAAGAGAGGAGCGAGATGATCATTCAGCCGAAGGTGCTACAATGGAAGTGAGATGTCAACAGAGAAGAAGAAGGGTTGGTTTATGGTGGTTGTTACGAGCTTTTTTGTTGCAAAACGTGACAGATGAAAAAGAAGGTGTAGGAGAGAAGGGATCTGAGAGAGAAGAGAGGGCGGCTGAAAGATGGCTGTAATAGCCACATTTTTTGAATAGGGACGTGGTGTAGGAGAGAAGGGATCTGAGAGAGAAAAGAGGACGACTGAAAGATGGCTGTAACAGCCACGTTTTTTGAATAGTAGTTGCTGGTTTTTTTTAATAGAGAGGAAGAAGATAGGGAAGGGTAGAGATGTAAGGCAGAGAGTTGAAGGATTGTTAGAGAAGAAAATATGGAGATGAGGGACGTGAGAGAGAGATGAGTTGCAGGTTTAATGGATGAGCAAAGTTTTTTTTTTTTTTTGAAAAGTGGCAGCCAAAAATCCCTGCTCAATTCGTTGCTTTCCCTTATGCTTTATAATGGTCCTCCTAATCAAAACGTGAGAGAGGGAGAGAGGGGAAAGATGGGAGAGAGGTCATGGGAGATAAGTGTTGGAGACATGGGTTAAAGGAGTTCATTGGAGAAGGTGGAGAAGAAGAAGTTGTTGGGGAAGAAGAAGAGAGAATTGGAGAATAGTGCCCACGTTTCACTCTTTATCTTTTTTTTTATTATTTTTTTTTGAAGAGTGGGGGGGGGGGGGAGCCTACCGTCGTTGAGTTGTGATTGGTTGATGAGTTTTATTTTGGATTTTAAATTTTGATTTTATTTTTAATCCAATTTTGAATTGAATTTCAATTGCTTTATTTTTATTTAAAAAAAATTTTGAGTCGACATTGTGATTTGAATGTTAATTTGATGTTAAAATTTAATTTGAATTTTGATTGATTGTTGGTCGATTTTATTTTATTTTGATTGCTCGATCGATTCAATTTTAATTTTACATTGTAATTGATTGAATGATTTTTAACTTGATTTTCAATTTGATTTTGATTTTGTAATTTAAAATTAATTTTTATTTTGTATTTTAATTAAAATTTAATTTTATTTACAATTTTAAATTGATAATAAATTTTAGATTTTAATTGGATTTTAGTTTAATTTTCAATTTGAATTTTATTTTGATTTTCAGTTTGAATTTGATTTGAATTTTTAATTTTCTTTCTGAGTTAAATTTTATTTTAATTTTCAATTTGAAATTTATTTTGATTTTCGATTTGAATTTGATTTTCTTAGAGATCAGGATCTCTATGTTAGAGTTGGATATTGGGGGGCATTTTGGTCATTTTTATGATTTTTCTTAAATTTTTCTATTTTCGTCGATTTGGGTCCTGTTAGATTAGAAATCACATTCTGAGTGTAATGGAGGTGCCTTTCAGAGGTCCGAAATTTATGAGGGGTATTTTCGTCATTTTATTGATTTTTAATGATTTTTCTTGAATTTCTCTATTTTCGTTGATTTGGATCCCGTTAGATTTGAAATCACATTTTGAATGCGATGGAGGTACTTTCAAGATTTTTTTAAAATCCAAAATTTATTAAGGGTATTTTTGTCATTTTATTGATTTTTTATGATTTTCCTTGAATTTCTCTATTTTCATTGATTTGGGTCCCGTTAGACTCGAAATCATATTCTGAGTGCAATGGAGGTACTTTTGAGATTTTTCGAAGGTCTAAAATTTATGAAGAATATTTTCATCATTTTATTAATTAATTTTTTATGATTTTTATAAATTTTGGCGTGCGGTTTCTTTCAGTCCCTATATGATTATTTCTAAGTCTCAAAGTCATATTTTTCTAACTTAGCAAGATATCTAAGTTATCGAACTGTGTATCGAACCTAAGCGTACATGCTTGCTAAGTCGGGCGTAAGATGTTGCGATCCTAAGCGTGCGTTAACTTCTATGTCGAGTCATGACGAGTAGGGAGATGAAAAGAAACAAGAAACAGAAGGAAACCAAAACAATACTCACTGGCCTTCGAGTTATTTATACTCATCATTAGGAATCCACAACAACCGGGTGACGAATTGTCGAATTAGGCAGATGCAAAAATGGGGTGTCTATAGATACCCCTCTTTGGCAGAGGGTGGAAGCAAACTGGATGCCCAATTTATTGTGGTAGATAGTGCGACATCCGAATGCCAAAGCTAGTGACAGCTCATTTTACAGCTTGATTCGACAATTTGTTGAAGCGTCCAGCTCCTTGAGGGTAACCTCTCCTTGAAAAAAAAAAAGTCAAATCCATGAATTTTAAAAAATTCTCCTTGGCTAATGCAAATGCACATGTGTGCCATTGTGTAGTGATAATTTTGAAAATGTGCACCTTCATTCTGCACATTCTGCTTGAAGGATAGCAAACTCAATAATAAAGAATCGTGTAATAGTCAACATAAAATCTAAGTATCATCTGAAAAATCAAATAAAATTGAGTAAAATCTGAACATAAACTAAGCATAATCTGAGAAAAAATAATCATAAGATTTGAGAATAATCTGAAATAAAAATCTCAGCAGGGTCTGAGCAAAAATCCGAGAATAATCTCAGCGGGTCTGAGTACAATCCGAGAAAGAATCTTGGCAGGTTTAAACAAAATCTAAGCAGGTCTGAGTATAATCCGAGATGAATCTCAACGAGTCTAAGTAAAATCTGAGCAAGTCTGAGTATAATCTGAGATGAATCTCTGTGGGTCTGAGCAAAATTAGAGAAAGAATCTCGGCAGGTCTAAGTAAAATCAGAGAAAGAATCTCAACAAGTCCAGGCAAAATCTGAGCAGGTCTGAATATAATCCGAGACGAATCTCAACTGGTCTGAGCAAAATTCGAGAAAGAATCTTGACAGGTTTGAGCAAAATTCGAGAAATAATCTCGGCAGGTCTGAGCAAAATCTGAGCAGGTCTGAGTATAATCTAAGAAGAATCTAGGCGGGTCTGACTAAAATCCGAGAAAGAATCTCAACACATTTGAGCAAAATCTGAGCAAGTATGAGTATAATCTAAGACGAATCTCGGCGGGTCTGAGCAAAATTCGAGAAAGAATCTCGGCAAGTCTGAGCAAAATCTGAGCAAGTCTAAGTAAAATCCGAAACGAATCTCGATGGGTCTGAGAAAAATTCGAGAAAGAATCTTGGCAAATCTGAGCCAAATCTGAGCAGGTCTGAGTAAAATCTGAACAGGCCTGAGTAAAAGATTGGAGTAAAATCTCATTCCATAGGAACAAATTTTTTTTTTTTTTAAATGGTCAAGTCAACATTTTATCTTTCTTTGAATCTCAAGGGTTTTGAAAAAATGCTATCGAAAGGGTAACCTTTAATTCTGGATTTTCCTTATCCCTTGGGGTTGGAATTAATCTGGCTTAAGAATAAAAAATGCCCCTAGGTCGATAGGACCTTACATTGAGAATAATTGAATACATTTTGAAAACGCATGCCCCTAATGTAAGAGGAATAAATATGCTTCAGGAAATAGAAGAAGTGCTCCTCAATATGAAAATTAGAAGTCTTGGATTACCACAAGTGCAATAAGGATTCACTTTTAATTTTGACTTTATTGAAAACCATGAGTCAAGCTCAACTGTTGGAAACAAATATCATTTTTGCTATTCATGTTGAAGATCGCGTTCTTTCCCCTTTGGCTCGCTTAAGAAAGTAAACTTTTTAGGATTAGTCGCAGACATGATACATGTGGCTTCTGAGTTTTTGCCTGATTTAAACTGGGTATTGAAGCTTGGTCATTCGAACTTCTGGTGTTCTGACTCGGCTCATCTTTTCAGATTCTCGACTCGACGGAGATTTTCTTTTGATTGCTCTATCTTTTGCCTAGACTGCCTTTTCAGGTTTTCAATCTAGCGAGCGTGATATAATTTTTTCCTAGACCGCCTTTTCAAGTTTTCAATCTAGTGAGCTTAAAATTTTTTTTTTTTTTTTGCTCTAATTGTTGCCTAGGCCATCCTTTTCTAATTTTCAACCTTGCGAGCTTGCCTTAATTTTTTGCCTAGGCCGCCCTTCCGGATTTTCAACCTAGCAAGCTTTTTTTTTCTGAACTTCTGGAGTTACTGTTTGAATACATTTGTTATTTTCCTCAACCTTTTCATGCGGTACTTAAGAGGACATCCATAGGTGGGCTTAGGAGTAGGCTAAGAAATAAAAGAGAATTGAGGCTCAAGAACCCGAATGCCCCTTGTGTGGTATTCCTCTAAAATGGTTTTATTTTCTCTCCCCATTTTGATAATTTTTTTTGCGGGGAAACATATTTTTTATTTTTTAAACTGGTCGAGCCTGAAGTAACTTCTCAAGTTGCCTACGTAGCCCAGAATTTTGGGATCAGTTCGAAATTTCCCTCCCCTAGTGTAGACATCCCATTTTTGCATCCGCCTGACTTGGTGATCCGTCACCCGGTTGCTGTGGATTCCTAATGATGAGCGCAAAGAACTCGAAATTTTGCGAGAAGTCTCCTTCCAATTCCTTCCACCTTCTAATTTTATTCTATTCTTTCTCCTTGCCACGCGACATAGAATTACGCACGTTTAGGATCGCTACACAATACGCTCAACTAAGCAAGCACATACACTTAGGCTCACTACACATTTGGACAACTTAGAGACCTCGCTACACTAGGAAAACATGACCTCGAAACTTAGAAATAATCACGTTGCGATTGAAAGAAACTTCACGCCAAAATTCACCCAAATGGACAAAAATCGAAAAAATGACGAAAATACCCCTCATAAATTTCGGACCTCCGAAAAATCTCGAAAGTACCTTCATTGCACTCAGAATAGGATTTCGAGTCTAACGGGACCCAAATCGATGAAATCACATAAATTTATGAAAAAATCAAAAAATGACCGAAATGCCCCCTTAACAGCCAAATCCGACTTAGAGATCCCGATCCTTAGGAAAAAGTAATAAAAATCGAAACCCAGTTAAAAATCCAATCTAACTAAAAATAAAACTCGAATTAAAAATTAAACAATTCAAATTCAAATAATTAAAAATAAAACTCAAATTAAAAATTAAACGATTAAAATTAAAGTCCAACAATTAAAATTAAAATCAAATAATTTAAATTAAAATCGAATAATTAAAAATTAAACAATTAAAACTTAAAATCTAACCTAATTCAAAGTTAACCAATCAAAATCGAAATCAAGATAAAATTGACCAACAAGTTAAAATCAAAACGCAATCAAGAAATTAAATCCAATAACAAAAAAAAATCAAATTAAATAAAAAATTCTAAAATTGATCGAACAAAATTCTAATTAACCAACCATTAAAATTAAACTCAAAATCAAATCAACAAATTCAAAATCCATTTAACCCAATCCAAAATCGAATTAATACTCAACCAATGGAAGCAAAGTTAAGTCAGCCAATCACAACTCGGTGGCAGGTAACTATTGTAACGCGAGTAGCGTGGGATCCCCACCTACATTCCCTCAAAAGAAATATTTGAAAATAGAAAGGACGTGTGAAAATCAAAAAAAGAAAGAAAAAAGAAAGAAAGAAGAGAAACGAAAATAATAAAAAAAAAAACTGATTATAAGAGGAAACCTTATACTCAAGCTCAATCTCAGCACCTCCCCTTCCCAAACTCTCCATCTCCCCTCTACTCAAGCTCTGCAACAACCCCCATCTCCCACTTCTCTCACTCACGTCCTCTTGGACAGTAATCAAAAAGAAGAAACAAGGAGAGGCTGATCTTTTGTCAATTTCTTCTCTCTTACAACTCACACGGTGGCCAGTAAAAAATAAAGAAAAAATTTAGAAAAGCAAAAAGAAAAAAGAAGGAAAAAGGAGACAAAGAAAAAAGGAAAGGAAGGAGTGTACCTGGTTCATCTTCTTCAACCATTACAGCCCCCTTGTTGTCTCTTTCATGTCCTCCCTCTCTTGGACGATTGGCAGCCCCAAACCAAAGCCCTTCTTCACCATTAACAGTCCCAAGCAGCACCCCATTACTGTCCCATTCACGTCCTCCTCTTCCTGCACCATTAACAGCCCCAAACCACAGCCCTTCTTCACCATTAACGACCCCAAACAGCACCCCCTTGCTGTCCCATTCATGACCCCCCTTTCCTAGACTATTGGCAACCCCAAACTACAACCCTTCTTTACCATTAACAGCCCTAAACAGCAGCCCTTTGCTGTCCCCTTCATGCACTCCATTTACCTTCAGTTAGCAGCCCCTACAACGGCCTCAACCATTCTCTTTCAACTCCCTTTAACAGTAGCGACCACCACTCCTTTCTCTCTAACGTCCTAACAGCAGCCATTACCTCCCTCATCCTCTCTTTGACACCTCATAACATGCAGCCCAATGCCTTCATTCTTTTCGCAGAGGTAATCGAGTATGTTTGAAGGAACCATCGTAGCCACTGTTCATTCATAGGTAAGTGAAATTTTTACTTTTATTTTTTATTTTTTGTTTCTCCTTATTGTTATTTATCTTTCTTTTCTCAAATTTCTATGTCGTGAATGATCGTTCGACCTTCATTAACATGTTTCTAACGTTTGCCGCGTGTCCTACATTTTTCGGATAAAAAAGTTGCATTCATGTACGGATGGCTGATTCAATGATTTACCACGTGATCATGATTTTTATATATATGTGAATAGTTGGTTCACTAACTCGTAATGTGGCCAACTCATTGATTTCGATGCACGTTGAGAGTTTAGAATCAAATTTTTTAATAAAATAGACATTGAACTCACTTGCTGATTTGTATATGTGCATAGGAAACTAAAATCGATTTTTTGATGAAATTGACACGTGAGCCAATTTACTGATTTTTGGGGTACATGGGATTTTCAAAATCAGATTTTTGATGAAATGGGCATCGAGCCAATTTACTAATTTTTTGTGTACATTGAAAATTTAAAGTTATTTATTTTTTATTTTTTTAACTAAAATTTACACGTGAGTCAACTCACTGATTTTTGTGTGCATAGGAATGTCAGAATCGAATTTTTGGTAACATTGGTATATGGGTTAACTCACTAATTTTGTTGGACATAGGGGGAGGAGAAATTATTTTTACCGTTTGAAAATGCTGCCAATGAGTCGACTCGTTAATTCGTGTGCACGTGGCATTAAAATGAATTTTTTTTTCCCTAAAGTGCAACCGAAACAATTCATTTTTTTGTGCCATTACCAATTGTGGGATTTCACTATGCGGAATTCGAGGAATTCACGTGGCAAAAATGGGTTCCTAAAGAAAATCATAGCTCGCTAATTTGGGAAATCCAATATTCATATTTCTCTAATCTAGAAACCTTTTTTATAAATTTCTAATTGGAGATTCATTTTATTTGGAAATTCCTATTTTGGAAAGTTTATTTCTAATTTGGGAAATTCTCATATATTCATAATTCCCAATTTAGGAAATTTCAAATTTTTAATCTAGATATTCTATGAGTTACCAAATTAGAAATTTCATGTTCTCGATTTTCTAATTTAGAAAATTTTCATAAATTCCTATTTTAGTTTAATCAAAAAATCATTGTATATTTGGATTTGTGATGGAAATGTTGTCACGTGGACTTTAGAGCATAGATCGGGATCAAGGTTTTTTCAAATATTTTCATTTTGTGCGAAATTCGAGAATTATGTGATATTTGGGGAATATTGGCCTTGAGATTCGTTTAGCACATGCGGTATAATTTGATGATGATTGGACCATAATCTTGACTATAGTATCTACCTGTTGACCGTAGAATAGCTTGGATCGTAGTAGAGACCGATCATCTCGATCGGGCGGGTTCGGTGCCTAACACTTTTCAAAACCCGTAATCTAACCCCTTACCCATTTCTCTGACCCGTTAATCGACCCGATCCATTTCGGAGTCATTTATGGTTCCTAGACCTAAACTAGGTGGCGACTCTTTACCTTTCAAAATCCCTTTATTTACCAATCGGACCCATATCCACCAATTTGGTGGAAAACGGGTCGAGGCGATTTCAGTGGCGACTCCACTGGGGATTTTAGGGTCAAACTTGACCCGATCTAAGACTATCTTTAGGTTGACTTTCACTCGAGTTAACCCAGTTGACTCAATGAGACTCTCAGATTAGGTTAGATTTTGTCCTTTTTTTATTGGTTTGTGATTGGATGTAATCGATTATTGTATTCATTGTGATTGGTTTGATGATGGGATGTATGTGGCTTGTATGGTTGGATATTCTTGAAAACGCCCCAGGCGCACTTTGTCCCTACGCACACACTCACGAGTATGCATATTCATGTTTGCATCATTATATGTCCCTATAAACCTCGTAGCCGGATCCAAGCTAACCTGGTCCTTCGGGACACGGGGGATGACAGTGAACGCTACAACTTCAGTACAGTACCTTCGGGTATATCAAACTGGAACACCACGTACTGCTTGACTAAGTAAAATTGGGATAGTATATCGGTGTTTCAGGCTGAAGTGACCTAAGCTTTGTCCTAACCTAGCCTCAATCATATAGTGAGTTTAGAACCTTGAACTTAAGCCGATCCCATTAGGCCACGACTCGAATCGACCATAAGTGCTCCCGGGTTGCTCCATTTAATCTAACCAAAAGGTAAGTGGGCGGATCGATCCACACAGTTCAAATTAAACCCGCAATATCGGTCCGACCCAATTGATAAAATGCATCAATCAATTTGAACCAATTAAACCAGTTGGCCCAGTTGGCAAATGGATCTAATCGAACAACTTCAAACCGGTTGGACCAATTGGTTTTTTAGGTTTAAAGATTCAACCTAACTCATATCGAAGAGATGCAATCAGGAGGTCAAACTAACTAGTTTGACCCAAGGTTCAACCCCAACCAGGGGTAGACCGGTAATTAACTTCTTTCACCCTTGTGGTCTTTATAGACTTATAATGCATTTGGACTTAATGTTTACAATCGGACTTGGGCTAATTTATGTCAAATTCCTTTTTATCATGCGGTTAAGAATCCAACCTTCCGAGTCAATAGTTGATCCTGATTTACTTCTAATTAGGTGATAATTACTCCTAGGCGTTCTAAACCAACCGTGCCACTTTGGGTCCGTGAAAAAAGTCGTCTCACCAAAGTACCTTTGTCAAGCCCAAGTAGTCAACACTCTCCACAAAAAGAAACAAGTACAATGGATGAAGCAACACTCCGTCAGATTTTGGACTCCTTTCAAGCACAGATTATTGCTTCTGTCCAAACACAAATTGAGGCCCTGAAGACTGAGAAGAAAAAAGATAAAGTTGTAGAACCTCAAGCCGTGTTTGACCTGGTTGAAGATTTTGAAGATGATCAAGTACCCTTTGACCCCGTATTAGCTCATCGAATAACTCGGGTAGAAGTCGTATTGAAGAATATCAAGGACCCTGACGACCTCGCCCTTGGATTAGGGGCAATGACATTTTTTCCTACAGTCCGTCTGCCAGAAAAGTTCACAATGCCAGATATGGATAAATTTGATGGGACTGGATGCCCTAGGACTCATTTGAAAATATATGTCGGCATCATGCAGTCTCAGGGTCTGAGTGAAGAACAGATGGCCCAACTTTTTCAGAGAACCCTTACAGGTCCTGCTTTACGCTGGTTAATGTCACTGGACTCGTCTCGGGTAAGAACATGGCACGAATTGATGAAAGAGTTCATTAACCGATATTCCTTTAACACGGACATTGACTCACAAGAAGAGATCTAGAAACGACTAAGCAGAAACCCGGGGAAACCTTCACAGAATTCATTGCTCGATGGAGAGCTAAAGTCGCTCAGTTACGGGATCGACCTCAAGAAAAAGAGCAAGTTAAGATCATCCTTAGGAATCTTACTCCCAATTACGCCAAGTACTTGATGCCTCAATACTTACCTACTTTTCAATCTCTTCTTGAAGCCGGAAACCAAGTTGAGGATGCTTACTCTTCGGGACTCTTTGGCAACTCGTCTGAGTCAAAACCCAAACACTTCAAACCTAGTGCAAATTCCTTGCAAGTGGCCCACACTTCTTTTGCTCTAGCCCCTCAAGCCACTCAATCCTCACAAGCCAAGCCTAGGAGACAATTCTCCAATCTCGGGATGTCCCTTAGTGTTGCCTATCAAAAATTAATGAAAAGGGGACTGTTGACACCATTACAACCCAAGTCGTTGCCTAACCCTCTCCCTCCAAACTTGGACAATGGGCAATTTTGTGAATTCCATCAAATGCCCGGCCACGTTCTTGATAGGTGCATTACCCTCCGCCATGCAATCCAAGACCTTATCGAACAAGGAAAAGTTACCATAATGTCAAAACCAATCCTTTGCCTACCTTTCAAAATCAACCTCCTCCTGCTCTGAACCTAATATCCATATCCAAACCTGAATCAACTGATCCAGTTTCTTTTATCCGCTTGATTAGTCTTGATAGTACATCTTTATCATGCCAAAATGGGTCCATCTGCCCTGAGACAGTGATAGAATTGAAAAGCAAAGAGAGTATGGAAACAATGGGTTATCCAACTTCAAACAAGCTTAAATCAGAACATGAAGGTATGGAAAAAATGGACGAGCCTGAATCATCCCTTGTGAAGATATCCAAAGTGGCATAGACCCCAGCGTTGTACCTTTCCATTCAGAGTCATATCCCTTTTTGAGTTTTTGTTTAAGTGTCAGTTGCGTCAGTCTTTAAATTTAATTGGTCAGTTCTATCGTATTAGGATTTATTATTTTGTCAAGTTTGTCAGTCCATGTTTTTTTTATTCCAATAAAGTAAAGAAGCTTTTGATTATCATGCGTGCAATAATAATGTGAACATAAAATCTAACATAAAGAATGACTCAGAGCTCACTAATTGAACTTGATAAATATTGGAATAGGAGAGTACGCTCAAGAAGTGCAAACTGGTACTACATTATCCTCAAAAGAACCTGAGAAACGATGAACTCATTAAATTCTACAGTATTCTCACATGGCCTTATGAGGATATGTTAAATGTGAACACCATTTTACCTTTCATTAGAACGGATTGCATCAAAATAGACCAAAAACTTACAGTCGAGAGTGAACTTCAAAGTCAAAGATCATCAATAATGATGTAGTTGAAATCATCAACAAAGGTGCCAAGATTCGCAAGAAATGATCCATCATAAAGGATAAAAGATTTTCTCGGAGTCCTAGAAAAACTGAATAGTCGAATGCGGAAAACTCAGTCATATTCAATCCTACAAAAGAAGATTGAAAGCAGTTCATTCTCTAAAGAAGATCTTGCTCGACAAAGCAATCAAGATACCAGGTTCTTAGAATCTTAACCAGATCAAGTAACTTTCACTAAAGGAGGCCTTCTTTGGTCGAACTATTTTCTTATCTTACCAAGAAAAATGTAATCTTCTTTAGTCCCTCGCAGCCTTAAGAAAAAAATTTCAATAGCCTTTTTTCTTTCTAAACCATACCAACTAACCTTGGGAGGGAAATCTTGTATGAACTACGTTTTGACCTGATCCCAAGAGAGAAAATAAAGATTTGGGGTACGTAGGCAACCTGAGAAGTTACTTCAGGCCCGGTCACAACAAAAAAAATAAAATATACATTCTCGTAAGGAAAGTGTCATCGAAAGGAAAAGCCCCTATTGAAATGTGCAAAAGAAAATAATACCAAACAAAGGGAATTAGAAGAAGAGAATCAAAAGAATTGAATAAACCCAAACTAGGGGCATTGAAAAAAAAAAGGAAAAAATGATGACAAAAAATGCCTAACTAGGGGCATCAGAAAGAGAGAGCTTCAAAAGAATTGATGAAAGAAGAAGAATGTCATACTAGGGGCATTTTGGGAAGTTGAGCCTTATACCTTTTCTTTCTAAACCATGTCCTAAGCCCACCTACTAAGTCCTCCTGAATGCTAATTGATTTGGTTAAGGTCCAGGGAATCATAGGTTGTCAAGTTGAGTATCTGAGATCATCAAAAAGAAAGAAGCCCGCTAAGTTGAAAACCCGAAAGGGCGACTTAGGCAAAAGTTAGGGCATAACAAAAAAAAGCAAGCCTGCTAGGTTGAAAACCTGAACAGGCGACCTAGGCAAAAATCAAGGCATCTTCAAAAAAAGAAAAAAATAAAGCCCGCTAGATTGAAAACCTGAAGAGGCGATCTAGGCAAAAATTAGGGCATCATCAAATGGAAGGGAAGATTCTATCGAGAAAGAAAATTCAGAAGAAAAGCTTACCCAGAAGCTGGAGAATGTAGAAAATCGTTTAAAGCCAGAACATCCATGTTTCAGTTGAGAGCTCACATTTGACAAAGACAATGTTGAAGTTGAAGAAACTCAGAAGTCTTTCTTTTGAACATTGCAAGATCGTTAGTAGTGTCTGCTAACGGAAAATGTAGAATCATTGACCACTTTAAAGAGGAAGATCTTATATTCCAATATTTATCAAAGTCCAGCTCAAGCATTTTTTTTAAAAGAAATTTAAAAGAGAATGATCATTTTCTTATTACACATATGATAATCTCAAGAGTCTTGAATTTAAAGGAATGTCGATTCTTCTGTCTGTCATTTATTGGAGTCCGTAATTCCTTTTCCATACTTTTCAAATGTAATTCAGTCCATCAATTTCATAGTCAAGTTTCAGATGTAAGCCAACCTGAAAACTAGGGGCATTTTTTAGAATAACTTCGATTCTGAAATTTGCATTCTTGATCCCATGATCAAAAGAAAATATCTTATTCAAAAGCTTAAAAGTCCGACGAAGTCCAATCACAATTATGAATCCAGATGCATGATAAGCCAATAAAAGTTCAATCTCTCAATCGTTGAGCTCGATAATACCGAATCTTTAATTGATCCAAGCCCGAGAAGCGTGGCTCCATTGAGTTCGAGTCCGAGAAACGAGACTCCAACTCCTTTGAATCGTAGAATGAGTTAACAGGATTGTTTAAGTTCCTGCGAACCCAAGCCCGAGAAGCGTGGCTCCAGTCAGCTTGAGTCCGAGAAACGAGACTCCAACCTTTTTTCGAATCATAAAATGAATTAACAGGATTGTTTAAGCCGAGAAACGTGGCTCCATTGAGTTCGAGTCCGAGAAACGAGACTCCAACTCCTTTGAATCGTAGAATGAGTTAACAGGATTGTTTAAGTTCCTGCGAACCCAAGCCCGAGAAGCGTGGCTCCAGTCAGCTTGAGTCTGAGAAACGAGACTCCAACCTTTTTTCGAATCATAAAATGAATTAACAGGATTGTTTAAGCTCCTACAAACCTTGGCCCGAGAAGCGTGGTTCCAACAATTTGAGTCCGATAAGCGAGGCTCCAATTGTGATAGGATTGTTTAAGTTCCTGTGAACCTTAGCCAGAGACCGAGAAACGAGACTCCAGCTTTGTTTGAATCATAGAATGAATTAACGGGATCGTTTAAGTTCCTGTGAACCTCAGTTCGATTCCGAGAAACGAGACTCCAACCATTTGAAATAGGATTTTTTTTTAAGTTCCTACAAACCTCAACCCGAGAAACGTGGTTCTAATAAGCTTGAGTCCAATGAGCGAGACTCAAATTTTTTCAAACTCTGAAAAAGAATCTCGATAGGATTTAATGAAGTTCCTATATCACCCGATTCCGATAATGTTATGATTTTAATTATCTCGTTGTTCAGACTTGCCATAATTTAATATCATACGAGTGTTTTCATTGCATATGTGCATTTCAATCTGAATCATCATCGTCAGTGAGAGAAGATCTCTAGGACCTGACATTTGTTGTTATCGATAAGGGTTTAATCTCAATGATTCGATAGACTATTCTGTGAGCATCACAACATTGCACACACGTGCACTTTTACATAAGTCAAGGAGAATTTTCCAAAATTTGAGGATTTGACATTTTTAGTCCAGGGAGAACTTACCTTCAAGGATCTGGACGCCCCGACGAACCATCAAATAAGACTGCAAAAATGAAATGTCATTGGTTTTGGCATTCGGATGTCGCACTATCTACCAAAATAGATTTGCCATCTAGTTTGCTTCCACCCTCTGTTAAAGAGGGGCATCTGTAGACACCCCATTTTTGAATCCGCCTGACTTGGTGATCCGTCACCCGGTTGCTGTGGATTCCTAATGATGAGCGCAAAGAACTCGAAAGTTTGTGAGAAGTCTCCTTCCAATTCCTTCCACCTTCTAATTTTATTCTATTCTTTCTCCTTGCCACGCGACATAGAATTACGCACGCTTAGGATCGCTACACCATACGCTCAACTTAGCAAGCACGTACACTTAGGCTCGCTACACATTTGGACAACTTAGAGACCTCGCTACACTAGGAAAACATGACCTCGAAACTTAGAAATAATCACGTTGCGATTGGAAGAAACTTCACTCCAAAATTCACCCAAATGGACAAAAATCGAAAATATGACGAAAATACCCCTCATAAATTTCGAACCTCCGAAAAGTCTCGAAAGTACCTCCATTCCACTCAAAATAGGATTTCGAGTCTAACGGGACCCAAATCAATGAAATCAGAGAAATTTATGAAAAAATCGAAAAATGATCGAAATGCCCCCTTAACAGCCAAATCTGACTTAGAGATCCCGATCCTTAGGAAAAAGTAATAAAAATCGAAACCCAGTTAAAAATCCAATCTAACTAAAAATAAAACTCGAATTAAAAATTAAACAATTCAAATTCAAATAATTAAAAATAAAACTCAAATTAAAAATTAAACGATTAAAATTAAAGTCCAACAATTAAAATTAAAATCAAATAATTTAAATTAAAATCGAATAATTAAAACTTAAAATCTAACCTAATTCCAAGTTAACCAATTAAAATCGAAATCAAGATAAAATTGACCAACAAGTTAAAATCAAAACGCAATCAAGAAATTAAATCCAATAAAATAAAAAAAAATTCAAATTAAATAAAAAATTCTAAAATTGATCGAACAAAATTCTAATTAACCAACCATTAAAATTAAACTCAAAATCAAATCAACAAATTCAAAATCCATTTAACCCAATCCAAAATCGAATTAATACTCAACCAATGGAAGCAAAGTTAAGTCAGCCAATCACAACTCGGTGGCAGGTAACTATTGTAACGCGGGTAGCGTGGGATCCCCACCTACATTCTCTCAAAAGAAATATTTGAAAATAGAAAGGATGTGTGAAAATCAAAAAAAGAAAGAAAGAAGAGAAACGAAAATAATAAAAAAACTGATTATAAGAGGAAACCTTCTCCTCTACGAGGAGGCTCAATCTCAGCGCCTCCCCTTCCCAAACTCTCCATCTCCCCTCTACTCAAGCTCTGCAACAACCCCCATCTCCCACTTCTCTCACTCACGTCCTCTTGGACAGTAATCAAAAAGAAGAAACAAGGAGAGGCTGATCTTTTGTCAATTTCTTCTCTCATACAACTCACACGGTGGCCAGTAAAAAATAAAGAAAAAATTTAGAAAAGCAAAAAGAAAAAAGAAGGAAAGAGGAGACAAAGAAAAAAGGAAAGGAAGAAGGAGTGTACCTGGTTCATCTTTTTCAACCATTACAGCCCCCTTGTTGTCTCTTTCATGTCCTCCCTCTCTTGGACGATTGGCAGCCCCAAACCATAGCCCTTCTTCACCATTAACAGTCCCAAGCAGCACCCCATTACTGTCCCATTCACGTCCTCCTCTTCCTGCACCATTAACAGCCCCAAACCACAGCCCTTCTTCACCATTAACGACCCCAAACAGCACCCCCTTGCTGTCCCATTCATGACCTCCCTTTCCTAGACTATTGGCAACCCCAAACTACAACCCTTCTTTACCACTAACTGCAATAAAAAGCAGCCCTTTGTTGTCCCCTTAATGCACTCCACTTACCTTCAGTTAGCAGCCCCTACAACGGCCTCAACCATTCTCTTTCAACTCCCTTTAACAGTAGCGACCACCACTCCTTTCTCTCTAACGTCCTAACAGCAGCCATTACCTCCCTCATCCTCTCTTTGACACCTCATAAAATGCAGCCCAATGACTTCATTCTTTTCACAGAGGTAATCGAGTATGTTTGAAGGAACCATCGCAGCCACTGTTCATTCATAGGTAAGTGAAATTTTTACTTTTATTTTTTATTTTTTGTTTCTCCTTATTGTTATTTATCTTTCTTTTCTCAAATTTTTATGTCGTGAATGATCGTTCGACCTTCATTAACATGTTTCTAACGTTTGCCGCGTGTCCTACATTTTTCGGATAAAAAAGTTGCATTCATGTACGGATGGCTGATTCAATGATTTACCACGTGATCATGATTTTTATATATATGTGAATAGTTGGTTCACTAACTCGTAATGTGGCCAACTCATTGATTTCGATGCATGTTGAGAGTTTAGAATCAAATTTTTCAATAAAATAGACATTGAACTCACTTGCTGATTTGTATATGTGCATAGGAAACTAAAATCGATTTTTTGATATAATTGACACGTGACCCAATTTACTGATTTTTGGGGTACATGGGATTTTCAAAATCAGATTTTTGATGAAATGGGCATCAAGCCAATTTACTGATTTTTTGTGTACATTGGAAATTTAAAGTTATTTATTTTTTATTTTTTTAACTAAAATTTACACGTGAGTCAACTCACTGATTTTTGTGTGCATAAGAATGTCAGGATCGAATTTTTGGTAACATTGGTATATGGGTTAACTCACTAATTTCGTTGGACATAGGGGGAGGAAAAATTATTTTTACCGTTTGAAAATGCTGCCAATGAGTCGACTCGTTAATTCGTGTGCACGTGGTATTAAAATGAATTTTCTTTTTCCCTAAAGTGCAACCGAAACAATTCATTTTTTTATGCCATTACCAATTGTGGGATTTCACTATGCGGAATTCGAGGAATTCACGCGCAAAAATGGGTTCCTAAAGAAAATCATAGCTCGCTAATTTGGGAAATCCAATATTGATATTTCTCTAATCTAGAAACCTTTTTTATAAATTTCTAATTGGAGATTCATTTTATTTGGAAATTCCTATTTTGGAAAGTTTATTTCTAATTTGGGAAATTCTCATATATTCATAATTCCCATTTAGAAATTTCAAAATTTTAATCTAAGATTCTATGAGTTACCAAATTAGAAATTTCATGTTCTCGATTTTCTAATTTAGAAAATTTTCATAAATTCCTATTTTAGTTTAATCAAAAAATCATTGTATATTTGGATTTGTGATGGAAATGTTGCCACGTGGACTTTGGAGCATAGATCGGGATCAAGGTTTTTTCAAATATTTCCATTTTGTGCGAAATTCGAGAATTATGTGATATTTGGGGAATATTGGCCTTGAGATTCGTTTAGCACATGCAGTATAATTTGATGATGATGGTGATGATGATTGGACCTTAATCTTGACTTTAATCTCTACCTGTTGACCGTAGAATAGCTTGGATCGTAGTAGAAACCGATCATCTCGATCGGGCGGGTTCGGTGCCTAACACCTTCCGAAACCATAATCTAACCCCTTACCCATTTCTCTGACCCGTTGATCGACCCGATCCATTTCGGAGTCATTTATGGTTCCTAGACCTAAACTAGGTGGCGACTCTTTACCTTTCAAAATCCCTTTATTTACCAATCGGACCCATATCCACCAATTTGGTGGAAAACGGGTCGAGGCGATTTCACCTAGGTTAGGTAATCAGGTTGAGAAAGAAAAAGGCTTTATTATTTATTTTTTTATTTTCTATTTTTAAAATAGCTACAAAGGGCTGAGAAAGAAGATATTTAACTGAGTAACAAGAAAATTGGTTCGACCGAAGATGGCCTCCTCAATATAGTATTGCTTGATCTGGAAAAAGGTTTGTCAATTGGCAATTCGATGCCATCGTGATCTTGGAGATTGACAGCTTTCCTAGGTAGTACTTCTTTGACAATGAAGGGACCTCCCTAATTGGGCTTGAATTTACCTCTAGGATCGAAAATGGATGCTCAGTTTTCTTTGAGTACTAGGTCCCCCACTTGTAAGTTGCGAACTTTAACCCTTTTATTAAATGCCCGAGCTACTCTTCTTTGATAAGCTTGCACATGGTACAGAGCTCTGAGTTGTTTTTCATCGATTAAATTCAATTCTTCGTATTAGTGACGAACCCAGTCTGCTTCTGATAACTGACTTTCCATTAAAATCTTGAGGGACGGGATTTCCATTTCAACGGGTAAGACAGATTCAATTCCGTATACTAGTGAATAAGGGGTGGCTCCGATGGAAGATCGTATCGAGGTACGGTATGCCCAGAGCGCAAATGGTAATTTTTCATACCAATCTCTGTGCGATTGACACATCTTCTTAATGATCATTTTGAGATTCTTATTAGTTGCTTCAACTGCTCCGTTAGTCTGGGGACGGTAAGGTGATGATTTGTGGTGTCGGATCTTGAACTTTGAACATAAAGTAATAACTTTAGCTTTGAAGTGTGACCCGTTATCAGAGATCAGTTCAGAAGGTACCCCATATCGACTGATAATATGTGTTTGGACGAACTTGGCAACTTTGGATGCAGTGAGAATAGCATATAAAGTGGCCTCCACCCATTTTGTAAAATAATCAATGGCCACGAGAATGTACTCATGTCCATTCAATGTTTTAGGTGTGACTTTGCCAATTATGTCGATACCTCAGACAGAAAATGGCCATGGCGAAGTCAAACCAACTAACAAAGATGGAGGTACATGTATGAGGTTAGCATGTACTTGACATTTATGGCAGGTCTTGAATAGGTGATGACAGTCTGTTTCTATTGTTGGCCACCCATGTCTCATGATTCCTTTGGCTAACATTTTCCCACTAATATGCGATCCACAATCTCTGGAATGCAATTCTTCCATTATCCGTTCAGCTTGATTTTCGTCAACACATAACAAATGAATTCCATCATAAGACCTCTTATATAAGTTTTTTGCGCATAGGATGAATTGGGATGCGAATCTCTGTAGGATTTGTCATTCTTTCTTTAACGCTTCAACTGGGAACTCTTATTTTTCTAATATTTTTTGGATGTCAGTGGACCATGGCTTTCCGTCAGGGAGTCAAGCGGCAATGTCGACCTAATGGAAATATGCAGGTTTATCTTTGATTTCAACTGTGATAAGGCTTAATTCCATGCTTGAAGGCAAATGGATTATTGAAGAGAGAGTGGCCAGAGCGTCGGTGAATCTATTCTCTTCCTTTGACAAATGTTGGAATATGGCTTTGAACTTCCTTACTAAATTTAGCAGATATTCATGATAGGGTTTCAATTTCATGTCTTTAATTTTCCATTCTTCCAACGACTGATGTATGACCAAAATTGAATCTCTAAATACTTCAATTTCTCTGATACCTAGATTCAAAGTAGCCTCGAGTCCAGCAATGCACACTTCGTATTCAGTTGTATTATTAGTATTAGAGAAAGCTAGCTTAATAGCGATCGAAATGTGGCATCCTTTGGGAGAGAATAAGACTGCCCCGATTTCATAGCCATTTTGATTCGTCGCTCCATCAAAGTATAACCGCCATACTCGGTCTTGTGATTCTTCTTCAAGGTTCAACATATTTTCATCTGGGAATTGATCGATTGGTCTTGTTCCTTTTGCCACTGGGTGATTAGTCAAATATTCTGCTATTGCTCTTCCCTTGATAGATTTTTGCGTAACATAATGTCGAATTCTGATAACAACAACAACCATCGCACAGTCCTTCCTATCAATGACGGCTTCTCGAAGAGATATTTTCGGGAATCCATTCGAGATAACTGAATGACTGAATGAGAGAACATGTAGTGCCGAAACCTTTGAGCAACCCATACTAGTACTAGGTGTAGGCATGAAATGTTTGCCATAAACCTCAATGCTACATTGTTTGGAATTGCCACCATTCTTTTTTGAAAATGGGTGTGAATGGGCACCCGATTCAATTTTTTTGAAAACCATTTTTTCCATGGCATTGTAGTGACTCTCATGTATTGGAAAGGGTAAGATCTACCTAAGATCTAGGTAAGGAGGTCTGGTTAGAGGATGGGAAAGGTGTTAGGCATCCCATCCTCTCCACCAAAGGTGGTTACCTTGCTTGGCCATTTTATCTTGTAAAAAAACTTAAGAAAGTAAATACTAAAATGCATGATAAGAGTGATGTGTGCATTGGAGTAAAATGTCCCCTTAACAAAAGATTTTGATTTCAAAGTGACGTTGAGGACATTCTATGGAAAAGAATGATCGACATAGTCATATTAAATTTATAAATATGAATGTAGGTTTGAGTTTTTTGAGAGACTCCATGATGGAGTTCCCTTGAGGTCACAACCTTGATGCATGTATGCATGACCAGAAACTTAGTGTTTCACCCTATCAAGAGGGTGACACATTTCTTCATCATTGTCATGCATAGGTGAGTGTGTGCATTGTGTACAATATGATGCATGAAATTAAGGTAAAAAGGGCTTCAACCCCCATCCTTTCGATTGAACCTTAGTCTAATCTACCAGGGATGGGAGAGGGTATGCATTACATCCTAAAGGATTTCTAAAAAAAAATAAAGTAGAGAATTAGAAAAAGAAGATGCAAGCTTTAAAACAAATAGACTACATCTTAACCCCACCTTGTCCCTTGGTGGTCTTGAACCTTGAGAGGTAGACTTGAAAGTTGAGTGAGATGGTTGAGGGTTGAGTGAGTTGAAATTAGAAGATGAGAGAATCAGTATGGATTTTGGTAGAGTTTTAGGTTGAGAGATGGGGGCTTGAGAGCATTATTGTTTATAGAAAATGAGGGTATTTATAGAATTTTTGGAGAACTTTTAGGGATAAAGTGGTCCAACCCTAAAAATAAAGAAAATGGACATGAGGTTTAGGTTATTTCTTTTTAGATTTTTCATTTGTATAAGGGTAAAGATGACATTTGTGAAGAAACCCTAAAAACATTCTTTGATCTTTGATTTTTTGGTAAATAAAGGTGAGAGAACAAAAGTACTTTTGGGAGGATGAATAGGGGAGTGACATGTGTAAAGGTGGAGTGGTAGGTAAAAAGTAGACCTTAGTTCATTTGTAAATAACTTATAAAGCAAAGGTGGAAATATATTTTTGAAATGGACAAATGGGAAGAATAAAAGTACTTTTGGGAGGGTGAGTAGGAGAATGATATATGTAAAGGTGAAAAGGAGACCTTGGTTCATTTGTAAATAACACATAAACCAAGACTGGAAGTATAATTTTGAAATGGACAAATGGGAGAATTCCATGTATGTACTTGAAGATTCTCACCTTTTGAGGGTATGATTGAAAGTTCTCTCACCTTTATGGATTATTACCAAAGACCAAAGTATCTTTTTGGTTTGACTAACCTTTTTGGGAAGGGCATTCTTGAATTTTCACAAGGGGGAGTTGACTCTCTAATTAGATGATGCATTGGGTATTGGGGACTTATGAGATATCAACATGTGTCATCTTTTGAAAGGGTGTGGGAGAATGGGCTTGGTGTTGGGCTTAAAGTGAACTTGGATTATGGATTTTGGGCTTTGAGAGTGGGATAAAAGAATGGACTTGGATTTGGGTTAGAAGATGGACTTTGTCTTGGGCTTAAGTTGGATTAGGAAATGAACCTTGGTTATGGTATGGGTGATGGATCGGTTAATGAGGAAGGGATATAGATCCGGGTTGGTTCATGATAGGGGGTAAGAAATTAGAGTGGATTAGGGACAAGGTTGAGCATACAAAATTATATGACATGATGCATGTATGAATGTATGCATGAAAATGATGCCAAGTGGCAATGCGGGTCCGTCGAAAATCTTGAGTTCTAAATCAGAATCAATTAGAGGTAATTTGGATTTTCTAACTGGTTCGTGCAAATTGAGGTGTCTACACTAGGCAGGTCTTTTCGAAAGTTGAATACTTTCGTTCATACTCTAACATCTTCTTGTTGATATAGTAGAAGGCCCTCTCTTTAGGACTGTATCTATCGTACTGTGCCAGCATGCATCCCATAGCTTCTTCCATGACTAACAAATAAAGGAGAAGAGGTTCACCCGGGGTAGGCGAAATCAAAATGGACAGATTTGAGAAATACTCCTTAACTTGATCGAAGACTTTTTGGCATTGCTCATTTCATACTGTCAGCTTATTCTTTTTTAGAAGCTTAAATATAGGTTTGTACACATTGGTAAGCTGAACGATAAATCTACTGACATACTGAATTCTTCCTAAGAACCCTCGAATCTGTTTTTCAATCTTAGGAGGTGTCATTTCTTGTATAGCTTTGATTTTTCCAGGGTTTACTTCGATCCCTCTTTGACTGACATCGAATCCTAACAATTTCCAGAAGTCACTCCAAATACCCACTTTTGCGGATTAAGGTGCAACTGGTATTTTTGAATCCTTGTGAGAAACTTCTCTAATGCAACGACGTGTCCTGATTGTTCTTTGGATTTCACTATCATGTCATCCACATAGACCTCGACCTCCTTGTGTATCATGTCATGCAATAAAGTCGTACCTGCTCTCTGATAAGTAACCCCAGCGTTCTTCAAACCAAAAGGCATGACATTGTAGCGAAAGGTTCCCCATTACGTGATGAATGATGTCTTTTGCATGTCACAAGGGTCCATCTTTATTTGGTTGTACCCCAAAAACCCATCCATAAACGAAAGCATGGTATGTCCTACTGTATTATCAACCAATACATCTATGTGAGGCAATGGAAAGCTATCCTTTGGACTGGCCTTATTTAAATCTTTGAAGTCTACACACATTCTCACTTTTCCATATTTTTTGGGAATTGGAACTACATTAGCGATCCATTCTGGGTACTCTACCACTTCCAGGAATCCAGCATTGATCTACTTAGTGACCTCTTCCTTAATCTTCAAAGTCTATTCTGGTTTCATACGTCGGAGTTTCTACTTTACTGGCCAAGCATCGAAATACAATGGAATCCGATATTGAATAATATATGTACTTACTCCTGGCATGTCCTCATACGACCACGCGAATACGTCTTTGAACTTTCTGAGCAAATCCACTATCCCTTTCGCGTTCCTCGAGAGATAAGGTGACTCTAATTTGAATCTCTTGAGGATTTTCTTTAGTCCCGAAATTGACAAGTTCTGTTTCTTCCATTATAGGTTGAGCCCGACGTTCATCTTCTTGTTCAAGTAGTTTAATTAATTCAATAGGAGTTTCTTCATCATAAGATTCGTCCTTCGAATTCAGATTATCAATTAAATCATATTGCACTCGGGGTAATCAAAAATTTCTTTTATTTCATTAAAGATAGATGGGGTGACAGGACTTACTGTGGACTCGACAGACTTAACATGACTAGACTCGACATACAGCAAAGGACTCATTACATGGTAATTGGAAAGGGACTCAATTGTGGGTTTGATTATAGACTATGGATTTTGAACACCACTCTTGAGTGACAAGATTGACACATTTCCTTCTTCTAAAAACATCTGAGCAATATTGAGTGAATTCATGGTTGTCTGAATAGCATGAATATTTTCAAATTCAAATCCGTTGAGTTGTATTTCTTTTTGTTCGGTTGAATTTCAAGCAACGACTTATCCTTGGTTTCTATTTCGTTCACAATCCCCATAATTTCGACATCCCCATGAAGTGTGATCACTAAACCGTCCTTGATGAATTTAATCTTCTGATGCAAAGTAGAAGGTACGGCCTTGATCTGATGCAGCCACGGTCTCCATAATAATAGGTTGAATGATGACTGAATATCCAAGACTTGGAATTCCATAGGAAAGTCTGTTATACCCGTGGATATTCGAAGCGACAAAGTCCCTGGTACATCCCTTTTGGTATTGTCGTAAGCTCTAACACCTTACCTAGTTATTTTGAAATCTTCTACATTTAAACCAAGACAAGTTACGGTCTTCAAGGGACAGACATTTAATGTACTTCCGTTGTCTACCAAGACTAAAGAGATTCTCATTCCATTGTAGTCAACTGTGATATGCAGCAGCTTTGTGTGGCTCGGCCCTTCTTTTGGGAGGTCGGAGTTCAAAAAAGATAAATTGTTCTCGACGTAGGTTGTTCTTACTATACTAGCCAGTTGATCAGGGAAAGTGTCGAGGGAAACTTGGGCTACGCTTAATATTTTGATAACAGCTTCCCTGTGGGCTGTGGAGGCCATGAGCAATCCCCAAACTGAAATGTTAGCGCCTGCCTTTTTCAATTGTTTGATCACGATATCATCTTCTTCAATGGTTTCTTGGATGGGGTCTACTTTTACCTTTCTTGCCAAAACTGCTGGATTGTCAGTACTGAGTTCCGGTGACTTAAAAACTCTTCCACCCTGTGTCATGTGCTTGACTTCATCATAAGATAGTGGAAATGGCTCGTCTTTTTCGACCAATGGGTAAGGATCTTCATCTATTGTAGTGAATGGATTTTTTGAGATCATTTGTGCTAAGAGGTAGCTAGTATATGATGAGCTATCGTAGCGAGGTGGGGATAGACAGTATGATTCATCTTCAATTAGATCAAATGGTTCGTGGCTTGTGGTATAGACCTCATCACTGAAAGTTATTTTGACAAGGGCATAACTGAGCGATTTGGCATAGTTTGGATGGATGAGAGAAGCTGGATCGAATGATAGTTGGGTGTTGGAGACCATATTCAATGTTGACGAAGGTTGATATACAGGTAGTGGATTGGTGGTGACATTTGGCGATGTTAAGGTAAGTATGATGACTTTTTTATCATCAATGAGGTTTTGGATGGCATGGGGGAAAAAGATGCATCGATCAGTATGATGACCAGGGTTTTGATGGAATTCGCAAAAGACATTAGGGTTATGTGAAGCTGGTAGGGGGTTTGACAAAGGTCGATGTTGGAGGGGGGTGAAAAGTCCTTTTTTCAATAGTTTCTGGAAAGTTACGGTGATGGTCATCCCTAGATTTGTGAACTATCGAGGGGGGAATTTACCTGAATTTGCCTGATTATTGATTCGAGCTTGGGGTTGAACTGGGGTGGTAGAAGTGTTGGCTATATAAGCATGGTTGACGTTGGGTTTGGAATTAGTGAAGGGTTTATTGGCTTTGTTGTCAGAAGAGTTGGAAAGGATCCCAGAGGCAAAAACATCTTCAAGTTGGCTTCTGGCTTGTAACAAGGATTCAAATATGAGGAGATATTAGGCGACTAAATGTTGAGCATACCCCTGCAAGAGGTTTTTCAATATGATCGCCACTTGTTCCTTTTCTGATGGTCTATCCCACATCTGTGCAACTTTAACCCTTCAACAGCTAATGAAATCAATAAATGTTTCCTCATTCTTCTGCTTAGTGGATTCCAAATCTCTTTGAGAAGTTTCGATCTCGGTGTTGTACTTGTACTGGTGCTAGAACATCCTTAACAAATTTTCCCATGTCCCTATTACAACTGGATCTTAGGACATCAACCATCGTAACGCTGATCTTGATAGAGTACGCTGGAACAACAATGTCATTTGTTCGTCACTAAGACCCATTGTGCGCATATTGGTGACATATACCTTGAGATGCGTTTTAGCGCAACCTACTCCACTGAATTTTTCTATTTCTGGCATTACAAATTTCTTGGGCAGACGGATCATAGGGATTTGATTCAAAGCCTCTATTCCTGCCTCAATTTCATCAATCCATTTTATGTTCTTCACGGCTATTTCCAACTGAGTCATTCTGTTAGCTAACATATGATTCTCATTAAAGTGCTCATCTTTTCTGTCAAACACATAAATCTCATCCAGATTCTTAGCTATACTACCTTCCGGTCCCTTGCCCCTTTGATCTTTAAGGAGGTCTCTTGTTAACTCAAAGATCTGTTCTAGCAGTTCTACCTTGCTCTTTATGTTGTTCATATTTATTACAAAGACCGCCAAGATCTTATGAATTTTTACGAGTTCAGATTCTGAAGCCATCTTTAATAGTTCGCTTGGTGTTGATGTTCTTCCCAAACGACCTGATTCTCGACTCCAACTAGGTGGTGGACGCTTATGTTTGGGCACAATAGTATCTTGAAACCCCATCAAAGGTGAATTAAGAATTGGTGGTAGGTAAATGATCCCTCTTAATAGTATTTATTTTTATTATAATTGATGAGTTGTGCTAGTCAAACTTATGTCTGATAAGGTGATTTATTGTTAATTAGGGCTTGATTAAAAGAAAATTCTCATTAAAATTGTACCAATGCAAACACAAAAAAGAAATGAGGAGACTCTCCTCTTTAAGCAAAAGCGACTCGATCTAGGACCCTACTTTTCAGACTTGCTCTTCTACTCCTCTCTTCTACTTCTTGAATCCTTGTTGATCTTCTAATTCAGTAAGCATCCGATGATCCCAAGTGGTAGCCATGTGTTCTACCAAGTGCACAGTCAGCTCTTTAACTGGATGTCGATTTCTCGGGAGCATTGGGATCCATAAAGGGAATCCTATCTGTCTTGGTATCATCCTTGGGCAATAAAAAGATGTATTCAGCAGTTCGGTGAGCGTTACATGATCAGACCCTTTTGAAGTAAGCAACCTTCATCCATTATTGATCCCAATCCATCCCAATTTACATCTTGTGTAGTCAAATTTGAGAGTCAGTCCCTCCAGTCTTCCATGGATGCAAAATCTACCAATGTTTCCTTTCTTACAAATTTTTCCCATTTACTTTCCTTGATTTGTGAGAATTCTGCGATGCGAACTCGGATACATAACCATATATAGAGCAAATGTGGACTTCCTTGAAATCTTGCCCCTCTTAGTGCATTCTCATTTGATAATCCCTCAAAAGTCTCAACGAGTATTGTGGAGACTCGGTTAACCTTGTTTTTAAGTTGTCTGGCAATATCTGCGAAGAAGCCCGGCAACTGAATGAAACCAGAAAATATGTTGACAATACCCCCAGACATAAAGTAAAATCTCTAGCCTTCATGTGAGGCTACGAAGTGAAATCCCCAGGATTTTCGTGTTCAAGAATTCGGTGTACTTCTAGAAGTCTTTACATGTTTAGTAAACTGTGATCTGTGAATCGTCTTGTTTTTTTAGACTTAACTCCTAATCCTTTTGTGAATTTGGATTTCAATGGAAGACGAATCATTAGACCCAATGTGCTTATCCCCATAATATTGCAATAATCTTCATGAGTTGGACAAAGTGTGACTGAACCAAAATGGAATACGTGGTAGTTCGGATCCCAGAAATTGATCGCGGCACATAAAAGGTTTCAATTGACAGTCACTGACTTGAGGGAGAATACGCTTTGAAGTCCATATGCACCAAAATTGTACTTCTCAATAGTGGTGAATGGGTTTAAGGCTCGATCCATCAACATTCGTACATCATCATGAGCCATCAAACCAAAAGAAACTAACTTCTATTACTGACACATTAAAAACAAGCCACATCTATATTTTGGTACGATCTTTAATGTGATTCAACTATTTTGATTTACAGAAAGGTTCGGTCCATTGAATAAATTGGTCAGAAAAAGAAGTTCAGCAACCACAATTGGACCGATTCTACCCAATGGATCTGAAAAATGATATATCACCTCATTGACATTTTATTAAACCAATTAACTCGATCGGCTTGTACATTGATCTGAAAGATCAACTTACCAATCGGCCTAATGGGTTGGAAAACGATTGCCCAACACAACTTTTCAATTATATTTATTAGGATGGACCGATATTACGGGTTCCATTTGAGCGGTGTGGATCGGTCCACCTACTTATCGCTTAGTTAGATTAAAAAAAGACAACCTGGGAGCACTTATGGTCGATTCGAGTTGTGGTCTCGTGAGTACGCAAAGAGACAAAGTGCGCCCGGGGCGTTTTTCGCAAACATCCAATCATACACATCAAATACATCTAATCAATAGAGATAAACAATTGAACATATCTAATCACATGCCAATGAAAGAAAATACAAAATCTAGCTTAATCTAAGAGTCTTTTGAGTCAACTGGGTTGACTCGAGCAAAAAGTCAACCTAAAGATAATCTTGGATCGGGTCAAGTTTGACCCTAAATATCCCCAGTGGAGTCACCATTGAAATCGCCTCGACCCCGTTTTATCCGCTAAATAACGAATAAGGGTCCAATTACGCAAATCGAAGATTTTGAAGGAATAGGGAGTCGTCACCTAATTTAGGTCTAGGAACCATAGATAACTCCAAAATGGATCGGGTTGGTCCACGAGTAATGGGTAAGGGGTTAGATTACGGGTTTCGGAAGGTGTTAAGAACCGAACCCGCCTGATCAAGATGATCAGTCTCTACTACAATCCAAAAATATCCTATGGTCAACATTCAAACACTAAAAGTCAAACTAGAGTCTAATCATCATCAAATTGCATCGAATTTACTAAACAAACTTATGGCTAAAATAATTATATTATTTCTCTAATGTCGCATAAAGGAATCCCACAATTTAATAAGATTTACCTGGCATCAAAAATTAATGGATCAATTCGATCACATTTTGAATAATATGAAATTGATTCTCAATACCACGTATATAAAATTAGTGAATTGGTCATTGATGATATTTTACCAAATAAATTCGATTTTTAAATTGCCACATGCACTAAATTAGTGAGTTGACCCACACATTTTTAATCAAAGAAATTTGATTTTGAATTGCCACGTGCATGATGAGTGTCTCCAAACACTCAATTATACGCACATTTTCTGGATATTTATCTTGATTTTTTTACCTATTTCTCTATATTAAGATAATAATCATGATAAGCCTCAAACCACCACGTTGCATGTTAATTAGGCTTAATTATATATAAATAAATTCATTTACTAGATAAATCTAATTACGTGTGTTTCTTGTGCAGAAAATCAACAATTTGGAATCAAAATCTCAAGGCAAAAGCATTTGGGCCCACTTTGGAATGCCCTAACACTTTGGAATGCCCTAATCCTTTGGAATGCCCTAATCCTTAACTCATATTCTCCTCTTTTGTCTTTTTGTGCAAAGAAAAGTGGAGGCTACTTTTAGACTCTTCTACACACATTTTTCTCTATAAATAGAGCCTTCATTTCTAGAGAAAGGGTCCCATCTTGGTTCTCTTATCCAAGACTCCTTTAATCTAAGGCTCTTTGCCTATTCTCTTATTTTTTGTATTTTCATTTTCTAGTTATTTTCTTTTGGTTAACTAGTCTTGTAAGAAGTAGAAGAAGAAGAAGTTGTAATTTTCTCCATGAAATGAAGAAAAGTTATTTCATCTCTTGTCTTCCCTCTCTTGCAATGACATTAGGCTAAGTTCCCCTCCATTGGAGAGTGGAAAAGCCTAGAGCAAGTTCTTGTGTTATTTCTAATTTTATGCCTTTCTTTTATTTAAAATGCTTATGAATTCTCTTTAAGTTTCTTGCACATTTTATTCTTAATATAGATACT
This sequence comes from Akebia trifoliata, assembly GCF_017979445.1. Classification (NCBI taxonomy): domain Eukaryota; kingdom Viridiplantae; phylum Streptophyta; class Magnoliopsida; order Ranunculales; family Lardizabalaceae; genus Akebia; species Akebia trifoliata. Next base: position 14,491,601 of record NC_141386.1, read on the forward strand.
TTATGCTTAGATTAGATCAAGATAAAGTCTGCTTAAATTAGATAATTTGTAGTAAGAAGTTCTCAAGAAATTCTACTTTGTTTTTGTTCCTTTATTTCATTTTAATTGCAAAACTTTCCGATCTAAGGAGCTAACACCAAGCCCTTATGATTGAGTTATAAAAAGGCTAGAGACTAGAAATTGCTCATTACATGTTTTAGGTAGATCCACCTCCAATGGTGTTTTAATTCATAAGTTTACTTGCTTTTAATTTCATTTACTTTAGTTTATTTTCTAGCAATTTTACATCTTCTTATAAGTTCAAAAATACAAAGAAAAACAGTTTTAATTCCTTTTAGTTAATTTGAATTTTATCTTCTTAGCTTAGCTCTATTCCTCCTTTCTCTTGGGTTCGATCCCCTACTTGCCCCACAAGTAAGGTAAAACTAAGATTATTATTAACTCCGGTGAGAAGAACAACGATAGTCTCATCCGAATTTGCGCCAAAATTCTGATGAGACTATCGTTGTTCTTCTCACCGGAGTTAATAATAATCTTAGTTTTACCTTACTTGTGGGGCAAATAGGGGATCGAACCCAAGAGAAAGGAGGAATAGAGCTAAGCTAAGAAGATAAAATTCAAATTAACTAAAAGGAATTAAAACTGTTTTTCTTTGTATTTTTGAACTTATAAGAAGATGTAAAATTGCTAGAAAATAAACTAAAGTAAATGAAATTAAAAGCAAGTAAACTTATGAATTAAAACACCATTGGAGGTGGATCTACCTAAAACATGTTAATGAGCAATTTCTAGTCTCTAGCCTTTTTATAACTCAATCATAAGGGCTTGGTGTTAGCTCCTTAGATCGGAAAGTTTTGCAATTAAAATGAAATAAATGAACAAAAACAAAGTAGAATTTCTTGAGAACTTCTTACTACAAATTATCTAATTTAAGCATACTTTATCTTGATCTAATCTAAGCATAAAGTATCTATATTAAGAATAAAATGTGCAAGAAACTTAAAGAGAATTCATAAGCATTTTAAATAAAAGAAAGGCATAAAATTAGAAATAACACAAGAACTTGCTCTAGGCTTTTCCACTCTCCAATGGAGGGGAACTTAGCCTAATGTCATTGCAAGAGAGGGAAGACAAGAGATGAAAGAACTTTTCTTCATTTCATGGAGAAAATTACAACTTCTTCTTCTTCTACTTCTTACAAGACTAGTTAACCAAAAGAAAATAACTAGAAAATGAAAATACAAAAAATAAGAGAATAGGCAAAGAGCCTTAGATTAAAGGAGTCTTGGATAAGAGAACCAAGATGGGACCCTTTCTCTAGAAATGAAGGCTCTATTTATAGAGAAAAATGTGTGTAGAAGAGTCTAAAAGTAGCCTCCACTTTTCTTTGCACAAAAAGACAAAAGAGGAGAATATGAGTTAAGGATTAGGGCATTCCAAAGGATTAGGGCATTCCAAAGTGTTAGGGCATTCCAAAGTGGGCCCAAATGCTTTTGCCTTGAGATTTTGATTCTAAATTGTTGATTTTCTGCACAAGAAACACACGTAATTAGATTTATCTAGTAAATGAATTTATTTATATATAATTAAGCCTAATTAACATGCAACGTGGTGGTTTGAGGCTTATCATGATTATTATCTTAATATAGAGAAATAGGTACAAAAATCAAGATAAATATCCAGAAAATGTGCGTATAATTGAGTGTTTGGAGACACTCATCAGTGCATTAAAATCAGTGAGTCGACTCACATGTTTTTTAATCAAAGAAATCTTGAGTTTTTTTTTAAATGCCACGTGTATTAAAATTAGTGAATCAACTCACATGCCCAATTTTATAGAAAATCTTGATTTGGAATTTCCAATGCACACAAAAAATTAATGAGTTGACACATGCGCCCATTTCATAGAAAATTTTGATTTGAAATTTTCAAAGCACACAAAAATCAATGAGTCAACTCGTTGATTTTTTATTGAGGAAAATTGATCTTTAACTTTTCGTGTACAGAAAAAGTTTATAAATTGATTAATATCAATATTAATGAGTTGGCCTAATAACATCAAAAATCGACGAATCGACTCGATATATATTAACACCCACTAAGCCGATCCACCAATTTTATATTAGCGAGTTGACTCGGTCAATCTATCAACAAAAATGGGCGAATCGAACCATTAATATTTTGAAAACTTAAAGGTTGCCATTAGTGCCACGTATACCCTAAAAATCAATGAATTAATTCGGATGCATAAAAATTCTCCTATTCCTATCAATATACAAAAACAAATAAAAACATAAAAAATACAAAAATAAATAAAATAAATTCTTCTAATCCTACCAATGTGCAAAAACAATAAAAACCTAAAAAAGGGTAAATTCTTCTAATCCTATTGATGTGCAAGAACAATAAATAAAAGTGATGTGTCTCCCCTATTGTGAATGTATTCAAAGCACGACAAAACGTAAAATGAAAAGAAAAAACAATTAAAAAAGATTAAAAAATAATAATAAATAAAAATCGCTTTCATAACTAAACCTATGATGGTCACGACACCAAAAATCGATGTCAAACTTCAATATAAAAGGGGGGGCGGTTTAGCATATGAAAACAAGAGAAAAAAAAAAAGATAACATATCATGAAGAATGTGGAAGAAAATAAGAAGAACATTAAATAACAAAAACTAAAAATAGAGTTACCTATGAAGAGAAATAGCAGGAGTTGATTCCTTCAGGTATGACTTGAAGGCTTACGAGTATTCGCTGCTGAGAGACAGGGACAAAAAGATGAGTACACTACGAAGAAAATGATGGCTGTGAGAGAGGTGGCTGCGTTGCGTAGTGAAAAATACAATGACTATGGTGGCTATTGGTCTGTGACGTGAAAACAATAGGAAGACTATTGTAGTAATGGAGAAGGCTGTGGGAGATGATGCTATGGAAGATATTTATGGAGATGCTTAGAGAGAGACGTGGGAAAAGAGATACTATTGCTGATATAGAGAGTGGGAGAAGAGAGGAGCGAGGTGATTATTCAACCGAAGGTGCTGCAATGAAAGTAAGATGTCAACAGAGAAGAATAAGGGTTGGTTTATAGTGGTTGTTACGAGCTTTTTTGTTGCAAAACATGACAGATGAAGAAGAAGGTGTAGGAGATAAGGGATCTGAGAGAGAAAAGAGGGCGGCTGAAAGATAGCTGTAACAGCCACGTTTTTTTAATATGGATGTGGTGTAGTTGCCAGTATGATGAGGATGAGGGAGGTGACAGTATCTGTCCAACATGAGAATGTTCCTCACAATCAAGCTAATTGTTGTTTTTTTTTATGAAGAGCCCCCAAAAAATGTTTTCTCCTTGTTGTCTTATGATGCTTTTCCAAAAAAAATGTGAGGGAATGAAAGATAAGAGAGAGGGTGGAGATTAGAGAGAGGAGTTGCAGGTTTTTTATGGAAGTTTCTTTTTTTGTGCCTCAAGAAGATGGAGCAAGTTTTTCTTATAACAAGAGAGCAACCAAAGAAAATCCTCCTCCTCTAGTAGTTGCTGGTTTTTTTTAATGGAGAAGAAGAAAATAGGGAAGGGTAGAGATGCAAGGCAGAGAGATGAAGGATGTTAGAGAAGAAAACTTGGAGATGAGGGACGTGAGAGAGAGATGAGTTGCAGGTTTAATGGATGAGAAAAGTTTTTTTTTTTTTTTTTTGAAAAATGGTAGCCAAAAATCCCTGCTCAATTTGTTGCTTCCCCTTATGTTTTATATTGGTCATCTTCATCAAAACGTAAGAGAAGGAGAGAGGGGAGAGATAGAGAGAGGACATGGGAGAGTTGTTGATGAGTGTCTCCAAACACTCAATTATACGCACATTTTCTGGATATTTATCTTGATTTTTGTACCTATTTCTCTATATTAAGATAATAATCATGATAAGCCTCAAACCACCACGTTGCATGTTAATTAGGCTTAATTACATATAAATAAATTCATTTACTAGATAAATCTAATTACGTGTGTTTCTTGTGCAGAAAATCAACAATTTGGAATCAAAATCTCAAGGCAAAAGCATTTGGGCCCACTTTGGAATGCCCTAACACTTTGGAATGCCCTAATCCTTTGGAATGCCCTAATCCTTAACTCATATTCTCCTCTTTTGTCTTTTTGTGCAAAGAAAAGTGGAGGCTACTTTTAGACTCTTCTACACACATTTTTCTCTATAAATAGAGCCTTCATTTCTAGAGAAAGGGTCCCATCTTGGTTCTCTTATCCAAGACTCCTTTAATCTAAGGCTCTTTGCCTATTCTCTTATTTTTTGTATTTTCATTTTCTAGTTATTTTCTTTTGGTTAACTAGTCTTGTAAGAAGTAGAAGAATAAGAAGTTGTAATTTTCTCCATGAAATGAAGAAAAGTTCTTTCATCTCTTGTCTTCCCTCTCTTGCAATGACATTAGGCTAAGTTCCCCTCCATTGGAGAGTGGAAAAGCCTAGAGCAAGTTCTTGTGTTATTTCTAATTTTATGCCTTTCTTTTATTTAAAATGCTTATGAATTTCTTTAAGTTTCTCGCACATTTTATTCTTAATATAGATACTTTATGCTTAGATTAGATCAAGATAAAGTATGCTTAAATTAGATAATTTGTAGTAAGAAGTTCTCAAGAAATTCTACTTTGTTTTTGTTCCTTTATTTCATTTTAATTGCAAAACTTTCCGATCTAAGGAGCTAACACCAAGCCCTTATGATTGAGTTATAAAAAGGCTAGAGACTAGAAATTGCTCATTAACTTGTTTTAGGTAGATCCACCTCCAATGGTGTTTTAATTCATAAGTTTACTTGCTTTTAATTTCATTTACTATAGTTTATTTTCTAGCAATTTTACATCTTCTTATAAGTTCAAAAATACAAAGAAAAACAGTTTTAATTCTTTTTAGTTAATTTGAATTTTATCTTCTTAGCTTAATTCTATTCCTCCTTTCTCTTGGGTTCGATCCTCTACTTGCCCCACAAGTAAGGTAAACATAAGATTATTATTAACTCCGGTGAGAAGAACAACGATAGTCTCATCAGTTGTGTTGGAGACGTGGGTTAGAGGAGTCTGTTGGAGAAGGTTGAGAAGAAGAAGTTGTTGGGGAAGAAGAACAGAGAATTAGAGAAGAGTGCCCACATTTCTTTCTTTTTCTTTTTTTTTATTTATTTTTTTTTTTTTTGAAGAGTGGAGGGGGGGCGGAGATCCTATGTTACTCGTACTACGATAGCCTACCGTCGTTGAGTTGTGATTGGTTGATGAGTTTTATTTTGGATTTTAAATTTTGATTTTATTTTTAATCCAATTTTGAATTGAATTTGAATTGGTAGATTTCGATTAAATTTTTATTTGAGTCGACATTTTGATTTGAATTTTAATTTGATGTTAAAATTTAATTTGAATTTTGATTGGTTGTTGGTCGATTTTATTTTATTTTGATTGGTTGATCAATTCGATTTTAATTTTACATTGTAATTGGTTGAATGATTTTTAACTTGATTTTCAATTTGATTTTGATTTTGATTTTATAATTTAAACTTAATTTTTATTTTGTATTTTAATTAAAATTTTATTTTATTTACAATTTTAAATTGATTTTAAATTTTAGATTTTAATTGGATTTTAGTTTAATTTTCAATTTGAATTTTATTTTGATTTTCAGTTTGAATTTGATTTGAATTTTTAATTTTCTTTCTGAGTTAAATTTTATTTTAATTTTCAATTTTCAATTTATTTTGATTTTCGGTTTGAATTTGATTTTCTTAGAGATCGGGGTCTCTATGTTAGAGTTGGATATTGAGGGGCATTTTGATCATTTTTATGATTTTTCCTAAATTTCTCTATTTTCGTCGATTTGGGTCCTGTTAGACTTGAAATCACATTCTGAGTGCAATGGAGGTGCCTTCGAGATTTTTCAGAGGTCCGAAATTTATGAGGGGTATTTTCGTCATTTTATTGATTTTTCTTGAATTTCTCTATTTTCGTTGATTTAGATCCCGTTAGATTCGAAATCACATTTTGAATGCGATGGAGGTACTTTCGAGATTTTTCGAAGGTCCAAAATTTATTAAGGGTATTTTTGTCATTTTATTGATTTTTTATGATTTTTCTTGAATTTCTCTGTTTTCGTTGATTTGTGTCCAGTTAGACTCGAAATCACATTCTGGGTGCAATGGAGGTACTTTCAAGATTTTTCGGATGTCTGAAATTTACGAGGGGTATTTTCATCATTTTATTAACTAATTTTTTATGATTTTTATAAATTTTAACGTGAGGCTTCTTTCAGTCCCTGTGCAATTATTTCTAAGTCTCAAAGTCATATTTTCCTAAAGTAACGAAGTCTCTAAGTTATCGAATTGTGTATCGAACCTAAGCGTACGTGCTTGCTAAGTCAGGCGTAAGATGTTGCGATCCTAAGCGTGCGTAAACTTCTATGTCGAGTCGTGACGAGTAGGGGGATGAAAAGAAATTAGAAACAGAAGGAAACCAGAACAGTACTCACAGGCCTTCGAGTTATTTATACTCATCATTAGGAATCCACAACAACCGGGTGACGAATTGTCAAATTTGGCAGATGCAAAAATGAGGTGTCTACAAATACAACCCTTTTTTTCTTCTTTTACTCTTCTAATATTCTTCCACTTGCTTCAATTCTCATCCATGCTTGCCTAAGCATCTACTAATGGCCAAAAATGTTTCTTATTTTAGACATAAATAAGATGTGGTAATTTGTATTGTATACCAACTGGAAAAGTCTTTCTGAGAGTGTGGTCAGGGGATGCGGCGTCCATAGTGGGAGTGATTTATCAATCATAGCTGCCCCCATGGATATGTACATCCTAGGGTGGAGTTGGATGAGTTAGCCATTGAGACAGTAGAGGGTGAGTCTAGCCCAAATTTTGATGATATGATTTGGTTGGACTAAGTCAAGAGGAGTGACAAGATAGAGGTTTTTGGCAAGGTATTTAGAAGACTTCACAAGGTACATAGACAGATTCAAAGATTTTAGGTTACCTTGAGGAGCTACGAGTCCGAGAAAGAACCATGAAGCAAGAAAGCCATGATGATTAGATGGGATGACTAGATATAGTAGGATAACATAGGTTAAATTAGTTTAGTTTCACTTGTGTTGTCTTTCTGTATGAACTTGGTATAATCTTACCATGCATATAGTTATATACATTTTCTTTAAGCTTAATGAAATTACCAATGTTCATTCCCTTATTTACTAATTATTGTCATCCAGACTTATTGGAATTTTACACCATGTAGGTTGAATTTAATAGTGTGTGTTTCACCAACATAACCTATGAACTATTTTTCGTGGTTATGATCACAGTAATTTTTATAGTGCGTATGGCATCACACAACATGATCACGATTAATATGGCAGATACAATCAAGGTTATGAAAACGGTGATTAGTGTGTTGTATAATTTCAGGGGACATTGTCTATGTAACAACTTGTCTAAGGTAATATCCAACCCACTTATTTTCCTTATTCAATTCATTATTCTCTACATATTTCTTTAGAAATGATATATTGAGGACAATATATAATTTAGGTTTGAAGGTGTAGGGTTGGATTTGAAAAAAATATTTATTTGTTTTTGTTTTTTATTATCTTTTCAAAAATCTAGAAAAAATCAAAATTTTCAAAAACATTTTGTCAACTTTGTTATATTATTTTCAAGGTCTTAGCCTATATTTTTATGCACTTGGTTAAAATCTTAAAACAGTCCTCGGTTGGAGGCTTTGATCTTGAGTCCCGTTAGTGTTTCTCTTAAGCAAATAATATAACATAGTTACCTTAAGCTTGTAAGTTACTTTTGACATAGTTACCTTATGCTTGAATTGAGTGAGTTCTACCTCACTTTTTCCTAGGGTGTTAGGGAAGATCAGGTCTAATAAACTTTGACTTCCTTGTTCATTTGGTTGGTTAGTTAGAAGAAAACCATAACTGCGTCAGTACGTCTTAGATAGGAACCAATGAATTCGACTGGGTACCTTGAAAATGACTACTTGCTTTTCTTTGGAAAAAAAGTGAAAAATGTAAATAAAAAAAATTAAGAACAAAAGAGAAAGTAAAGTGATAGAAGAAAGAAAAAATCCCAAACAAAACAAAAAAGAAGAAAAGAAAATGGAAAATGTAGAATGTTTCAGTAGGATGAAAACCATCAAGAGTAAAAAAACATGAGTTAATTGAAACATCAAAGATAAAAATCCTTAGAGGTATTAAAGTCAATATCCACACTTCAAACTACCCCAACATGATGCTTAGTTTGGAGTTAAACCTTAGGTTAACCCAACCACTCCTAATTAAATTGGAGATTAGTTATCACTCTAAGAAACCAAACCTCAAGGGTTTCTAAGTCAACATTACATTCACAGATAATGATAATTGAAGTCTAAGATTTGCTAAGAAGATAAATAGTTATTGGGACTCTATACCAAATATTACACCCAAATGACTGATAAATCAACATTGACCAGTATTTTTTAATATAAGTTTTGACTTTAATTATTATACTTCAGAAATGCACGAATTTTGTGGGTATATTCACTACAAACCCTCAAGAATCAAACTCATTCACTATGAGTAATCTAAGGGTTTAAGGGCTTGTCGCATTTGCTAAATGCAGTCGAGAGCCCTATGAAAATGATAATTTTTTCTTTACTTGTATTTTCTTTTTACTTTCACTAGGGACTAGAAAAGTTTTGGGGGGCTATGATCAATGTCTTAAAACATTGATTTTAATACACTTCATCAAGATTTTTATCATATTCCTAACCACTTTTGTACCATAATTAGCAAATAATCTTGCATATGTCTATGTCACCACTCTACAAGTGTTATCATATTAAATAGGCATACTTGCACAAATAATTGAATAGTCTGGAAAAATCTAATGATCATTGTTTCGATTGTGCCGGATTGAAATCAAGATTTTTATCATACTCCTAGCCACTTTTGTACCATAATTAGCAAATAATCTTGCATATGTCTATGTTATCACTTTACATGTTTTATCATATTAAATAGGCATAATTGCACAAATAATTGAATAGTCTGAAAAAATCTAATGATCATTGTTTCGATTGTCCATGATTGAAATCAAAAGATGAAAGCAATTCAAACACATCAGAGCAATCAAGAAAAGATAAGAAAGTAACGGACCAAAAAGCAACCATTTCCGACACACTTTCACCGTGCCACGATGGACCCGAACTGCTCCACGGTGGAAGGGTGATCAATCAGGGTGAAATTACATGGCCATGCTTCACATGTCAGGGTGATCTGATTGTTGATGATCACATGTACTAGATCCTTCTAGAAATCGAGAATTGCTTATGTAAACACCCCAATTTGAACGGGCCCTCACTCGAAAGGGACCAAAAACAATGTTTTTTCGATAAATTTGGCCAACGAGCCTTGAAGGCCCGAAGCATTAAAATTTGACATTTTTTCCCAAATCCAAGCCTCTAACACCTCTCAATCGGTTAGTAGGTCCACCAAAAAGATTCGGCATACTCCCATCTACACCGCTCCATTCGAAATATCGATTTTCCGACAAAATAGGCCAACGGGCCTCTAAGGCCCAAAACATTAAAAAATGACAGTTTTGATTAAATCAATGCCCCTAAGACCACCCAATGGTCTAAGGGACCCATCAAAGGGACCAGACTCATCCCACGTTATCCCAACCTTCACACTTACATCCAAAAATCGATAACGGGCCTACAAAAGTTCGATTTGCTAACACGTGGCATTTTTTATCAAATCAATGATTTCAAAAACCCAAAAAAAAATTAATAAATTAGAAAATGTGAGACTTGGGACACCTACCCTTCATCTACCTTCCACCGCTCCATCTCAGAATTCGTAAAACACCCTAAACCTATTCAAGGCCCATGGACCCTCAAATCTACAAAAATCAACTTCCCACTTTACCCTTAACCTAAAATTGTTCTCATTTCACCCTAACCCTAAATTGAAATCACCCTCAAAAGTCCAACCCACAAATACATCTTATCTAAATCAAAATAGCCCACAACCCTCTAAAAAGCCCAAGCCCAATATATTAAAAATCTGCAAATCATTATCCATACTCAATCCATTATCCAACCCACCACCCTAACCCATCATCCATTACCCACATCAACCAATCACCTTCCCAACATCAAAAGATGACACATGTCATCACCACCTTCCACCTCCCTCATCTAATCACCTACCCCCATCACCATTCTCTAAATACTCCATCTAAACCATATCACCTCCTAACAAAATCACCTCAACCCATACCCTACCCTAACCTACCATATCCCTATTCTCTAACATCATCAACCACCTACACCTCAACCCATACCCTAATCCATCATCATTCTCTAACATCATCAACTACCCACATCTCCACCCATATCCCTTACAAATCAACCCATCACTTTCCCTTAAAACACTCCAACAAAATCACCTCAACTCATACTTCCTTCATCATCAATCAACGAACCCACACCCTTTTCTCTAATCAAACAATTCTCATCAACCAATCTCATTCCCTCACCCTCTCATCATGATTGCCACATGGCATCATCTCCTTTATTCTCCCAAAAACCAACCAACCAACCAATCTCTTACACTATCCATCCCTCCACCTTACCCTTTTTATCAACCTAACACTCATTCCCTAAACAACTCTCTTACACCCTCACTCCTCCCATCAACCATCACTCATCTTATCCCACCCAACACTCTACCTAAATGGATTAGGGTAGGATCCAAACTATTTGGGTTGAAATACAATCCATTTCCATTCTTTACAAAACTACCCCTAAATTCACTCCAAATTTCATACTCCCACCTTCTACAAACCATGCCATTACCCATTCTCTCAACCTTCACCCCATTATACCCCTAAACCTCCTCCAAACATCTATAAATACCTCCCCTCTCATCCCAAAAAGGGTTACCAAGTCTTCCTAAGAAAAAAAATCTATTCTTTCTACTCATCCTCACTACTCTCTCATATCATATTCTAAAAAGAAAGGTTTCCTTCTCAACTCACTAAGGACTCAAGAGAAGTTAAAATAAGAAGAAAAAGTATAAGAAAAGAAGAACTTGAAGCTTCAAGGTGGGTTCAAAGCACCCCCCCCCCTCTCTCTATCCTCTCCTTCTCCCCCTTCTAATGCCCCCTTCTATTCTTTTATTTTTATTTGTTAGACGAGTGGACCCCAAGGCTAAAGGATCATGAGGGTCATTTCCATCAATGAAATGACCCTATGATCAAGCCAAAAATGAACCCCTATCAAGAGTACAAACACTTCCACGTGGCACTTTATTTTTCGATGTTTCTTAAAATCAAAATGATTGAATTATGTTGAGGTTACCGCCACTTGGCGGGGAGAAAGGGGTGCCTAACACCTTCCCTTTTCTCCAACCAAATCGGTTACCCGAATCTCTAGGTTCGATCAATCCTTATCCATTGTGAGTCACTAACGCCAAAAATGTCACTTTTTTTGCAAAAAATATACATCGGGTGACCATTCACACCCACTTACAACTTGAATGGTGGCGACTCCAAATCATCGTAGATGTGGCCGTCGTAATGACGAAAACCACGTATCTACAGCTGACGACTCCACTGGGGACCTTTGGTTCATCCCTCGTGACAAACTCGGTCATTTTGAAAAAAAAAATAGATTTTTCTTTTACTAATGTTGTGTGTTGGTTGTTGTTTGTGTGTTTTTCTATTTTGAGTTTTCATTCCGATGATCACATTGAAAATTTACTTATATTTTTGTTTTACTTCATTATGATATTTATAAGGGGGTCGATGAAAACAATGAATAAAAATGCACATGTGCACTTGCGAGCATAGCCTCACTTCCAAGCCACCCCACCCTCAATATATATAAGCCTCGATGCTTAGTAGTTCTACGCTTGAGATCGTTATTTCAAGTGTCGGGAATGAACACATCAAACCCGATCACCAACCAACGACGTGTGTACTTTGGTATGCATCGAGGTTTGAAGATCGGGTAGCCGTGAAGCCACCTATGACACTCATGCATGTGCCCGGCTAGATGAGTTAGAACACAAATTTAATGTTACATCAACCCCCAAAGCAATGTTGTATGCAATTATTGTGGTCGGGCCTCGAAGCCCAAGTTGTAAGCCCAAAAGTGGCAATTAGATCATAGGTTTATTTTACTTTCATTTTACATCCCCTTAGGTAAAAGGGAGGGAATGCTTGTTGCATCATGTTCAAAAAAAAAAAACAGAGAACAAAAGACCCAAAAACAAGGGAGACATGGAAGCTAGGGACAAAGAAACAGTTCTGTGAAAATTCCAAAAACTGGATTTCGTTCTGGTCCGTGTCCATGGCACGGATGGACCAAAATGTACTTCATCCGTGTTGGTAACACGGTTGAAACAATGACTACTTTAACCATGTTCTGAGCACGGTTGAAACAGTGAATGTCTCATCTGTACCCAAAACACGGATAACAGAATGAGCATTACATCCGTGCCATTAACACGGACCAGAGTGAACTCGACCCTATAGAGTAAACTCAACAGTCCATTTTGAAGGGGGCCACTTACAATTGATCAAACATTGATGACCCTTAGAAAAAAAAATCCCAAGTTTTGGACAAATTAAATAAAATGGATCTTTGTTAGCCAATGTTTTCGAAAATAAAACAAAAAAAAATGAAAAAAAAGGGGGGGAAGAATTTACGGATTTTCCAACTCGAAACAATTTTGTGAATCGGGCCCCCGCTTGTGTCCATTTAAACTGGGCCCGCAATCCGAACCATCCCAACTAGGTCCACGACCCAGATCCAATCCAACTAGGTCCACGACCCATATCTATATCCAATTGGATCCACGACCCAGACCCATTTTCAACTAGGTTTACGACCCAGATCCATTTTCAACTGGGTTCAAGATCCAGATCCAATCTAACTGGGTCCACGACCCAGATCCAATCTAACTGGGTCTACGACCCAGATCTATATCCAATTGGATCCACGACCCAGACCCATTTTCAACTAGGTTTACGACCCAGATCCATCTCAATTGGGTCCCCAACCCAGATCCATTTTAACTGGGTTCCCGACCCAGATCCACTTAAACTGGGTTCACGACCTAGACCCATTCCAAACTAGGTCCTCGACCCAGAGCCATATCCATACCAACTGGGTCCACGACCCAGATCCACTACAACTGGGTCCAAGACCCAGATCCATATCAACTGGGGCCACAACCTAGATCCGTTTCGATTGGGTCTAAGACCCAGATCCACTACAAACCGGATCCATATCCAACTTCGAACCAAGTCCACGGTCTAACAAAGATAACAACCGATCAATCGACTCAAATGCATTTAACTTTCAAAACAAAAAAAAAAAAAATTTAAGCACCAATTGCAGTCCTTGATCAAAGTCGGTGCCTAGAAAGATCTTATCCTGTTGATACGAGGGGGATAGACTACGTCTATTCAGGGAATAAGGTGATTTAAGAGTACCATTGTGCGCCACCTCTTCCTTGGAGATCTGCCTGGCAGACGGTGATTTCAGATAACTGAATTGGATGCTATCAAAACATGGGTGTTCCAACTCGATTTATCTCAGAAATTACTTTTTCAAAATATTTTCTCGACTCCGTGTCGATGCCAGCCCCGTGCTGATGAAACTACCTTTTTCAAAATATTTTCCCGACTCCGTATCACTGCGAGCCCCGTGCTGATGAAACTACCTTTTTTAAAACATTTTCCCGATTCCTTGTCGGTGCCAGCCCCATGCTGATGAAACTATCTTTTTCAAAACGTTTTCCCGACTCCGTGTCGATGCCAGTCCCGTGCTGATGAAACTACCTTTTTTCAAAACGTTTTCCCGACTTCCGTGTCGATGCCAGCTACATGCTGATAAAATTACTTTTCAAAATGCTTTCCCGACTCCATGTCGATGCCAGCTCCGTGCTGATGTCAACTCCGTGTTGATACCGACTCTGTGTCGATGCCAGCTCCGTGTTGAGATAATTACTTTTCAAAATATTTTTCCCGACTCCATGTCGATGCCAGTTCCGTGTTGATGAAATTACCTTTTCAAAATGTTTTCCCGACTCCGTGTCGATGCCAGCTCCGTGCTGATGAAAATATTTTTCAAAATATTTTTTCCGACTCCGTGTCGATGCCAGCTCCGTGGTGATGCCAACTCCGTGTTGATGCCAACTCTGTGTCGATGCCAGCTCCGCGCTGAGCTAATTCCATTTTCAAAAATATTTTACCGACTCCGTGTCAATGCCAGCTCCGTGCTGATGTAATTCTTTTGTAAAATATTTTACCAACTCCGCGTTGATGCCGGCTCTGCGCCGAGAAATTATCTTTTCAATAAACAACTTTACCTGATCTAATAAAACATCATGCATCTTCATTTTTTGTAAACAAGATTGTAACGCTTGGTCTTCTGTACCCACAGGTGGCCAAACGAAAGAAATACAAGCAGCTAGAAGTGCCTCCCTATTTCCTCAGATCGTCTACCGTTACCGTGAGTTCTTCTGAATCAGCACAACCTCCAGTGACCGAAGCATCAGGTATCGACCCGCAAATAACAGCACTATTAAAGATAATTGAGAGGCAAAAAAAGATAGTAAGTACTGTGTTAGCCAATGCCAGCATCCTACAAGCTCAAACGATACAGCAGCACGCATCCGGGTCGAATCAAGAGTTACCCGAGCAACCTCCACAGGGAACACAGACCACAATGCCACCTGCAATACTAGAATACCAAGGGCCTCCGCTCTATATCCCACAGAATCGACCACCCCCTGTGGTCATTCCCGATGATGAATGTGAATACAGGGCTACGAAAGCCAAAAGCGCAATAGATGAAAAATTGGCTCAACAAATCGAGTCTTTACAAGAAGAAATGAGGAGGATGAAAGGCCTCAATACTATGAGTGGGACTCGGTTTAAGGACCTCTGCTTTTACCCAAATGCACAGTTGCCGGTCAAGTTCAAATGTCCGGAGTTTGAGAAGTACAGTGGGGTGGGATGTCCTCTGTCACACTTGAAACTATATTGCGGATCTATGTGCCAATATGGCGAGGATGACAGATTACTAGTGCAGTTGCTCCAAAGAAGTTTAACGGGGCCAGCACTCAAATGGTTTTCTGGGTTGGACCACACTCTTATTAAGAATTGGCAGGACCTGGCAGAAATATTCTAGCATAATTACCGATTCAATACGGATGTTGGTCTAGATCGGAACGACATGGCCAAAATAACACGAAAGCAAAAGGAGACGGTGAAAGAGTATACACAGAGGTGGCGAGAGTCAGCTTCACAAGTAAGGCCTGCGATGACCGAACAAGAGTTGAACACCACGTTCATCTCGACACTAAGACACGCCTTCTATACTCATCTGGTGGGGCACACCACAGGCACATTCTCGAACCTGGTACAAGTGGCGAATCGGGTCGAGGACGGGATCCGAACCGGTCTGATCTTCGATTTCACGAGCCTAGGGGCAACTACTGGAATCCCATCTCAAAGAAAGCCAGTGCCTACGGGAAAGAAAAGGGAAGAAACTCAGGTCAATAACGTACAGCCGAATCGACCCCTCTTCATCCCTTCACTAGCACCAAGACCACAAGCACATTCAACTTCATAGGCACCAACACCGCCAACATGGAACCCTCCACCTCAAAACCAATTCAGGGCAAATCCTCCACCAGTTGCACAGTAGGCACCACTATATGGGCAGAACCAGTAGGCACGACCCAATAGAGTAAATAGAGTATTTACCAGGTTACCCATGACACTATCAGAATTAATGCCAATCTTACTCAGGCGTGAGTATCTTGCAAAACGTCCGCCAAATCCTGAGGCTGCCAAAGGGCCAGGGTACAACCCCAATTTATTCTGTGAATTCCACATGGGTGCACCAGGGCACTCTACAGACCAATGCTGGCAGCACAAGCATCAAGTACAGAACCTGATCGATAAAAAGGCTCTCATCCTAGATGGGCCTGCCAACCCACCCCAACAACAGAACATCAATCAAAACCCCCTACCTACTCACAATGGAGAGGGGAGTGAGCACAGGGTAAATGTCATCTGCGGAGAACTCGATTTCAACCCTTCAAATTTGATAGCACCCATTGGGACAAAAATCAGGGTCCACCTAACCCAGAAATCCAAGGCGTCAACGGTTAACACGGTCAACCACTACACAACCAACGCATCCCAAAATTCACTGCCACCACTCAGATTGGCCGACCTCACCATCCATCCCACTCATCAGAATATGACTACTCGACCACCCTTAGTCATACCTTACGGATCACCCCATCATCAAAATTCGACCCGGCTTCCCCTTGTCATACCCTATGCACTACCATATTCTCAAGGATCAACTCGACCCCCTCTTCACATACCACACACTTCGTCTCCACGTCCACCACTCGTCATTCCATATACTCCATCAGCTACTCACGTAACTCCTCCTACTACCACTGCCTCCAAACCATCACCACTACCCCTCATTCTCAACATGAAACCTGATCCACCTCCCATAACCATATGCTCACCTAAACCATTCCCCTATAGCTCCGATCAGGCAGTCCCCTAGAGCTATGAGACCACTATCACCACAACAGCGGGGGTCAAAATAATGAAGGAAACGATAGTGACTGATATCGACCATATGACAAAGGTAGGAAAATGTCAAACATTATCAGAAAGTTGGAAAGAAACAAAAGAGACAGCAAAAGAGGTGACAGATGAAGAAAAAAAGAAATCGAAGGGAAAGGGTAAGCTGTATAAGGATGAGAAGACGGAAGAAAAAGTGAAGGTGACAGACAAGGAAGCTGCAGACTTTATTAAGCTCGTTCTCAAGAGTGAGCATAATATAGTGGACAGATTGAACAAGCAGCCAGCTCAAATCAGTATCCTTGGACTGATGCAAAAATTGGAAGAGCGCTACTGAGAGTTCTGGGGAGATCACATGTACCCGCAACCACCTCGCCGGCGCAGTTGGAACAACCAATCGGTAAGATCATGGCCCCAATCCTATTATTTTCACAGAGAATGAATTTACGCCCGAGGGACCGGGGCACGTCGAGCCGCATTACTTAACGTCTATCCGCTTGAAACCTTCCAGAAACTCAACGCTGATTGGTCGCATGTGAAACCCAACAACAAGGTTGTTCGAGATTTTGATAGCTCAAGAAGGGATTCATTGGGAGAAGTAGACCTACCTATCACGATAGGCCCGTGCACCTTTGAGGTAACATTTGAAGTTATGGAGATACCGACAACCTTCAATTTGCTACCAGGCAGGCCGTGGATTCATATAGCAGGGGCCGTACCTTCTTCTCTACACTAGAGAGTCAAATTCATCATGGGATAGAGAATGATATCAGTACTGGCAGAGAACTTGATCCCGGCTGGCAGAGCTCCGGACGTGCCGTTTATTGATATAGAGATGACGAAGGACAAGGCACTCTACCATTCATACCAATTCGCTGCTGTCAATCACATCGAGAAAGGAAATGAGAAGATAAGGGCAAGGCTATCAAGAACAAATCTGATGATTGGTCGGGTTATGAAAAGGGCAGGTTATCGACCCAAACAAGGGTTGGGACCAGGAGGGAGAGGGAGAGCTACACCGATCAAAGCAAGAAAGCGTACTCCTTATTTTGGTATGGGATTTAGGACCACAAAAAGGGATATTACAGAAATAAATGATAAGAAAAAAGAACTTCGACTAGAGAGAAGACAAAACCGTGAATCGAACATCTGGAATCTAGGCCCAGTCCCTCACATCAGTGTTAGCTTCCCAAGATCACATGCCAGACCCGACAGTTTATCAGAATCACAACCAGCGAAGAAGCCGAAAAGGGTAAATGTTGCACCAATGCACATTCAAGAAGACCAAGTCGTTGAGTCCCAAACATCCTTCATAGAAGGCATTGATGTTCTATTCAGTAGGGATTCCGATGGAAGTCTATCAGAAACAGCTCAAGAATCCACCAAAGTGGAGGTCACTACCAACCAAGGAAACAACTCACCATTTTCAATGGGGATTGACTGGGTATCAGTCGTCATCCCACCAAGTTTGGGGGGGACTATGCCCCAATCTGACAACCATCAGGCGGAGATCATGGTCATCTCCGAACCACCATCCAAGTCATCCCACGAATCACCTGCTCATCTCATCTGCCCCCTCAGAGAAGGGAAGATATTACACAACTGGGAGGAATTCCCATTGACACTTGAGGCTGTAGAGGCCTCATAAAAAAAAGCCATTAGTCGAATCTAGTTTACCTGAGGATCATAACGAGCCCTCGTCCTCGGCTAAACACTATTTTGGGGGCTCCTTATCTTTATTAACGAATTTGCATGATTGTTCTTCTTATTTCAGGTATTCAGAAAATCACAAAAAAACAAATATTTCTCAAAAAGCAAAAAAATCAAAAATTTCTCAAAAATCAAAAAATCAAAAAGTTTTCAAAATTGCAAAAAAAACAGATATTTTCCAAAAATCAAAAAAGGAGTTTTCAAGGGATCTGTCTCCATCAAATGAGTATCCAGATAAAACAGAATTTGAAAGGGATGAGTATGATTTCGATCTTGAACTCGACTTCGACCTCATGGAGATAGAAGAAGAGTCTGAGGACGAAATGGAATACCCACTCAAAGAAATCAAAGATTTGATAGAACGTCACGAGAGAGGTGTTCATCCAAACATCGAGGATACAGACTCAATCAATCTTAGTACCGAAGAGGACCCACGAATTGTCAAGATTGGAACCTTGTTGACGTCACAGCAAAAAGAAGATATGGTCGAATTCCTACAAAAATATCAAGACATCTTCACATGGTCGTACAGGGATATGCCGAGTTTAGATACAGATCTGGTTGTCCACAAACTACCCATTGCTTCTGGAAGTAAGCTAATCAAGCAAAAACTGAGAAGACTGAAGCCAGAATGGACCCTTAAGGTCAAAGATGAGGTTAGGAAGCAGTTTGAAGCAGGGTTTCTTGTAGTTTCTACGTACCCAGAATGGCTAGCTAACATTGTACCAGTACCCAAGAAGGACGGAAAAGTACGCATGTGTGTTGACTACCGAGACTTGAACAAAGCCAGTCCTAAGGATGATTTTCCACTACCACACATCGACACTCTAGTCGATAGTACAGCAGGGCATGGCATGTTTTCGTTTATGGATGGTTTATCAGGCTACAACCAGATAAAAATAGCAAAAGAAGACCAAGAAAAGACTGCATACATCACACCGTGGGGTATTTTCCACTACAAAGTCATGCCATTCGGGCTGAAAAACGCAGGGACGACTTACCAACGGGCAATGACCGCATTATTCCATGATATGATCCATAAGGAAATGGAGGTGTAGATAGATGACATGATCGCTAAATCCGGCATTGAAGAAAACCACCTGGTAAATCTCAAGAAGTTATTCGACAGGCTGAGGAAGTACGGCTTAAGGCTAAATCCGACAAAATGTGTGTTCGGGGCAACATCGGGCAAGCTACTGGGATTCATCGTCAGTAGAAGGGACATTGAAATAGAGCTGGCAAAGACTAAATATATCCTCGAAATGAAGGTACCCGTTACAGAGAAAGACGTTCAGGGCTTTTTGGGGAGAATACAATACATCAGTCGGTTTATAGCGCAACTCATGCCTATCTGCGAGCCAGTCTTCAAGCTACTGAGGAAAGACACGCCAAAAAGGTGGAACAAGGACTGTCAGGAAGCGTTCGACAAAATCAAGCAATATTTGCTCAATCCACCAGTCCTACTTCCTCCTACTCCAGGGCGACTTCTGCTGATGTACATCTCAGTGCAAGAAACATCTATGGGGTGTGTGCTAGGGCAACACGATGAATCGGGACAGAAGGAACAGGCCATCTACTATCTCAACAAAAAATTCACCGATTACGAAGCGAAATACTCAACACTTGAGAAGACTTGCTGTGCATTAGTCTAGGCATCCCAACGACTGCGTCATTACTTGCTCGGCTATTCGACTATGCTTATCGTCAGGATGGACCCACTAAAATACCTATTCGAAAAACCAGCACTAACAGGCTGCACAGCAGAATGACAGTTATTGTTATCTGAGTTCGACATCACCTATGTCACTCAAAAAGCCATCAAAGGGCAAGCCATCGCTGACCACCTCGCAGAGCACCCGTTGCCAGACTACGAGCCGCTAAAAACAAACTTCCCGGATGAAGCTATATTATTTACTGAGATTGAAAACGACGATAATGATGAAGAACCAGGCTGGAAGATGTACTTCGACGGAGCAGCCAATCAGAAAGGAAATGGAATAGGGGCAGTATTGATTAAACCAGATAGGTCCCATGTACCGATCGCAATCAGGTTGAAGTTCCAATGCTCAAACAACAAGGCTGAATACGAAGCATGCATAGCAGGGTTAAAAGCAACACTAGATCTCGAGGTAGATGAGATTGATGTTTTCGGAGATTTAAGCTTAGTAGTCTACCAGACGACTGGAGAATGGAAGACTCGGGAACAGAGACTGGTCCCTTACCACGAGTATCTAGAGGAACTAAGCTCACACTTTGACAGAATCTCATTCACCTACATGTCAAGAGCTAAGAACCAATTCGCCGATGCACTAGCTACACTTGCTTCCAAGATTAGTATTTCAGAAGATCTGGTCATCAACCCAATTGAGATTGGAATTCAAGACGAGCCAACCTATTGTCTATCCGTCGAAGTAGAAGAACCTGAAGAAAAGCCTTGGTACTCGGACATCAGTGCATATCTCGAAGATCGAACCCTTCCCTCGGATGCAACCTCAAATGATGGCAGAACCATTCAGAAATTAGCAGGGCAATTCTTCTTAAGCAATGGTATTCTGTACAAGAAGTTGCACCACGAGGTCTTGCTCCGATGCGTGACAGAAACAGAAGCAAAGCGATTAATGGTCATATGCAAAGCGATTAATGGAGTCTGTGGACCTCACATGAATGGTCATATGCTGGCAAAAAAGATTATGCAAATGGGGTACTATTGGTCGACAATGGAGAGTGACTGCTATCAGCATGTCCGTAAATGCCATTTATGCTAAATATATGCCAACAAGATCAATGCTCCACCATCAGAATTGCATAACATGACTACGTCTTGGCATTTTTCACTCTGGGGAATGGACGTCATCGGGCCAATCTCACCTAAAGCTGCAAATGGGCATCGCTTCATCTTAGTGGCCATCGATTACTTCACCAAGTGGGTAGAAGCTGCTTCATATGCCAACGTCACTAAAAGTAATGTCATGAAGTTTGTCAAGAACAACATTGTATGCAGATATGGGCTTCCCAGCGGACTTGTGACTGATAATGCCAAGAATTTCAAAAACGGAGATATGATCAAGATGTGCGAAGATTTCCAAATTACTCATCACAATTCTGTACCCTACAGACCTAAGATGAACGGAACAGTCAAAGCAGCCAACAAGAATATCAAGAAAATTATCGAGAAGATGCAGTCACGTACAAAGATTGGCACGACATGTTGCCTTTTGCACTTCACGCCTATCGAACCTCGTTCAAAGCCTCGACTGAGGCAACTCCATATTCACTGGTCTATGGAATGGAAGCAGTCTTACCTGTAGAGGTCGAGATCCCTTCTCTCCGGATCTTAAAAGAAGCAGAGTTGGATGAAACTGAATGGATTCAAGCTCGATTTGATCAACTAAATCTGATTGAAGAAAAATGACTTGCAGCCATCTGCTACTGACAGATCTATCAACAACGAATAGCTCGTGCCTATAATAAGAAAGTCAAGCCTAAAGATTTCTCACCGGGAAACCTTGTTCTGAAGAAAATTATGCCAATCCAATCAGACCGAACTATGAGGGACCATTCATCGTGAAGAAGGTGATGACGGGAGGAGCTCTGATCCTTACGGAGATGGACGGACAAGTCTTCCCGCAACCGATCAATGCTGACACTGTCAAGAAATACTACGCCTAAGAACTGATCCTTAGATGACAAAAGGCCATCCTTGATATCCTGAACAAACTAACCCTAGTCAACCCTTTTGAGCCATCACGTTCATTTCTTAACCTAAGACTGGGATAAGTCAACAATTCCAAAAAAAAATGACAAAAAAAAAAAAACATCGAAGTACTCCTGGCCCACATGAGGATAAACTGTGAACGGCTAAAAATACAAAAAAAAAGAAGTCAAAAACTCGGACACTTGATCTGAGCTCGACCCAAATCTCCAGCCTAAACAAGTTCGAGAGACGCTGGAAGGAGACACAGATCACCTTTTCAAAACAAAAATAGGCAAACAGGAGCAAGAAAAAGAAGAATAAAATGAAGGCAAACTTACCTCAAACGCGTAAAACCGTAATCTACCCACGCCAAGATGCCTTTCAAAGCTTTAAATCGCTCTCACAAGCACCCAAAGGCCGCACACGTGCTCTGAGTAATCCTAATGACCACGAAGGGTCTAAATCAATTAAATCAGTGAGAAAACGAAGGGGTAAGGAGGAGGATCGCCAAAAGTCGCCAGAGATGAAGAAAAATCGAAGAAAACGGAAGGAAAACCGAAAATGGAAGGGCGCAAGGCTTAAAACGTTTGAAATTCGTACTGGTCCGTGTTACCAGTACGAATAAGACAAAGAATGCGTCATCCGTGTCACTAGCACGGATAAGGGGAAGTTGGTTAGAACCGTGCCTCAAACACGGATGAGATAAGAGTAATGATATCCGTGTTTTAAACACGGGTTAAATCGCTCCAAACGCTATCCGTGCCTCAAGCACAGATCAGTAAAAATCCAAAAATCCAAAAAATCAAATAAAAATCAAAAAATCAAAAATCAAATAAAAATCCAAAAAATCAAAAAATCAAAAATCAAATAAAAATCAAAAAATCAAAAATCAAATAAAAATCCAAAAATCCAAAAAATCAAAAAATCAAAAATCAAATAAAAATCAAAAAAATCCAAAAAATCAAATCAAAAAAATCAAAAAAATCAAAAATCAAATAAAAATCAAAAAACCAAAAGTCAAATAAAAATCGAAAAAATTAAAAAATCAAAAATCAGAAAATTTCAAAAATCCTTGCGAGTTACAATCAATGCCGAATTGCTAAAACACGACTGAAAAATACCCCAACTTCAAAACTCATCCAATCTTCTTCAAATCCAAGGTCTTACACGAGCTCCACGCCATCGAGACCAATGAATCAATAAGGTAACTCTGTCAGACTCCGTGCTTGAGTAACCATTTTCTACAAAAGTCGCCACTTCAATCAGTAATTCAAAGCCGTGTTTTGCAAATTTTATCTGGCCCGTACAAATAGGGGTTTAGTCTATTCTTTGCACGCAATTCCTGTAAAGAAGGGCAGCTGTAGACACCCCAATTTGAACGGGCCCTCATTCGAAAGGGCCCAAAAATAATGTTTTTTCGATAAATTTGGCCAATGGGCCTTGAAGGCCCGAAACATTAAAATTTGACATTTTTGCCAAAATCCAAGCCTCTAACACCTCTCAATGGGTTAGTAGGTCCACCAAAAAGATTCGGCATGCTCCCATCTACACCGCTCCATTTGAAATATCGATTTTCCGACAAAATAGGCCAACGGGCCTCTAAGGCCCAAAACATTAAAAAATGACAATTTTGATTAAATCAATGCCCCTAAGACCACCCAATGGTCTAAGGGACCCATCAAAGGGACTAGACTCATCTCACGTTGTCCCAACCTTCACACTTACATCCAAAAATCGATAACGGACCTAAAAAGCCCGATTTGCCAACACGTGATATTTTTGATCAAATCAATGATTTCAAAAATCCAAAAAAAATTAATAAATTAGAAAATGTGAGACTTGGGACACCTACCCTTCATCTACCTTCCACTGTTCCATCTCCGAATTCGTAAAACACCCTAAACCTATTCAAGGCCCATAGACCCTCAAATCTACAAAAATCAACTTCCCACTTTACCCTTAACCTAAAATTGTTCTCATTTCACCCTAAGCCTAAATTGAAACCATTTGGGTTGAAATACAATCCATTTCCATTCTTTACAAAACTACCCCTAATTTCACTCCAAATTTCATGCTCCCACCTTCTAAAAACCATGTCATTACCCATTCTCTCAACCTTCACCCCATTATACCCCTAAACCTCCTCCAAACATCTATAAATACCTCCCCTCTCATCCCAAAAAGGGTTACCAAGTCTCCCTAAGAAAAAAAAATACTCTCTCTACTCATCCTCACTACTCTCTCATATCATATTCTAAAAAAAAAAGGTTTCCTTCTCAACTCACTAAGGACTCAAGAGAAGTTAAAAGAAGAAAAAAAAAAAAAAAGAACTTGAAGCTTCAAGGTGGGTTCAAAGCACCCACCCCCCTCTCTCTATCCTCTCCTTTTCCTCCTTCTAATGCCCCATTTCTACTCTTTTATTTTTATTTGTTAGACGAGTGGACCCCAAGGCTAAAAGATCATGAGGGTCATTTCCATTAATGAAATGACCCTATGATCAAGCCAAAAATGAACCCCTATCAAGAGTACAAACACTTCCACGTGGCACTTTATTTTTCGATATTTCTTAAAATCAAAATGACCGAATTATGTTGAGGTTACCGCCACTTGGCGGGGAGAAAGGGGTGCCTAACACCTTCCCTTTTCTCCAACCGAACCGCTTACCCGAATCTCTAGGTTCGATCAATCCTTATCCATTGTGAGTCACTAACGTCAAAAATGTCACTTTTTTTACAAAAAATATACATCGGGTGACCATTCACACCCACTTACAACTTGAATGGTGGCGACTCCAAATCATCGTAGATGTGGCCGTCATAATGACGAAAACCACGTATCTACAGCTTATATATAGAACTCATAACCCATTATAAAAAATTTCTTCCATCTTCATTTTCTTTTGGCCTTCTTCCCCAATTAGATTAGGTTTAATTTCTCTGTAATTTTTTGAATTTATTTGAGAGAGTTTGTGTGTAACAATTACTTCATCTATGGAAGGAACCCTCTTCTCTTTTAGTCTTTTTATTTGCCTTGCAATGACCTTAAGCTAGTTTTCTTTCTATTGGAGAGGTGGAGAAGCCTAAAGCAAGTTTCATTTATGTTTACTTAATTGCTTTCCTAGTTTTTTCTATGTTTAATGTTTAATAGGTTCACTTCAAGGTTCATCCAACTCTTGTGGATCAAATCCTTAGATGAACCCTTGCACCCTTTGTGCTAGACTTAAATAGATCATACATAAATTAGATTCAAGATGATTTATACTTGAATTATATATTGGTAGTAAGGATTTATACATTATGGGTGAAGGAATCCTAATTTTAAATATCCCTTTCTTGGTTTTAAAGTTAAATCTTTCAACCTAAGAGACATTAGAAGGATCATAGGTTGAGTTTTCAAAAAAGTTTTGCAACTAAGTAGATCATATTTGTTTCTACTCTAGGTGGATCCATGTCTCCAATGGATTTTTCTATCTTGTTTTAATTTCAATTCTAAGCATTTTAATTTCTAATTTTGGTCATTGAATAACAAAAATAATTATTTTTAATCCTGGTTCGATTAATTTATAATTTGAATTAGAGTTCCTCCCATATGCTTGTGGTTCGAACCGTACTTGCCCTTTGAGTAAGGTAAATTTAATTTACACGAAGTAACCTTACATTGCAACGTACATCTTCACAACACATCAGAGAATAGAGAAAGAGAGAGTGATGAACATGTTTGTTTATAGCACTCGTCTTCATCTTTTCCCAGGAAACTTAAGTCTCGTTGGATTGAAACATTTATCATCTAGGTTGTTCATCAACATGATGTTGTTAAAGTCCTTAATCCAAATGTTGGATCAACTTTTCAAGTCAATGGTCAAAGACTTGAACCTTTTCTCGAGTGTACTCCTTCATAAAATGAAGAAATTATCCTCGTAGAACCAATTTTTCATGATCTAGGACTTGCGTCTAGCTGAAGACGTTAAAATTAACGCTTCTTGGGAAATAAGCCTTGAGTTTTAATTTTCCTTAGATTATTTTTTATTTGCTCAACTTCAGTCGTAAAACCCGTCTCTTTTGTTTTTAGGCCCGCTTCGTGAGGCCCATTTCTCTCAATGAGTGAATTTCAAAGCATATGAAAAGATTCTAACAGAAATACCATAATTGGTCTCATATGTTCAAGGTTAAACACCACTTAACATAAATGAATGGTCTACCTGAATATATGTTTCCACCTTGTTGGCCCACAGCAAATAGTCTCCTATGAGTAGGGACATAATACCCTATGCACCTACACTTTATGTGACTAAACTAAGTACCTCAACACTTTTTTGAAAAAAGAAATGTGATATTGGGGAATTTCTAGGGAATTGGGGAGCCGCCACCTAGTTATAAATTTAAGAACCAAAGATGACTCCAAATTGGAATTAGATCGGTTCACAGGTAAAAGAATGGGCAAGGAGTCAATTTACAGGTTACGGAAAGCATTAGGCACCGCCCGCTCAACTACAGAGTTGGTCTCTACTACAATCCAAGAACATCCTGAGGTCAAAGAAAGAAGACTAAGTCCAAACTAAAGTCTAGAGTCCCTTTAAATGTGGTTGCATCATCATTATTTTATGTCAAAGTCTCAATGTTAATCATTTCTTTGAATCCTTTGTAGAAAACAAATTATTTTGTTGGATTGTTGTTGTGGTGTATAGTAAATAGAAATGTTACACACCCGGTAAAAAAACACATCAATGTTGAAAGGCTTAGAAAGTAATGTGTAAATATCTGAAACACATATGGGCCTTAATATTGGTGTGCCCACAACAAAAACAAATTCTTTGTGAATTTTGGCCTTGAAAACTCGAATTTCTCCATTCTATTTTAGTCACACCTTTGCGAATTAATTAGGAATACTGTGAAAGGTTAGATGTTCCAACAAGATAAAGAAAAAAAAAAAAAAAAGACGATTTTGATAAATTTTAAATTCGAAAACCAGGTTTACCTGGCATGCTTTCTCACCGTGTAGATGCAGTGTTTTAGCAAGATGAATTATCAAAAGTAAATTACCAAAATAATCCAAGATCAACCATGGGTAAGGAACAATACTGAATCTGCCTATATTTTATCACAACAGAAAATGCGGGAATTATACAGGGCATTTACTGCAATTCTAACAATTCTGATGGGGATGTGCACATAACCATAGATGTATCTCCTCGCAATACGAGTAAAAACCATCTACGATTATGTATGCATCTCCACGTCAGAATTGTGAGAATCACACTAATTCCTGTGCCACTCCAGCACGACTCTATCACAAATATTACTAAATCGGTTAATCATCATCACAATAAGATGAATTACCCAACCGGCATCTTAGGCTTAGTTCATGAGATGATCTATTGCTTACCAGAAGTATGGAAACTTACCAAATCTGTTCAAACCTTAACTAAGGCTAAAGAATTTACGAAATTGATCACACCAGATCTTGCCATAGAGGGAAAGTACCAAATCGATTAAATTTTTCCATGGGCAATGAAGAATTACCCAAATGGCCTACACCTTGTTTTAGGCAAAACCAAGATTACCGAATTGGTACAACACTAGTGTGAATCAAAAGGATTACACATCTACTAGCCAATTCAATGTGCAAGAAAATTAGTACTCATTAAATTTCGAATCAAGTCGGTGTATATATGAATTAATATCCAATAAATCTATGAGTTAATTAATGCATTTCAATGTTTAAAAAAAAAATAATAATAAGGCAATGAAATTTTGAACCATTTTAAAACAATGAGTTAACTCGCCACTTGTTAAAACCAGTTTTCAAAATATGCCATGGGATCTCAAAATAGTGAGTCAACTCGCTTATCAATGAATCACATAAAATCTCAATGCACACCTCAAAACAGTCAGTGAACTCATTTAAAAACCAATTTTTGTGCAATATGCTACTCCAAAACAGTGAATCAACTCAACATGCAAACAAGGTGAATTTGTGAGTCAACTTAGCTTGCCAACAAGAAGCCAATGTGGGAATAAGTGAGTTGACTCATTAGTGGCATAACACAATAAATAAGATCATATTTTCCACATTAAACAAGAATGCATTAGTTGTTCCTGCAACGAAGGTTAGTGCAACTGAAGAAACATTCTACTTTCATTCAAGTTATGAAGAAGAAGATCAAGGGAGGTTCAATCTCCGTTTAGTGATTATTATTCCCAACTCAATGCCTTAATTTTAGAGAAAAGAAAACTCCTTCCCTGTTATATGAACAGTTAGCAACCCCTAGACAAAAAAAAAAATTCAATAAAAGAAACAACACTCAACCTGAAATTCGTCTAAACAAAGGCACATGTCCCTTCAAAAGGAAGGAGAGCTTGGACTGTGTTTCTTCAACATTGATTAGCTATACCGAACCCACGTCCGATCAAAGAGGGGGGTGAGGACAAGATGAAAGATGGAAAGAAACTGAAAGGGGGGGGGAGGTAAGGATTGGAAAATCTTGCGAAGATTTTTAGGAGGTTATCCACGCGTGGGGGACTGTGAGACAGTTTTCTTCTCTTGATTTTAGTAAGAGTTCCATGTAAAGAATAGGAAGACTCATATTTACGTCAGTTGTAAGAAGAGCCCACAAAGTGGGTGGGGCACCCCTTCTTCAATGGAGGATATGCAAAGAGGTTTCATAGGACCCAGCAGAATAAAAAAACAGAGATGCAATTTAACCTCAATCATCAACATGTTTCAATCAAGCTAATAGTAATGTTGGGCTTATCATATAAATTTAAGTTCACACATAGTAGTACCATCCACACAAAATTGCCTTCTTCCAGTTTATCTTTATCTTGCCGATTCCAAGGAGGCAAAAATGGCTTCAGACCTCCAATTGAAACATACATATATATTTCCCGGACATCCCGAAAAGCAGTCAGGACCATAGCTGCCTACAGTTGCATGGTTACCTCTCTCTTCGAGAACACTGGGAAGTAACAAAATGGTTCTGATTAGAGACAACTAGTTAAAATATTTTACTGTATCGATTCATATAGTTTCTTAAAATAAACACACTGCTATAGTAACGTGTTTGTAACGAAATTCCCACGAAAACATTATATATTGATGGGTATCGCAAGCACATAAAAGCTCCGTCCTTGCTTTAATTCTCCTTCCAGAAGCCCTTCGTCCTAGAGGATATGTATAAGGGTGATTTAAACATGCCCCCTCTCCTATTGACCTAGGTCTTCTCTGAGAGACAACATACTAAATGCCCTCATCTTCAACCTCTTGCCAAAAATCCTGTTTCTCCACAAAACCAGTTATCTTCAACCTTAGGCTCAAGCTTTTTTCCCTCGTCTCCAACCTTTAGGTTCAATCACCTTCAACCCTAAAGAACGAGATAGGCTCTTTGGAGAAGGGGTTGACAGCTTGACGATGGCAGATTTTCTAGAAGAAAAATCAAGGGTTTTGGTCAGAGGGTGAGGTTGAGGACAAGGGCATTTTGGTTATTTATGTTAGTCTCTCAGAAAAAACCTAGGTCAAGGGCACGTCATTTTGCTAACACGAGATATCGCTAATATTTGACCAAAACGGGAAGTCTCCTAAAATCGACACATCCATAATATATGATTTTGACCCCACGAGTCCAATTGAAGAAAGCCCCCGTCTTAAGTACAATACTATATTATTAATTTTATTTTTGTTTAGGTTTGTTCAAACAAGCTAATAAATTCAAATAAGACGTGAATATAGAATATAAGATGCGAATGGTTGGTTTATGTAATGGAAGAAACACATGCATACATGTATATGTGATATACTAGATATCGACTAGTTATATATGAACTATCCTTGTATATAATTTCCTTAACCATCCCACTGTAAATTTAGATGAGGATTCCAACATAAGTCCTTTCACTTCGTCTGTGGTGAACAAATAAACAAATGAAATCAAGCATATAGAAGAGAAAGAGCAAAGAATTGAAATAATGGTATCAAAGAAAGAAATGGAAGAACTAGAACCTTAGGGATTGATAAAACTCCATGAATAGGAACTAAAAACAAGGTATTGTAATAGTTTTGAATTTTGATGATTCAATTATCTCATTACTTCAATTCGTAGTTCTTAGTTACTTCAACTGGATGGATCTTAGTAATGGAATAAATAATAAGTCATAATTCATTGGTTGATTGCATCATTAACCATTTCTTTATTTTTGTGCAGACATGGATTGTTTTGTGCTCAATACTTTTTAATCATTTATTTAACGATTTTAAAATTACTGGAAATATGGCTAAAATTATGTTTTCAAATTTCAACCAAAACTCTGTGCTAATGGGTAACACTAGAGTAGTGTCATTCAAATACTATTTAAAATTTTAATCCCAAGGTTCGAACTGAATCTAAACCCAAACTTCAATCATAAGTCTGGAATCCCTTTAGATAAAAATCCTATGGCTTCTTTGTGAATCTTACTGTTCACTATTTGAATCATACAATTTGAATCAAAACAAGTGGCACATTTTTTGGGTGATAATATGAATCCTATTCTTGCAATTTTATTTTTTTTAATTCTCCTTCACCCAAAATCTCCTTGAATGAAAAAATACCATGTGTAATGGAGACAAAAGAAGAGAAGTAGAATCTTCTATGATTTGACGATGAACTGATGTGGACAAGAATGAAGATCGACCCAATTATTGTTTTCCTTCTTAACAGATAAGTGGTGATATATGATTTTAATTTTTCTGAATAAAGATCTTTTGTTTGTATGAATTTAGATGCCTTTGTGGCAGAATGGGAGGCTCGCATGAAGTCAAGACCTACCTCGAGAGCAGTAACCCAAACAAAGAAAAAACACAAATTTTGGTATTTTAGAAAGTTAATAATATGTTATATATAGATTAGAAAGTTACTTTTCAATATTTTAGAAGGTTTCTAAGTTGTTATGATGAAGTTATCTATATAAAAGGAGCTTCAAAAACGAAATTCAATCAATTAAAAAACATATCAATTCAATTTTCTCTTATAAATTTTATAGTTCTTTTCCTCATTTTCTTCACAAGCTATTGCCTGATAATTAATTGAATCTATTGATTCAAACTGGTTTGAACACTATCTTTTAATTCCTTTCGAATTTATTGATTAACACGCTTCCGATACGTCAATAGGCGATCTCCTTGTCTCAAACCACAAGAACTCCCAGTAAGTATCGATTGAGCTACCGTTAACCGAAACTGTGAATGTTGCAGATGATGCACATTTCACTATCGCCTGATAGGCAAGAATAAGACGACTAACCCCGTGATCGTAGGAAGTTTATTATAGTCGACCGACTGACCTCCGTAAAAAAGGTTCATATGATCATGAAACCCTAGTCAACGGCCAACTTGAGCCAGGAAAAGGACTATTCAAGGATGGTCAGGCCGACCACAGAATCAGGTTACAACAGTGCAATTCCTTACCGGTTAAACCTTGGAATCCCCGACTGAGGCATAATTCAATCGTGATCCCCATAACTCTTATCAAATACACCACCGCGTTTGTATTAGTTATTTTCTTTGGATGTTATTGGTTGAGATCTTTTGTGATGGAAAGAGGACATAAAACCAGGGATTTATAAAGCTAATCACGTTGCATCACATGTAGAGTACACTAGTTGAGACGAATACTATGACCACATCCAACAAATGCACTTGTGCTTGAAAGACCCAAACAAATGATCCTAAAGCTGAACTACAATGTATTGATAGATATATCACATAACTATATGTGCTCCTCGACATGTTTATTTACCTTATGCTGTATGCAACTGTTATGTTTGGAAATCTAAGTACTATACAACTTTGGTTCAATGTATATTAGCATATCCTAACATAAATCTAAGAAAGAAAATCAGTGAGTAGCTGAAAAACAAACAACTCAAAAAGAACGTCATAAATGAACAGATACATGCACACATAGAAGCATTCGAAGATGGAATTCGTTTCTAGTTCTGGGGGAATTGCAGCTGCCAAACAAGATCAGTTGTTGGATAAAAATCAATGGAGGCCCGTTGCTAAACAAATCCCACCATAATGGATGCTAGGCATTATATAGAGAAAGAATCTAAAATGTTCAATCATTTATTCCTGAGGAGCTGATGGATGTACCTTAGTTTTAAGGTCCAAAAGATTTGATTTACTCCTTCATTCAATATAGAATTTTTGTGCGAAGGGCTGGAGATGCTTCCCAGATGACTCCCTCATCTCACATCCGAGCTCAACTTCCATCAGTCGGTGGTTTTCCTTAGAGCGACTCATTGAGAAGGATACAGTCATTTCATCCCCTTCTCTAACCCGAAGAGGGGGATGCAAGAGGAATACCTGTCCAAATCTAAACATAAGAAAACAAGAACGATCTACATAGTGGACAATTTGATATCCAACATACAATTCTAGAGGGGATAACATTTAACCAGCCATCTTCCATAAAAGGGTTTCGCCCTTTCTGACTATTTTCCTCCTTTTTATAGGTGGACTATTTTTGTCTTTATAGAGTATGCAAGGGAAATCTAAGCATTCATTGTGTTGACCTTAAGGATGGTCCAAGAACAGCATATCAGTAGATGAGTTGAGTGCACAGGGATGCGGGACACACCATTTGATGGATGCCACAACTCCGAACTCCCTCATTTAAAATCTCTTATACCCAAAATATACCCGACTGGATGATCATAAATTCATATCCATCCATTATTGATTTCTTTCCTAGGATCACCATAGTTCAGACTATCTATAAGGAATAGATGATTGATCATATTCATACAATGATCCAATTAGGTGGAATTTGGTATAGAAGACTTTCTAGTGAGATTCATTGAATGTGGATCCCACCCACAGCGAGTGTGCCGTGTGTGCACACCTGTATGCCATTGATGGACCATCAACCTGTTTACATAGTGGAACCATACAAGGCCAGGAAAGAAAATTGGTGCTTGGCATCAAGTGCATACCTGTTGACCCCAATGTGTACCATTTTCCATGCTAGGAGCAGTTGTTAACTCAATCTCGTGTCTAGCTGGATTGTCCGAGCTTCCCTGGGGAATCAACCAAAAACGAAAAACAAAAATCAAAGGTATTCTATTTTGTAGGCAGATATGCCTATGATGCAGTATGCCAAATATTATTTTGAAAGCCAACATACTCGAAAATGAACATCAAACCATCCAGCAAATCCACAGAGCCTTGTCTTCTCTACTTTAATGGATGATGAAAAGTTTGCTTTAATATTAAGGATGTCATCAACAGAGGCTGTCAAACAATCAATTTCTTTGATTATAGCAGGCATCCCTATAATTTGATGTGGATGAAGATTGTTCCAAATTGATGTCTGCAAAAAATTAATAGTGAGTTCTTTAACAAATACAAGAAAAGTGTAAAGGAGCACGCAATGGTAAGACACAAACAAAAGCATTAGGTGTTTCTTAATGCAGCAATATGGAGGGTTGTGGTCATGTTGGCATAAATTTTCACAAGACCACAACTTAGTGGATGATGAGGATCATCCGACAGGTAAAATTTGTGGCTACAAAATAATCCAAGAGTTGGTCCATAGAATGAATGGCAGATGTAACTTGGAGTTTTCGTGATCCACGGCATTGTGAAATGGTACCTTTAAACGAATGGTAACAAAAAATAATGGAATGAGATTGGATTATGTGATGAGCTGCTTTTAACAAAAATGAGAAACTAATGGAATTTGCACATCAACCTGAAAAGGATTCATAGGCTTGGAGATAAAGAAGCTTACATTAAGTGATACAAGAAAAAATCTTAATTGAGCGTATTGATAATTGGCAATGAACAACAATAACAAACAAAGAATGCTAATTTGCACAAAAACACTGAAAAGTTTAAACAATTATTCATGAATGTAAACAATGAGCATTTCCTGGGAAGGAATTATTCAAAACTAGAACTATGCGGGAATACCATAGAAACCACAGGTTCTAAAATAAATAGGACCAAATAAAACTCTTTAATAAGGAAACTCCTAGGAATGAGACGCTAATTAAGAATGATGAGCAAAAAAATTATCCCAAAGAGACCACTTATGTTATTTAGGTTCTATTATACCTAGAGAGAGAGAGGGAGAGAGAGATTGATGAGGATGTAACTTATAGAAATAGTATTGGAAGAGAATGAGCATTTCTAGAGTTTTATTTGATTGACTGATTGACATGCACCAATCAACTTAGAACAAATACAAAACTTTAATCAGACCAGCCATGCTTTTATGGAATTGATTGTTGGGAAGTAAAAAATGAGCATATTCTAAGGATTTTAGATGCAGCAACAACAGAAGGTAAAAAGATAATAAAAAAAAAGTGATTGAAATGGCTGAAGAATGCATAAACAAGGCCAAAAACACTAGTGAGAATGAAGTGTTTTGACACAAGAAGAATGTTTTAAAAAGGCTAGAGGAAATCTGAAATTGTCGTGAATGGAGGGTACTCATAAAGGATCATGCATTGGCTGAAGATATGGCTCAAGATAGTGTTGAGTGGCAGAATATGATTAACGTTGTCGATCCCAAATTTAAAATAAGACAAAATATGATTATAATAATAATGTTAATGATTAGCGTAACAGATGATGGGGATCGAGCAAAACTTACTCAGTACATTTTATAATGACCCGAAACATTATTGCGTATCTTAAGGAAGTATTTGCACACAATGTATATGTAAACATTAAATTTTGATAGCTAGTTGTTCTCGATAAAAGGGTCATACTTTTGATCTGTATCAAAAAATTATTCACAATGGTATTTGGGAATGCTAAAATCGGATTGATAAATATATAGATATTAGCAAATGAATAAAAGGTTGAGATTTGACACATGTCAATTTGAATCAAGTCAAGAAAATAACCATAGGATATCTATATAATATAATGTTAATATTCTTATAATCTTTAAAATTAAAATTTAGAAGAAAAAAAATTAGGAAATATATTAATACAAAGACTAAACAACAAACTTGATGTTGAAAAGCTTTTCTGCAGATGAAATATATCTCTTCCTTTCTACTTTCTACTTCTACTCATTATCTTCACTCGTCACTTTATCTAACTCATGAGAAATGGAAAATAGGGTGAGATCCAAACCAGTCCAAGAGATTTGAAAGACTAGCAAGAAAAGCATCAATAAGACTAGTGAGCAAGGCTGAAATTTGAATTACTAAATCAGTGAGGAGTTAAGAAACAAAGAATTAGCTTTTGCTCAATCAGAAGAAAAAAAAAGAGAGGTTGGGGCTGGCACTTCTATATGATAGTCTAAGGAATTTTTTAAAAGAAAAATATTTATGTTTTATTAATATCTAAAAGTAGTGTTGTTTCTAGTGGTCCAAAAAGCATGCATATGTTTTTCCCAAATTCTAGTATGTACGTGCCATACTTCTTTACTCTAGTCATAGAGATTTTCTAATTCCTTTTAAATGTACAAATTCAAATTTTCTTAGGTTGAAAAATACTTTAAAAGTATGCATGATTTTTAGAATTGATTTCAAATGGTTTTACATATGATATGTATGGCTGATTTCGAATGGATATTAAATTCTTTACATATGATTTGGAATAAATTAGATTAGTGAGCAACTTTCACATCATCTCTTTAGTTTTGGAAATTTTAAGAAAAAAATTGAAGGTTATTTCAACATTCAATTATGTTAGGTTTTTGAAAATGTTTATTAGTGTAAGAACCTTACATCTATGAAATCTTAGTTGAAATTTTGTTGTGTTTAGTGTGTTTGTTAAATTTCTTTTAGTTGTCATTTCTTCAAATTCATAGATTTTGAAATTATTAAGTTGTATAAAGAAGAGGATAAATTTGATTAGGAAGTTGCATTGGATATACAACGGGGCATTTATTTGAGTAAAGATGGAGAACGGGTTCTCAATTGTGTGCGTGCCGCTAGGATACCCAATTAGAATGTGAGAATGCTTTGACTAATATCGTGTAAGGCATGAACTATTAGACATGCTTCGATCCAAGGATGGTGTAAGACACAAACGAGTGAAAGAGGAAAAATGCTTCAACTGGTTGTTGTGTAAGTCACGAAGAAGAGAAATGCTCTGGTTGTCGTGTAAGACACGATAGGAAAAAAGAAAGAGGATGTGTTTGTTGAGTGTTGTGTTATCTGCCTCCACTCATGGGTGTCACGTGCTCACATATCGTGCCCCAGTTCGACCCATGAACCTTTTATATTCATAGTTGCACCTTCCCCATCAGATCGGTCTTTTGGGGTAAATGGTTGTCAACATGGTATATGTTATTGTTTAGAAGAGAGAAATTTAGAGGAGAAGCATTAAGAGAGACTCCATAGAAAATTTTATTCTATGAGCCTCCTCTCTTATATTTATATAAGAGAATTAGGGCTATACTAAGTGGGATGTGTGAAACTGGAAAAGACCAGTTTGCCCCCACACATCCTATACATACCAATAACACTCCACCTCAAGTTGGAAAGTCCAACTTGGAACAAAAAACTAAAAGAAATAAACTAAAGAAACTATAGAAAATAAACAACTATAGAAAAGAAAATAAAAGAAAAAAAAATAACACTCCCCCCTCAAGTTAGAGCATAAATATCAAGTAAATCCAGCTTGGAGAAAATAAGACTGAAGCGACTACAGTTAAGTGCCTTAGTGAATATATTTACCAACTAATCTTCAGACTTCACGAACGGTGTACTAATTTCCCCACATAAAACCTTGTCTCTAATAAAGTGACAATTTGTCTCAATGTACTTTATTCGCTCATGAAACACTGGATTGGAAGCAATATGAATTGCAGTTTGATTATCACAATACAATCGCATAGGAGTAGTTATCTTAACACCCAATTCTCCGAGAAAATTCTTAACTCATGTCAATTTACATGTCAAAAGAGTCATTGCTCTATATTCTACCTTTGCACTAGACCTTGCAACCACATTTTTCTTCTTACTTCTCTAGAAAACCAAATTTCCTCCCAAGAAAGTGCAATACCCAAATGTAGACCTCCCATCAGATGAAGAACCAGCTCAGTCAGCATCACAATACCCCTCTAAGTTCAAATGATCTTTGGACTTATACCTCACCACGTCTTGGAAATCGTTTAAGAAATCAAAGGATCTGAACAACAACGTCCCAATGTGGAACCTTTGGCGTTTCCATAAACTGACTCACTACACTTCAAAAGAAATATCTATATTTTCTTCTGTAATAATCAAATAATTGAGTTTACCAACTAGTTTTCTATATTTTCCTTGATCATCAAACAACTCTCCAATGTCTATTATCAACTTTGAATTAGGGTCCATTGGGGTGTCCATAGGTTTACTTCCCAACATACATGTCTCATCAAGCAAATCAAGAACATACTTTCTTTGAGCTAGGTTAATACCATTCTTAGATCTTGCAACTTCGATCCCTAAGAAATAACGCAACTTACCAAGATCTTTTGTTTGAAACTGTCTGAAGAAAGGCTTTCAGCTCTTCTATTCGATTAGTGTCACCACCTGTGATGACTATATCATCAACGTAAACTACCAGAATGATAGTCCCTGAAAAACTGAAGCGAACAAACACAGAATGATCTGTCTGACACTGTTTCAACCCAAATTGAACTACTACCTCACTGAATCTCCCAAACCAAGCTCGTGGAAACTGTTAAACTGTTTTAGGCCATAAATGGCAATTTTCAACTTACACACCATGTCAGACTCCCCCTAAGCAACAAAACCAGGAGGTTGCTCCATATACACGTCCTCCAAATCTAACATCCAGCTGACCTTAGGGCCATCAAAAGTGGGCAGCAAGGGAGATGACAATACGAATAGAAGTCATTTTTGCCACAGGAGAAAAAGTTTCTGAGTAGTCCACACCATAAGTCTGAGTATAGCCTTTGGCCATAAGGAGGGTCTTCAACTGCTCAACATACCCATCAAGCAAATACTTCACCGCATACACCCAACGACAACCAACAGTGCGCATACCAATAGGTAAGGACACTAACTCCCAAACACCATTGTGATGAAGAGTATCCATCTCAACCTCCATAGCATGTCTCCAACTTGAATGAGACAAAGCATCCTATACACTATTAGGAATAGACACAAAAGAAAGAGTAGAAACAAAACCACAATACGAAGAAGACAAATGAGATAAAGAAACAAACTTAGAAATGGGATGCTTAGTACAATGACGAGTACCTTTCCTTTGTACAATAGAAAGATCAAAATCAGAAGTACTACATACTTGATCTGCAGACTATGAAAACGATGGTAAGGTGTCTACATCTGGAGGAGGATGGGGATCTAAAGTTGTCAATTGCTTTCTGCGAACATAAGTGAGAGGAAATGGAATAGTGGGAGATAAATCAGTCATAGGAAGAGGAAGAGCAAACAAAATATCATCATATTGTACTGGATCTGTAAAACATGACACAGAATAAAAAAATGTAACATCTGTACTGACACAAACACGACGGACTAAAGGATTATACCAACGATAACCTTTCTGGGTACAAGAGTAACCTAGAAATACACACTTCACCAAACGTAGATCAAACTTATCAAAACCAAGAGACGACTGATGAACAAACGAGACACAACCAAAGGTCCGTAGAGGTAAGGAAAATAAAGGAAACAAAACAGAATGAGGAGACTGACCATCAAGAACAAACATAGGCATACGATTAATCAAATAACATGTAAGAATCACATCCCCCGGTAAGGTTTGGGAACTTGTATCTGGAACATCAGAGAACATGCAACTTCAAGAAGATGCTGATTTTTACGTACAACAACACCATTTTGTTGAGGGGTGCATGTACAAGAAGTTTAATGAATAATACCAAAGGATGAAAGATAGTCATTCAAAGGTCCATAATCATATTCTTTAGCATTATCACTACGAAACAACTTGATTTGCACATCAAACTTAGTTTGAATTTCAGTATGAAATAATTTAACAATAGAAAATAACTCAGAACGATCTTTCATTAAATAAAGCCATGTCATTCTTAAAAATCATCTACAAAAGTAACAAAATACCGAAACCCACAACGGGAAACCTTCCTACAAGGACCCAGATATCATAATGAATTAGATTAAATTGACTCAATACTCTAATAACAAACCTGGATGAATAAGAAACACGACGATGTTTAGCTAACTAACATGACTCACAATCTAAAACAGAAATATGACTCAAAATGGGAACTATGTTTTTTAAAGAGCGGAGTAAAGGATGACCAAGTCAACAATGCCATTATTGCAAAGTGATTGTGGTATGAAGAGCAGGCAAACCTTCACTACCATCCAAATAATAAAGATCTCCAGATTCATATCCCCCACCAATCGTCCTATTTGTCTTTAGATTTTGAAAAACACAATATGAGAGCTAAAACGTCACGGAACAATGAAGAGATAAGAGTAACTTACTGATGGACATTAAACTAAAAGAAAATTTAGGGACATATGGTACAGAAGATAAAGAAATAGTAGAATAGGGAACGACATTTCCAATACAAGAAACCCTAGAAGTAGTACCATCAGCAAGAGTGACAAATTGAGACGAAGAGGAAGAATGTTGAATGGATGAAAACACACCAGATGACCCAATCATGTGATTTAACGCCTCTGAATCAATGACCCATGGGGATGAAGATAAAACAAGACAGGATATACCTGAGTGAGCTAGAGTCGCAGTGTTGGTGGACGAGGCACCAAGTTTAAGGAGGATAAAATAACTTGGAATACTCATCACGAGAGAGATAGCAATCATATTTGCATGCGAAACCACCACCATTAATGTCACTAGAAATAGCCTGATTGGCCCAGTTTGTGGGCTGACCATGTAAATCCCAATAAAAATCACAGAATGACCATCAAGTTCACAATGGGTACACTTCTTGGGTGTACCATGACCACGACCCCCACTAAATCACGACTCCCTACACGGCCTCCACCACGGTTACCACGAAACCCAAGACCACGGCCAACCACAACCACGATCTGTACTTCCAAAACCAGTCAATGTTGATCGGTTAGATTTAGACACCGATGATGTAGCACCAGAACCACCAACAGAGCTCTTTGAAGGCGACAAAAAACTTCAATAAGTGAAGGCAACTCTTTACTAATCAAAATTTGAGATTCAATATAATTATACTCAAATTTCAAACTAGAAAGAAAACAAACAACATCCATCTCTTCTTGTTTTCGATGTA
Source organism: Akebia trifoliata (assembly GCF_017979445.1). NCBI lineage: Eukaryota > Viridiplantae > Streptophyta > Magnoliopsida > Ranunculales > Lardizabalaceae > Akebia > Akebia trifoliata. Next base: position 14,531,896 of record NC_141386.1, read on the forward strand.
GTACGACCAAATCAATAGTAAGGGGTTGATATACACTGAGCTCGTTCCGTATATTTTGAAGACGAGAGTAATATGTTGGTAAACTTTGGTCACCTTGCTGAACAGAAAAAAATTATTTAGCCAACTAATAAATCCGAGAAATATTATTCGCTCCAGAATACATCTTTCTAACATGAATCCAAATCTCCTTGGCAGAAGATAGGAACATCAAATTGATACCAATGGTGGAATCTATACAATTCTACAACCACGTCATAATCTAAACATTTTTCCAAACCCACTCAAAGTAGTGAGGATCATCAATCTTAGGAGGATAATCTTGCAAATACTTCAATTTTCCCTTGACAGTAAGGAACACCTCGACAGATTTCGACCAAAGGATAAAATTATCTCCATTTAATTTGATTGAGGTTATCTGAAGATTAAAGAACTTAGGAGGAGATAGAACGTTGGACTTCATCTTTATCAGAAATCACTCTACAATAAATAAATCGTACCAAATAAATCAGATCTGAAATACCAATTAGATCTGATTATATATATGTATATATATATATATAGCAAATCTGATTCACAAACCAGATCGCAATAACTAGATCTGATCGAATATGGTCTATGTACTTACAGATCAAATCACAAATGGCTAAAGTCTTTTTTTTTTTTTTTTGACAAATCACGGATATTCAGAAAGTAGATCTAAACCTCCTAGAGAAAAACACACCACCAAACCACAACTTGCACCACTAAACTACAAAACACCAACTTCAAACATACCCACATGCTGTGAGTATTCACCAACTAGAAGTTAAAACTCTAGATTGTACTCGGAAGCCTAAGATTTTAATACCAAGTAGATTGAAGAAGAAAAAAAAAAAAAGGAAATAGGAAGAGAAGAGTAGGTTCTCAAACTTCAAGATCTAAACCTTGCTTTGATACCATGTTATTGTTTACAAAAGAAAGAGAAATTTAGAAGAGAAGCATTGAGAGAGACTCAATAGAAAAACTTATTCTATGAGCCTCCTCTCTTATATTTATATAAAAGAATTAGAGCTACATTAAGTGGGACGTGTGAAACTGGAAAAGACCAGTTTGCCCCCACACGTCCTATACATACCAATAACAATATCAAAGTGCTAGGTTTGTATAGATCACAGGTGTAAGTCTCCTTGAGGGAAATTTCCACCCTTATGAGTGAAGGGGAGTGTTAAGTGTTGTGTTATCCGTCTCCGCTCTCAAGTGTCGCGTGCTCACGTATCGTGCCTACCTACAAAGATAACTTGCATCACTTCTAGAGGGACACATTATTCAAGGATAACAATTGTGATGTTGATTTCTTATGTAACTGGGATGCATAAGAACACATCACAACAAAAATCTAGGAAATTCCTCTCTATATTTAGTAGAAAGAACAAGATGTAAAGATAATTGCATAAATGATAGAGTTTACGAAGGATCACACGCACGCCAAATTGGCAAAAACGAAGATGGCTAGTTAACAATCACTAATGGTCTAAAGTAGTAATGAAAGAATGACCAACTTAATTGGCCCGTTTCTTAAGGTGTTAGTCAATGGCCAACCTGAAATGAGCCAGGAAATCAATTACCCAAAGATAACAGAGACTAGCCATAGAATCAAGAACTAACGATAGGGTTCCACACCAGTGAAGCATTAGATCAATCATATCTTGACTAAGATGTTTACATCAGTCGTGACCCTTAATTCTCTGTTACTGTACTCTGTCATTGGATGCTTGTTATACCATGAATCGTTGATGTTTTCAGACATTTTAGAATTGTTTTAGTTATTTACTCTGCCTTATGATTTCAATATCTAAGCGCTTCTAGTTATATTTTGATTATTAAAAAAATCACACGATTTACCAATGCCTAAAATGGTTAACCTACAACTAGGAGACTATTATTTAGAATTGTAAGATTTCTTGCTGGATAACTTCTTTATTACTCACCTTACGGAACACCAATTTCAGGCTTACCTATTTTGGATTACTCTTCTTAAAAAGCCCAATTCCAACCTTCCAAGGATAAAGGCAAAATAGATAAGGAGTTCAAGCTTCTAGGAGAGAAGTATAGGTATTACTGCTAAGTCATGAGACTAGAGTTAGGTTAGAAACATTTTAGAGATGTCTTTGTATATGTGGACACGATACGTGTCGCTATTGTTTATGTATATATGTCAGGTATGTGACGATGTTTGAGGACATGTGTTTGTTTTCAATTCTTTTTGGCAGTGATCAAGTATGACATATGGTTCTGTTATTTAAATTACTTTAAGTGTGTTATTTAATTATAATTGTCAGAATTTTGTGTCTTATACATGATTATCATGCCTCTAGATTCAACTTGGGAATCATAGGGATTTAGGTTGAGTTTTTGGGTCATGACACATTCAGTTAAGATACTCTGTTTTAAAAGGCATTTGAGGCTTATGTCTTAAGGCTCGCATCGAAAAGAGGCCTAATCAAAATGCCTTGCACCTTATAAAAAGCTTTTAAGCTCGTCAAACATATCACTCATCTATTGAGGCTTTGATTAAGGCAATCCTAATGCCTTCAACACCTTTCTAAGCCTCACAAGGGAAGAGCATCAATTATGTGCATACAATGGTATGCACATAACTTATAAGCTTGCATCGGAAAGAGGCCTAATCAAAATGCCTTGCACCTTATAAAAAGCATATAAGCTCGTGAGACGTATCACTCATCTATTGAGGCTTATCCTAATGCCTTCAACACCTTTCTAAGCCTCACAAGGGAAGGGCGTCAGTTATATGCATACGAAGGTATGGCAACTGGCAACTTGTAGCATGAATGGCTCAATTTCCTTTTTTTTTATTTTTTGGTTCCCATCCTAATACTTGATCAACTAAGACAAATTACATTAAATAACATCAACAAAAGATATATCCCTTGCCCTCATATGAAGTTGATCAAAGTTTTTTTCATATTTTTTGTCAAACTACTCTTATTTAATAAATTTATCCCATTATTAATTTTTTTTAATATTAGTAACCAATATAAAAAGGTATACTCTCATCGATGTTCCTCATCCCATGCCTTACTGTTTAAAAACATTAGGCAAAACAGGAAGCTGGCTTGAAATGTTGACTTTCACAACCATGAGAATGAATATTTCTTAGGATAAAATGTCGATCCACCTCAACATTCATACTGTTGACCAAGCATTTGTCCCAAAAGGTTAAACCTTGTTGCTTGTGACTAGAAAACTAGCACCAACTAAATAGCTTCCTTACTTGGCTTAGTTCTCTTTAGCTGTTAATACTGCCCTTGTAGCATGTAAAACCCCGAATTTTCAATTCGTATCTCGAGGAAAAAATAAATAGTGGAATTTTAAAAAAATCTTGAAAGTGAGACTTAGGAGTAAAACTTTAGGATGTTTCTGATCATTTTTAATGGAATCTGATCTCACCATTGAATTCAAAATGATCGAAAAACATACTTTAGCCTGTAAGCACGCTCAAATGCGAGTCCGAATATAAAAGTTGCAAAATCCTCGATTACTGAGTCGGACCAGGCTAAAATAGTGACTTTTAGCTAGAGCAAGAATTATTAAGATTCGATTACACCATTGGATTTGTAACGAAAAATTATTGAACGTGGACTATTTATTTGTCATTTTTGGAGACCAGAAAGTCTAATTATCGTCAAAAATGAAAACGACATCAACTTTAGGGGTCAGCTCAGGCCAAAAATGTAAATTTTTGTTATAGATAAAATTTGTAGAAATTGACCACACCAATAGGCGAAATACCGATTTCGTCCCAAATTTTATATAAATAAAATTTTAATAATTGTTTTACACTTCGTCTTCTCCAACCCATCCAACAGCCAACGCGTTATATAAAAAAAATATTGTTTTTTTTTTAAACTTCCACCTCAGATCTCTCGCAAGCGGCTCGTCGTCGATGACCGACACAAAAGGGAGAAACATCCGCAGCCTCAACATCTACAAAACCCACCCGACCTTTTTTCGTTTCACTTTCTTTTTCACCCAATATCGTCAAAAATCAACCGTATTTATATACAGAGATTTCAAAACTTCGACCTCGGATTTCATCCGTTTCGAGGTCAAACCGTCCTCCGCCGCAGAAGGGAGAAAGGACGACGACATCGAGATCTTCAAAATCACCGGGCCGATTTCGAAAATCAGCCATATCGAAGTACTAGTTACCTCGATTTCCGTGCGTTCACCTTGATTTCCGCGCATGTGTTTCAATTCCTTCGCATAGAGATTGTAAGGAACTCTCAATTTCTATTAGTAATCGTAGATTGTGAAAATTGCATTTAGGATTTTATCGGAAAAATTTTGGAAATACATAACGTATTCGTGCCATCCCGAACAGACAAGACTAGCGATTGAAAGTGAGAGATGGTACAAGACTTACCATGATTGCAAGGCGCACCATTAAATCCAAGAAATTATGGAGCGTTGGACTTCTTCGCAATAGACAAACACTACTCCACCTCAAGGACCACTACCACAGGTCATGCCTTAGAAGAATGAGAGAATTCCTCAGCCCAAAGGACAGGTAAATCCAATGATGTGGTTGTAGAATTTCCAACGATTACGTCCACTGAGATTTGGGGGCTTTTCCAATCTAGTTGAAGTCAATGAGTGGATTTTAAAGACCTGAAAGGTTTTGAGTGCCATGCAGTGCCCGAGAAATCAATGGATGACAGTGACTACCTTCCAATTGGACGGGGAGGCTAGTCATAACGTTTTGAAAGGAATGTATTGAGCGATAGATCGTTTGAGTGGGTAGACCTCGAGAAGATGTTTGTTGATAGATTATATTTGAGACTGCTCAAGAATTCAAGTACTAGGAGTTTTTGAGATTAGTGCAGGGTAATCTATCACTTACAAACTATGATATGATGTTCATTAGATTGTCACGATATGCGCCCGAGCTTATTTTGACAGATTTGCAGAAGGCCTGTAGATTTTTCAGAAAACTATAACCCTACCTAAGGGCTAGGAGGTCAATGATTGAGACTACCAATTATAGAGATACGATGAATCGAGCTTAGAGGGTAGAACGACGAAAGATAGAGTTACAGACCTCTAGAGGGTAAATTAGTCGACTTTAAACTTCTTTTCCTCCCAGATAAGATTCGGGCAAGAGGTCGATGTATTCGAGGCCAATCTCCTCCAAATCAATGTATCCACAATATAGAACTCCTCCACTATCAAGTTGTACAGTTCCCCAATCGCCGAGTTATAGAGTAATTGGAGCTCCAATGATGCCAACAGGGCCAAAGGAACCAACCAGGCAGGTTCAGAACATGTACGCTCCAATTTACCAACTGCCTACTCTAGAGAAATCTACGAAGACAAGATCATTAACATGTACGCGTGTGGGCAGGTGGGACACATTATTTACTCCAACAGCTCAAAAAGGCTAACTACAGCTAATAGTTAATAGGTTAAAGTGCAGATAAGACAAAGAACATCTAAACAGCTCATACAGTTACTAGAATAAAATAAGAAATACTGCTTCCTAAGAGACGAGAACTCATAACTCAGGCTTATTAGCTTAGTTAGTGCATAGTATAAGTAGGCAACGTAAAGGAAAGTCGTATTGACACTAGTAGATAAGCAGGTGTTTCTTGTATATCCTTCATGTCGAGATCTACTTTCTCGAATATCAACATAGGGAGTCGCATATCTTTCTTTTCGATTGAAGATGGTTTAACTTTGGGAGGCCTAACGACTGAACTATTAGATGAAGCAGCTCTTACTTTACGACTTCTTGAATCGATTCTCCTCCTTTAAAAAGATAGATCATCCTTTTCCTTTCATCTTTCTATCATCGGTGTCGGCTCTAACTCTTCTTTTGCCTTCTCCTTTCACGATCACCTTCCAGTAAAGGAATTCATTATTATCGTTCTCGTTACGTGATCAATGCCTTCTACAGACAAGCGCTCAATTCAAAACTTCGATCGTGGCTCCTTTTCACTCCTCGAAACGAAAGCGCTATAAGTAAAAATTATAACTTCGTAGAAGCAACGGCTACCACCTGCTTGTGCCCACATCCATCCTAAAGAGAGAAGGTCTGCAATCAAGACATACCCTTCTTATAAGGTAAGGTCCACTTGTTTATATGAGCAATTTTTAGATGAGAAGAAAAAAAAAAACATACGCGTGGTCCGGTTAAATATTGGTTTTTCCTAGGCGAGTCATAAAAGGCCATTAGTTATACGGTAAGACTATGCATTAAGGAGTAAAATTCATGCAAGTAGGGGTAAAACATAATAGATGGTGTAATTGGTGAGAGAAGTAAATATAAAGAATAAAGAAGATTTGAAGGAATTGTTGTTGATAGATATTAGTAAGGAAGTGATATAAGGTGAATTGATTGTTATCTTAGGGTTGTACAAATAATGGTTTGGTTAGAGTATGAGTTTGAATTAGAGTGATTAATTAATGAATGTGTCGGGTTGACGGAATATGGGAGACATAAGTCTACGAGTTATAAATGAGATTGACTTGGGACTAAAAATAGATGGTAATCGAAAATAGGTGTTGTTTATTATACATGTCGTGTTAGTGGAATCGCGACAAGCTCGATAAAGTATGATTTCAATTTCGAGGACGAAATTTTTATCAAGGAGGGAGAATGTAAAACCCTGAATTTTCAATTCGTATCTCGAGAAAAAAAATAGTGGAATTTTAAGAAAATCTTGAAAGTAAGACTTAGGGGTAAAACTTTAGGATGTTTCTGATCATTTTTAATGGAATCTGATCTCACCATTGGATTCAAAATGATCGAAAAACATACTTTAGCCTGTAAGCACGCTCAAATGCGAGTCCGAATATAAAAATTACAAAATCCTCGATTACCGAGTCGGACCAGGCTAAAATAGTGACTTTTAGCTAGAGCAAGAATTATTAAGATTCGATTACACCATTGGATTCGTAACGAAAAATTATTAAACGTGGACTATTTATTTGTCATTTTTGGAGACCAGAAAGTCTAATTATCATCAAAAACGAAAACGACACCAATTTTAAGGGTCACCTCATGCCAAAAAAGTAAATTTTTGTTAGAGATAAAATTTGTAGAAATTGACCACACCATTAGATCCGGAACGAAAAATTAGGCGAAATAGAGTATTCATTCGACATTTTTGGAGTCTGGACGGTCAAGTTATTGTCGATCAAAACAATAGGCGAAATACCGATTTCGTCCCAAATTTTATATAAATAAAATTTTAATAATTTTTTTACACTTCGTCTTCTCCAACCATCCAACAGCCAACGCGTTATATAAAAAAAAATATTTTTTTTTAAAACTTCCACCTCAAATCTCTCGCAAACAGCTAGCCGTCGATGACCGACGCAGAAGGAAGAAACGTCCGCAGCCTCGACATCTACAAAACCCACCCAACCTTTTTTCGTTTCACTTTCTTTTTCACCCGATATCGTCAAAAATCAACTGTATTTATATACGGAGATTTCGAAACTTCGACCTCGGATTTCATCCGTTTCGGGGTCAAACCGTCCTCCGCCGCAGAAGGGAGAAAGGACGACGACATCGAAATCTTCAAAATCACCAGGCCGGTTTCGAAAATCAGCCATATCGAAGTAAGAGTTACCTCGATTTCTGCGCCGTTCGTCTCGATTTCCGCGCACGTGTTTCAATTCCTTCGCATAGAGATTGTAAGGAACTCTCAATTTCTATTAGTAATCGTAGATTGTGAAAATTGCATTTAGGATTTTATCGGAAAAATTTTAATGTATTTCCAAAATATAATATTCTTTTGTTATTTAAAAATTCACGCCTGAAATTGCATGTTTGATATGTTTAATTGTATTTTTTAACAAATTATACGTGGGTAGGGTATTTTAACAGGTTATTTCCATCAATTGGGTCTTGTGCACTGCTCTGACCCCGTTTTGATATAAAATTTGTATTCTTTTTCAATATTATTGATAAAAATAAATTCTATAGTTGGAAAATGTGATTTAATATTCAATGAACTCATATTGAGTTGATGAATATCAGAAAATGGATATTTTATTGAAGAGATTGAAAACTGTAAAAAAAATCGGAAAAAGGGGAAAAAGGGTATGAAAACTGTAAAATATCAGAATCACACACGAGGGGTGATGTTTGCATTTTACATTGTTGTGTTGTGTGTAAGTTGGTGAACGGGTATCCAGGGATAATATTACTGGTTGCATGTTTATTTACTTTCTGTTAGCGCGAGGCGCTGTTTACTTTTCCGTTATGTTATTTATTTTAGGCCGGGTGGCCACACTTGCATGGTAGGAAACTGGATATCTATTCTCAACCTTGTATTGTTAATTTCTCTTTTGTTTTCAAATGAAAGTAATATATATATGTAGCTATTTTGTGAGCTGTTAAAGAGTGTGAATGCCTGAAGGGATAGTGCGTCATATAATCCGGAGTGGTGTACTATCCTGGGATGTACGGTAGGGGCCACCAAGCTCATACGTGGTATGGGACGCGTATGAGAGTGGAGTCACAACTGGAATCCGGGATATTCCTCTCTATTTTTACCAGTGAACTTGTAATGTAAAGGTGACGTATACGAATGGTTTGTATATTTGGGAATCACATGTACACTTGATAGGCATAGACGAAGATGATTAGTCAGTGATCACTAACAATATATAGTAGTCGAACGTTCTGACACATCGAAAAGAGACCCATTGATTACGGTCACGTCAAACGGCCAGCCTGAGCCAGATAAATGGTCAACCAAACGTGATAAATGCAGCGACCAGTTACAAAATCAGGAACTAAAAGCCAGAGAAGAATGGTAACATCATGTCCCGACTGGGAACGATCTAGTCGTAAATCCCAACACTCTAATTCCAGTACTCCACCATTGTGTATTATGTATCTGTTGTCTTATTTTGATATATAAAATAAAATGGATGTTTAATGTTTCCATTTGATCAATTAGATTTGTATAGAAAGATAATGTTATAGTGAGTAATGATGATCGATGTAATGTGAGTTCTAAAATGTTTAGTTGCTCATCCCTAGCTATATGTACCAGTTCATCGTAATTCTTTTGTAAAATTTTACATATTTTAAAATGATTTAGTATGCTTATTCGTTCATGTTAGAAAAGGTCATTGGCAGAAATTGTGTTCTTCCTTACTGGATAACCATTGTTACTCACCCTTTCCTTCTCCATTTTTTTAGTTTCAGATTCGAAGCTTGAAGAAACAAGTGTAGAAAACGAGTGAGAATCATCTGGTGAATCAGGTAGACAGCCAGAGTCTGTCACTTGGTGAGTATTGGGGTTATTATTCCTAGTGGTGTCGATTCGTCCAAGAGTAATATAGATTTTTGTTTTGAGCGTTAGGAATTTTGTTACAGTGAGGAGTCTCTGTATAATCCTGTATATAATTTTTCTTCTTCCACACTCTGATCTATCGTACATTATTAGACGTATATAGGCTTCCGCTAGTATTATATTTTGTTTGTTATATGCAGGATTGTATGTCGTTTATCAGGTGCAGGTTGAACGCCTTGGAATGCTAATATAAACAGAAGAGACCATGCCGAAATTTCGAGGTGCCACCTAGTACCTCGAGATCTGACATGGGGATTTCTGTTAGCATTTGACGGGGCGCCACATAGCAGCAACTAGAGGACAATGATTGGTATAATAATTTCTTTTGTCTTTATGTACAACTAGGAACAAGACCAGATACACTTGCGAGTACTTGTTTTGGCTTAGACGCCAAAACATATATCAAGTAGATTCTCCAAATAATTAGTGGGAGCAGACAATTTGGCAAATGTTAGTAAAATCTCAGATTTCAGCTCATAATAAACTCAAGCGCCCAGCCATGCAACTCAGTTTTTTTTTTTTATAACCAAAATTTTATTGAAAGAGGACAAGAAGTCCTCAAGGGAAAACACAACAACATAAGCAAACAAAGCAAAAAAAAAAAAAGCAACAAAACTACGACAAAAACAAACAAAACGCCTCCACCAACTGAGGCGTGGTCACCCTCTACAACCAAGCTCCCATCTAAACAACAAATCCTCAAACCAGTATCCCCTGAACTCATGGAATTGCTTACACCAGTAAAACAGCAGCCCCACAATGCTAAAAAAGATCTCCAGTAAAGAATTCTCCATCCCATCAAAAATTCACCCATTTCTTTCTTTCCACAAACCCCAACAGATGGCTGGAGGAATAAATTTCCCAAGAATCCTCTCCCTTCCAACAAAATCAATGGATCTCCAACAGGCTAGAAAGGACCTGACCAAAAAAGGGGTACACCAAGAAAGATTGAACAAGGACAAAAAAGAATACCATTAGACTTATAAAGGGAACAGAACTCTGCAATAACCAAACCGGCCGTTCTAAGATGGGTCAATTGTAAGAAGCTTATCCAAAGCCGCAAGTCAAAGAAAAAAGGCACCTTTCGAAGGAAAACCCGACAACCAAATCAAGGCAATGGGGAAAGGAAACTCCACACCCGTCTCAAGGAGGGCAAAGAAAGATCTAACAGAAAAGAGCCCATTGGAATTACCCACCCAAGTTCAACAATCCTCAACAGAGCATTCAAGTCGAACGAAGCGACTCAGATTTCATCATTGTATCCCAAAAGATGTTTATTTGAAAAATGAAAAAACAGGTGTATATTTGAAATAAAGATCCAAACCCAACAGATATTGAAAAGATCTCAAAAGCTTAAAACTGAATTGTTTTTGCAATCTGAAAAAGCAAGTCCATTCTTTATTAATCAGCACCCTATAACCAAAACCTAGATGGGCCCCATTCCATGAAAGCTGACCCAACTAAACGTTGATGTGGAAGCTAAAACAAAGTCTGATTGTGTTGGCTTGGGTTTTATTACCAATAACATGGTGCTCAGACGGAGGATAACAAGCAAAGAAGTTGAGACCATGGTGCTTATGAAGGAGTCAAATCAGCAAAGCAATGTGTCAATCTCTTGGAGGCGAGGCACAAAAATCAATCAGTAACATACTTTTCCTATGAAGAGGACATAGCATCTTGGAAAATTCCTCCAATTTCATAGGATATGAAACAGTTGCAGCGATCTTTTTGAAATCACAGTGCATTATGCCAAAAAGAAGGGAAGTTAATCTAGCTGCCCATATTCTGTCTGATTGGGCAACTAGATCGAACAAACCCAAAAATGGTATGACAGACCACAAGTAACTGAAGAGTATAAACTTGGATTATGTCTTCAATATCATCCCTCAGGAAACAATGATATAATTGAAGTTTAAGCAGTAAATTTAGAACAATTTATTCCTGTCAACGAGAAGTTTTTGTGAAGGTCTGGATTTAGAACAATTTATTCCTCACTCACAAAAAATCAGCCCATTCCAAAACTTCTAACCCATATAGGACAAAGGCATTGGCTCCGTGTTGGCTGCCTAGCATTGGCTGCCGAATGGGACCCATATATATATATATATATATATATAGATATGGGTCAGGTTCAGTGGCCAACGTTAGGGAGCCAACACGTTTGTCCTATGTGGCTTAAAAGTTTCAGATTGGGCTGATAGATATGGGTCAGGTTCAACAGCCAACATGGAGCCAACACGTTTGTCCTATGTGGCTTAAAAGTTTCAGATTGGGCTGATTTTTGTTGAGGAGATCCTCCTCACCAAAAATCAGCCGAATCTAAAACTTCTACGTCCATCAAAAGTGGTTTAGAATTGTGAACCGTCAAATTTTTACCGAAAATTTGTAAACCACTTTTGATGGACTTAGAAATTTCAGATTTGGCTGATTTTTGGTGAGAATGATCTCCTCACCATAGAGATCATCCTCACAAAAAATCGGCACAATCTGAAACTTTTAAGCCACATAGGACAAACGTGTTGACTCCCTAACGTTGGTTGCCGAACATATATATATATATATATATATATATATATATATATATATGGGAGCGGTTCGGCAGCCCTAAAGTTTGCCAAGTTTGGTGCCAACATTTTTCAAAATATGGGTTAGAAACTTGGAATGAGCTGATTTTTGTGAGGATGATTTCTATGATGAGGAGATCATCCTCACCAAAAATCAGCCTATTCCAAAACTTCTAACCCCATCAAAAGTGATTTATAAAAATTGGATGGTCCACGATTCTTCAACTTGTAAACTAAGGTTAGAAGTTTCAAAATGAGTTGATTTTTTGTGAGGATGATCTCTTCACCGTAGAGATCATCCTCACAAAAAATCAGCCTATTCCAAAACTTCTAACCCCATCAAAAGTGATTTACAAAAAATGTTTGGCACCAAACTTGGCAAACTTTAGGGCTGCCGAACCGTCCCCTATATATATATATATATATATTAGTTATGGTAGTATTCATGTATACAATAACAGAGAAGTAGGTAAAAATTCAAACAGAGAACAATCCTGATTCAACCATGTTGAAATGAGGGAACAAACATATTTCAGTCAATCTTAAATCCACGATGATATACACCAATGAGCTCAAAGCACTACCAAAATCTAACACTCACCTCCAAATAGTATTTCTTCTGCTCTTCACAGAAAGGTTTTGTCAGAACATCCATATCAACACCATAATAAGCTTTAGTCTCATCCAGAAATTTATGCCAGTCATCCATAGATGATTCATAGTCACTCATCTTTTGATCTCCCAATCCAGACCTGATAGGTGCCACCCACATGCGGGCATGACTAGGGTACCTGGCAAAATCAACATTCTTTGAAAATGTCATACAATTGATTAGGTTAGGTATAGAAATACTTAAAAGATATAAAGAACCCAGGCTGCATCCCATGATATACTACTTCTATATTAAAAAAAAGATATGCTACTTGCACTAATTAGACTGCATATTCCGTATTTTATAACTGTGTACCTGGATCAGAGAATTTGAAAGGGCAGCAAATTTAGACAAGTAAGAAAAATGCTCACTGCAGCAAAAGCATTTTTTAAAAAAAAATTAAATTTCATCAATACTTCATTGATCAGTAATGGTGAAATATATCAAGAAGGTAGAGAGCAAGAAAACTGCACAATACAAAAAAAATTAAAAATAATAAAATAATACATAGACAAATTAACAGAACTAAGTCTGACTGACTACAATATCGAACTCTTTACCATTTCATCAATACTTCGTTGATCAGTTAATGTGACATATATCAAGGTAGAGAGCAAGAATATTGCACAATATATATAAATATAAATAAAATAATAATTAAAAAACAAAAACAAAGACAAAGTTGGTGTGGAAAGTGTCACTAAATACATGGAGGACAAATTAAAGGACCTAACTCTAACTGAGTACAATATTGGACACTTTACCCTCAAAGACAACTATTTTTCCCTTCCATACTGCCAAACAAAAAGCGGAAGGAATTGAGCCTCCAGAGAATTCACCGTCAAAAAGAAAAAGCATCTCTCGATGAACCTTCTATCATTTCATACATGCTTTTAGGAACCATACATGCCATCCCGAATAACCGAAAGAAAACACCCTAAAGTTTCTTGAAAACCCAACAATGGTGCAACAAGTGGTCCACCAATTCACAATTTGATCTGCACAGAAAGCACATATTGGACATGAAAACCCCCTACCAAGTACCGATCAAATGATCCATCATAAGAATCTTATAATATATCACCATTCAAACTATAAAAAAAAACACATTAGAAGGAAAGGGATCCTCACACAAGCTTGAATGAACAAATGTAATCTCAAGGAAGAAACGACATGACAAAAAAATCAAACAGTAAACCATTGGGACTTCATTTCCAGACTCCACCATCTTTCTTTGAGGTAGAGAAAGCCCACCTAGCTAACTAAGAAGGGTGGCCAACGTATTGACCTATCAATCATTGATGTTCCTCTCCAAGCCAAGGTCCCAAGAGACATTCTCACTCTCTTAACCGTACAACCTCCATCAAGAGCTCCTCCAGGGTGTTAATAGGCCAGTCTGGCTGATGGGCTCTAATGTCCAACCTGCATGGACCCAGGTTTGGACTAATATATAGGCCTGTTATATAAACGGATCAGGCTTGGGCTTAGCTTTCAATGAAAATAACTTAATTTAGCTCAAATTTAATGGATCGCCCTGATCCCAGTTCCTTGACAATCCCAAGCTCCTTTCAGTTTCTAAATGGCATAAATAAAGGAAAGCAACCCAAATGACACTACTGCGGCACGAAGAATTGTATGTGCAAACCTTAGGCAAATTACCATCACTAAAGGACTGGTAGATCAGGGACATGACTCGACGCGCCCCTATACAATAAGAAAATGAACGAATATTCTCATCCCACCAATTATGTCTGCGACCAAATAAGTTCCAAGCATTCAATGGATAATTAGCCTTCCACTTACTCAACCTTTTTTCCAATCTCTCAATCATGCCATCCCAAATTTTGGTACTATTGTAGGGTGCTCCCAGCAGTAAAGCCCAAATAGGAGGTGGGCAAGGTATCATACCCACAACCCAAAGTGGTGGCCATCAATTGAATATCATTATCCTCTCCTACCCCAAAAAATTTACTTTTCTGCAAGTTAGTATGTAATCCTGACATAGCCACGAAATAACACAATAACACCCGAAACACCCTCAATTGATCCCTCGAATGCTCCAAAAAAACTAGGGTGTCATCCGCAAATTGTGGTGAGAGATCAAAGGTCCGTCATTCACCCTAAACCCCGAAAGCTTACCTATATCGACCGCTTTTCTAAAAAATCTCCCTAGAGCTTCAGCTACAATAAAAAACAAAAAGAGAGATAAAGGATCCCCTTGCCTCAATCCTCTCGACCACCTAAAAAAACCGGCCGGACTCCCGTTAACAAGAATCGAGTAAGATACCGTAGTGACACATTTCATTATCCAATTTATCCACCTCGAACCAAAACCCATCCTCCCCATCATATACTCTAAGAACTCCCAGCTCACATGGTCATAAGCCTTTTGTAAATCGATTTTTCCTATCAACCCCTCTTTCTTGTTTTTTATCCTAGAATCAAGACACTCATTAGCCATCAAAACGCCATCTAAAATTTGTCTACCCTTGATAAAAGCCCCTTGCTCATCCTTGGGAGAACAGTTGCTGATTTATTCAACGCATCTTAACTCGATCATAGGCATTAAGATGAGTGTCAGCAAGCCTATCTAAATCATTATGGGTCATTGGATGTGATACTGGGGAAATAAGATGAAACACTCACACGCACACAAAGAAAGTAGAAAAGCTCACTACCCAAGGGAAAACAGGAAAGGGATTCAAATTATCACCACAATCCAAAAGGTCCAACAAGGGATACGAAGCTTAGGAACTCACCA
This sequence comes from Akebia trifoliata, assembly GCF_017979445.1. Lineage (NCBI taxonomy): Eukaryota > Viridiplantae > Streptophyta > Magnoliopsida > Ranunculales > Lardizabalaceae > Akebia > Akebia trifoliata. The sequence continues at coordinate 14,547,244 of NC_141386.1, forward strand.
CTCTATGGAACCAACCAAAGAGATACAGAGTTTACTGAGAGAAAATTCTCTTTGAGCTGAAATTGTATTCTTAAAAACACATTTTGTTTGACCCTTGGAAGACTAGGGACTTTTATGCTACTAAACTTGGGACAACCCTTTAAGCACAGGTAATTCCTAAGACACCAAACTTATATTTCCAACATGATAAATTAATAAAAACTCATAACTAATTTGACTAAGAAGCAAAGCACATTCAATCGCAGAATCAAAGTCAACATAGATTGAAGGTTGTTGGCATAGATGAGTGTAGCTTTTGCAATCAAAGTCAACATAAATCGAAGGTTGCCTGGACTTGCAAAACAGTTCTAGAGGTTTGTATCTATACAACCTCTGGCTTTCACCTCTTCTTCGCCTGTAGGTCTGTCAACCTCAACCTCCTCAGGTATACCTCGATTTACCTGGGTCTTTAACTCTTCTCACCACATGACATATGATTCCTCCTTGTTTACTTCATTATTTTCATCCTCATCTTATGTTCCAATTATGACTGTTGACGGCATTTCTATGTCATTAGAAGGTGTTGGTTCCATTGTTTACTCACATTTGACTCTTTCAGATGTTTATTACACTCGTCAACTTACTTTGAGTGTTATTTTTGTTGGTCAATTATGTGATTCTAGATTTTCGATTCATTTCACATCTTACTTCTTGTTATGTGCACTTCACTCACAGAGGCTGATTGGGACAAGACGTAAAGAGGGAGACTTATACTTGTTCGAGGAACTTTATGTTCCAGTCGTTGATGCTTTTAGTGTTGATCTGTAGTCTTTCCGTCTTAGTTCTTCTTCTAATTTTTACCTATGGCATTCTCATCTTGGTTATATTTCTAGTTCTAGGTTGAAATATTTAGCTTCTACTAATGTATTGGGAATTTTTACTTATGGCATTCTCATCTTGGTTATATTTCTAGTTCTAGGTTAAAATATTTAGCTTTTACTGATGTATTGGGAATTTTACAAATTCACGATATTTCAGACTGTAGTGGTTGCAAACTTGCTAAGTTTTCCTATTTTACCTTTTAACAAAAGTACTTCAATTTCTCCTACTCCATTTGATTTAGTTCACTTTGATGTTTGGGGACCCGCCCCTATTGCTATTAAAGGGGGGTCCAAATATTATATTTCTTTCATTGATGATTATACTCGTTATTGTTGAATGTATCTTATGAAGAATTATTATAATTTTATTCATATTTTTAATAATTTGCGTGTTTTTGTTAAAACATAACACACAACTACTATTAAATGCTTTAGATGTGACTTGGGAGGGGAATACAATTCTGGTGACTTTTCTAATCTTCTTGACTCTGATGGAACAATCCACCAATCTTCTTGCAATGATACTCTCTAGCAGATAGGTGTTGTTGAATGCAAAGACAGACACATTATTGAGACTACTCGTTTTCCTTCTCTCTACCAGTGTTCCAAGTATGTTTTGGGGTGAAGCAATTCTTACCGTTGTGCACTTGACCAATAGGATTCCTATTGCGCTCACATCTGGCATTTCTCCTTTTGAGAGCTCGTATGGTATAGTTCCCGATTACTCGTGTTTGAAAGTTTTTGTTGCACTTGTTTTGTTCTCAGACCTCATGCTGAACTTACTAAACTCTCAGCTCGATCTACTATTTGTGTCTTTCTTGGCTATGGTGAGGGTTAGAAGGGATATCATTGTTATGATCCTATTACCCATAAGCTACATGTATCTCGTCATGTTGTGTTTTTGGAACATCTTCGCTTCTCTATTCCTAACAGTTCCCATAGTCTCACTAAATCTTATCTTCTTTACCTTGATCATTTTCCTAACGATGATGATATGTTACCCACTGAATATTCCACTCCAACACCACCTATTTCTACACTTGTTCCTTGTGCAAATCTTGATGGTCTTCTTCCCTCCTCGGGCTACCATGCAACTCCTGAGACTGAAGCTCCTGCCCCCTCCAAGATATCCTTAGCGTGTTTGTAAGCCTCCCCAGAAATTGGGATTCTCTAATTCTTGTTACTCTGATGCATTCTATTCTTTTTTAGTATATGTTCACAATCTTTTTGAGCCAACCTCCTATAAGGAGGTTTTTTATCCCCTTTAGCAATAACCTATAGACGAGGAACTCTCTGCTTTGCATCAGACAAGTACTTGGGATTTAGTGTCGCTTCCAGTCGGCAAGCGTACTGTTGGTTCTTGTTGGATTTACAAAATCAAGACTAAATCTAATGATTCTGTCGAAAGGTACAATGCTTGTCTAGTTGCAAAGGGCTTCACTCAACAATAGTATGGGTTTGATTATGAAAAGACATTTGCTCCAATAGCAAAAATGACCATTGTTCGTACTCTCATTGTAGTTGCATTTGTCCATTGGTGAGATCTCTCACAGCTTGATGTCAAGAATACATTTTTGAATGGGGATCTCACTGAGGAAGTTTACATGACCCCCCCTCCTGGTGTGTTCCATAATCCTGGTGCGGTATGTAAGCTCAGGAAGGCATTATATGGTCTCAAACCAGCTTCTCGAGCTTGGTTTGAGAAATTTTCTACCATTGTGGGACCTCTTGGCTTCCACTCTAGTGATCATGATTTTGCTCTATTTGTTCGTTCCTCTGCTAACCACATCCTTCTCTACGTCGATATTATCCTAACTGGTAATGTACTAATGGGATTGCTCAGTTGAAACTTAGATGAGTCATCAGTTTGAAATGAAGGATTTGGGGCCCATTCGCTACTTTCTTGGCATCGAGATAGCCACCTCTCCTAAAGGCTATCTCCTCTCTCAATCCAAGTACATTGTTGACATCATTGAGCTCACTCACATTGTTGACATCATTGAGCTCGCTCACATGACTGATTATTGAGCTAAATACACAACATACTCCTTCTGATGGTCCTCCTCTACTTGATCCAAGTCTCCACCGCACCATAGTTATCACTTGGTCTATCTTACCATCACTCGACCAAATATTGCATAGGTTGTCCATATTGTTAGTCAATTTATTTCATCTCTTACCTCTATTCATTAGGCATCAGTTGTTCACATTCTTCACTATCTTCGGGGGTCTCTACATTAAGATTTTATTATTTTCCTCCACATCTGCTCTAGAGCTTCGAGCTTACTCTAATGCTAACTGGGTTGCTGATCGCTCTGATCACAGGTCCACCACTGGCTTCTGTATTTTTCTAGATGACTCTCTCATTTCTTGGAAGAGTAAGAAGCAGTCTGTCGTTTCTCATTCCTCCAAAGAGGCTAAGTATCGTGTTATGGCCTCCACCACTGCTGAAATGGTTTGGCTACATTAGTTGCTTTTCGATATGGGTATAACTCTCTCCGACCCCACTCCTATGTATTGTCATAACAGGAGTGCAATCCAAATTGCCCACAACTCTGTGTTTCATGAGCGCGCCAAACATATAGAAATTGACTGCCATCTCACCCGTCATCATCTTCAACATCGCACCATCACCTTGCCTTTCATTTCTTCATCCTTGCAGTTGGTCGATTTCTTTACGAAATCTCACACCATTCAACATTTTTGTTTTCTTCTTGACAAACTCTCTATGCTTCTAGACATTGTGAGTTTGAGAAGGGATGTTAAAAAAAGTATATTAGAGTTTAAGGGTATTTCTGTCTTTTCATTTCTTTTGGGTATTCTTATATAGGGATTTCTAATGTAAATGAATCTCTTTTCTTTCTATTTTTGTCTAACAACAATACGCCCATAGCCTTGGCACTTGAAACATCGACGAGAATTAGCATTAGAAGAATTTGGCTACTGCTTATTACCAGACCCACCATCCCCCCTTGAAGATTCCTTAGAAGTGGACTTTATAGTTGGATTGGACTTAGAAGTAGAGGCACTTCCACAACTAAAGAAGCCATCTCAAGTTAAAAATCGAAAACCACGTGCTTGTGCCTCTTTTTGTTGCTTTTCCACCTTAAGGGTAAGCTTACAAACATCATTGTAAGTCCAATAAGGCTGCAATTGCACCACATTACCAATCTCCTGCCTTAAACCCCCAAGATGTCAAGCTATAGTCTACTCTTCCGGATCAAACTCCATTGTATATTCTTCCATTGACAACTCCTTTTGTTTGAAGTTGTGAAACTTAAGAAAAACATCTTGCCAATAATTCTCCGACAAATATTTTCTCTTAAGTTCTCTTTTCATTTCTTTCCAAGTCACAATCCTTCCCCTTCCTTCTCGATCCCATTGCTTCTTAAGATTTTCCCACCATAAAGAAGCATACTTTCTCAATTTTACAACAACAAGCTTCACCCTACGATGATATGACACCTCCTTGTAATCGAACACCTGTTCAACTATGTGCAACCAGTCAAGAAATTAATCTGATTGCATTTTACCTTCAAACTCAGGGATGTCAATTGTAATGTCAAAATCTCGTTGGAAATCAAGATTCCTTCAAGCACAAAAATTGGAGGCATCGTCACTTGATTGATGTCCTCGATCTTGATGGAAAGGATTAATACTCTCTTTCACTTCTGGAAACTTCATCATATGAATTATGATGTGAACCATTATGTTCTACATTCTCATTATGCATCTCAATGTCACGAAGATCACTCTCACGAGCAAGACGTTCTTGATTGTTTTGCATGCAACGACGACAACGACCAACCATGAGAACTAAAGCTCTAATACCAAAATTGATACTGGGGAAATAAGATAGAACACCCACACATACACAAAGAAAGTAGAAAAGCTAACCACCCAAGAGGAAACACCAAAGGGATTCAGATTATCACCATATGAAGGAGTCCAACAAGGGATACAGGACTTAGGAACTCGCCACTTTATGGAACCAGCCAAAGAGATACAGAGTTTAGATAGAGAAAAATCTCTTTGAACTAAAAGTATTCTCAAAAACACACTTTGTTTGACCCTTGGAAGACTGGAGACTTTTATGCTATTAAACTTGACACAACCCACCAAGCATAGCTAATTCCTAAGACATCAAACTTATATTTTCAAGAGGGTAATTATAAAAGCACCCCCACAAATTAATAAGGGAAACCCACACCATAGCCGAATTGTTTTGTCTTTTATGGCTTCAAAGTTTCAGAATGAGCTGATTTTTGGTGAGGACGATCTCTATGATGAGGAGATCATCCTCACCAAAAATCAGCCAATTCCGAAAGTTCTAACCCCATCAAAACAAGTTCAAGGACCGTAAATCGTCAATTTTTTTGTAAACCAATTTTGATGGGGTTGGAAGTTTCGAAATGGGCTGATTTTTGGTGGGGATCATCTCTAGATCATAGAGATTATCCTCACCAAAAAACAGCTCATTCAGAACCTTTTAATCCATATAAAACAAAAAAAATGGCTATGGTGTGGGTTGCCCTTATTGATTCATGGGGTGCTTTTATAATGACCTTTTTCAAGATGATAAATTGATGAAAACTCATAGTTAATTTGACTAAGAAGCAAAGCACAACTCATAAGACTCATTGGATAACTCAAAAGACACCTAGGAATTGAAAGAAGCAAGAAAATAGTACAACTAATCAATTTTCAGGTATAACAATCCAACTTAACCTCTTGTGGTAAATTGGTCATCTCTCTCTAGAAAACTCCAAATTAAGCAATGTAAAATGTGTTAGAATCTTGACTCATAGAGCTTTCCAATGACGTACGGCTGGCATAATAATTCTTCCCCAATTAATGCAAGATTTATTTCCAAAATACCCCAAAATAAGGTTTTGTTTTTCCTCTAATATTTTTTTATGAATAAAAGAAACTTTATTAATGGGGGCGGTCGAGGAGACCTAAAACCCCAAAGAGAAAACAACAAAAATAAGCGAATACAAGAAACCTGACAAGAACTACTCAAACGACTACAAACCCAATTCCATCTCACCAAAAGGTCTTCAAAAAAGATCCCTTTAACTTCTGAAAATACGGAACTCACATGGAACAAAAGACCCAAAAGATCAATATGATGATCTCATAAATTTATGGTTCCTTGCCCTAAAAAACCCTAGCATTACTTTGACGCCACAGCCCCCGACAAATGGCAAAAGGGAGGAGAGTCCACAACTTTTTCTTGAAAGTTTTAAAGCCCACACCCCATTGGGAACAACCCTCAAAGATATTCCAAAGTGTTAACCCAAGACCCCAAACAAACTTAAGAAGTGACACCAAATCTTCGAAGCAGTGCATAGTGAAGAAGAATGTCGCACACAAATTCTTTGTCATACAAAAACATCAAAAGTTAATAAAAGTTATGCCCATCTTCATCACGTTATCCAAAGTGAGTAACTTTCCCTGCACTCCCATCCAAATAAAGAAAGTCGCCTTAGAAGGAACTTGAACCCCCCAAACTCCTTTGAAGGGGAAATTGTTGAAAGGAGTTGACAAAGCAAGATAGAATGAACGAGTCGAGAAAAAAAACCCTCTTTTTGAGCTTCCAAAGACAAGCATCCTCCCTATCGATAATGCAAACTAGTTGAAGAGCTCCCAAAATGGCCAAGATCTCCTCCATTTCCCAATTATTAAGTGTTTGCCTAAGACCCAAGTCCCAACTTGCCCCCCTTAAAGAATAAACAACAAAATCAGCCACAATTCCCCCTTTCTTCGTAGAAATAGAGTACAAAATAAGGAACCAATCCTTAAGGCTTATAAGACCACACCACACATCTTCCCAAAAAGGGGCCAAATAGCCACTCCCAACTCTAAAAGAAATATTACCTTGGAAAAGAAGAAGAAAATGTTGAATTCCAATGTTGTCAAATGCGGTCGCATATGCTATTTCAAAAACAAAAATCGCATATGCTACCATTGCATATCCAAAAATATGTTATTTGACAAATATGCGATGGCATACTATCCAACGGTCTTAAACTTTATTTTATTTTTGTAGCATATGTGATGTCAAACTATCCAACGATCAGAAAGTTTTTTTTGTAGCATATACCACCACATATGCGATGAAATTGCATATGCGAACAGCACGTGTTGGTAGCACATGGTCACATATGCTATTTAACAACATTGTTGAATTCCTTTCCAAACTCCACAACCATACGGCCCTCGGACCGTACCACTCTCCCAACCAAGAGCTTTTTCTCCATGCTTAGCCTCAATCACTTTTGTCCACAAACTTTGCCTCTCACACCTGAATCTCCATAGCCACTTCCCAAGAAGCGCCTTGTTCATGTATATGAAATTTTTTATTCCTACCCCTTATTGTTATTTGGGCAACAAATTCATTTCCAACTTACCAAATGAAACTTCCTCTTCCTCTCTTATCATGCCACAAGAAATCCCTAAACAACTTGCCAATAGAAAATATACACTTGATCAAGGTCAACTTCCCCCTTTGGATAGATAACAAGCCTTCCAAGAAGACAACCTTCTCCCCAATCTTTCCAAGACCAGGTCCCACGTTGATTGACAAAAATAAGGGGTACCCAAGGGCAACCGAAGATAAGAAGTAGGGAAAGGACCCACCTCACAGCCCAAAGAAGCCCCAAGGAACTTGATGTTTTCCATCTATCCCATAGCAAACACCTTGCTTTTTCTACAATTCAAAGGAATTCCAGAAAATGAATCAAACCAAAATACCACTCAACACTACATCACTGGACTCCCTTCCGCCACCTGGAAGCCAAAAATATCTCTATTCTCCACCGCCTTTGTAACTATTCTTCCCAAAGCCTCTACCACGATGATAAACAGAAAAGGAGAAGGGGGATTCACTTGTCTCAAATCTCTTGTGCTCAGGAAGAAACCAATCAGGGAACCGCTCACCAAAATCGAGAAAGAAGGGGTTGAGACACACTTCATCACCCAACTAATCAATTTCTGGCCAAACCTCATTCTATCTAAACTATTCATATCACACCAATCAATGCATAGCCTGAGGCATATTATCATGCCATGTGGCATTATCAATATTGAATCCTATCTAACTAGGAAAGAATCTCAATATGGGAGGATTTTTCCCTTTTGGATAATTACTATATTTGGATTATGATGGAATTGACAGTTGTAATCTAATTAGGATTAGGCCTTCTTTTCTAGGTTTAGGGTTTTTATATATTTAAAGGGTTAAAAGCCATTGTAAGGAGAGGTGGGGAAAAGAATAATTTGGGAGAATAAGAGATGGAGAATGGAAAGCCAAAGAGCTATTATACAATCATGTAATTTTCAAATATGAATTATAGTGGAATGGCGCCTAGAACCTGTGGATGTAGGCACCTTTGTCAAACCACGTAAAAATATAACGTATTCCTTCTTTTTTTGAGTTATTTCTATGATTTGTGTATGGGATCTTGAGGTGGATGCCAAAAAAAAAAAATGCATCCACAAGTTTAAAGTGTGTTGGTTTATAAAATAAAGCCAAAAAAGGGGGTTGATCTTGTCTCATTCTATCCCTCACATGGGAGCCTCACTTTCTAGTTTGCATGGAGGCCCTCCACTCTCTCTCTCTCTCTCTTCTTCCTCCCATTTGTCATTGGTCTCCTTTCAATCTTGCATTGACTCAAATCTAAATCATCTTAGTCAATTTTGTAATGTGTCAAACGAAACAAGCTCCAATTCCAAGACTTGAATTCATGCTTCCATTATTTATGACAGTTACTACCCAACATTGAATACAATTGTTTGTTGTTTCCATTTTTCAATCTAGTGAATTTTTATTGATGAAGCCAAAAACCAAAAGTGCCATATCCAACTATTTACGAACTAGTTTTTTCCTGATAGGCAAATATTTTATATTTTGAAAAAAAAACATTAGGGTTAGAGGTCTACCTACATACAAGAAAAAATGACGAAAACCCCTACTATAAACTATAGTCGAAATGGAGGATCTTCAAAGGTTGAACTAAAATCCAAAACATCTTTCAACAAAAGAACATGAAACCCATAATACTAATCAGAACCTCTTTGAATACTCTAGAGTTATTTCGATCCAGATCCCCAAAAACAATATAAAAGGAGTAATAGATCAAAAAATCCTCTCTCTTCTCTCTCTCTCTCTCTCTCTCTCTCTCTCTCTCTCTCTCTCTCTCTTTATATATATATGGGAACGGATCAAGGGACATGAAAAAACATATGTAAAAACAATGTAACATTAATAAATTTTCAAAATATGGGTTAGAAGTTTCGGATTGAGCTGATTTTTTGTGATGATGATCTCTATGATGGGAAGATCATCCGAAAAAAAAAATCAGTCCAATATGAAACTTCTAATCCCATTAAAAGTGATTTAGAATGTGGACCGTCAATTTTTTGCCAATTTTTGCCAATAATTTGTAAATCACTTTTGATGGATTTAGAAGTTTCAGATTGAGCTAATTTTTTGTGAGGATGATCTTCTCATCATAGTGACCATCCTAGCAAAAAATCAGCTCAATCCAAAATCTCTAACCCATATTTTGAAAAACCATTGTTTTTACATATGTCCCTTGAACCGCCCCCTATATATATATAGGGAGCGGTTCAGCAGCCCCTTATGGTGCCACACATGGTGCCATGCATTTTTTTTAAATTACTTTTGATGGGGTTACAAGTTTTGGAATAGGCTGATTTTTTGTGAGGATGATCTCTACGGTGAAGAGATCATCCTCACCAAAAATCAGCTCATTTTGAAACTTCTAACCCAAGTTTACAAGTTGAAGAATCGTGGATCATCCAATTTTTGTAAATCACTTTTGATGGGGTTAGAAGTTTTGGAATAGGCTGATTTTTGGTGAGGATGATCTCCTCATCATAGAGATCATCCTCACAAAAAATCAGCTCATTCCAAAGTTTGTAACCCATGTTTTGAAAAATGTGTGGCACCATATGGGGCACCATTATGGGGCAGCTGAACCGCTCCCATATATATATATATATATATATATAACTCCCATATATATATATATATATATATATATAGATCTTGAATTTCTAATATCGAAAGAGGGACAAAACAAACAATGAAAAACACTATGAAACACACAAAAAAAATTATAAGAAATGAGGTTTGGTTTCGCACGCAAAGGAACAACAAAAGAGTACACATGATTTGTGAATTCACCAAATTGGTCAAAATTTAACTATTGTGATGCCCCAAGCCATGATATGTACAATGGTTAGAAATTTATTCAAAGTTGCCAAACAAATGAAAAAAGTTATTGTGTGGGCTTGTCAAACACATGACACAAACAATGCGCATCTTGATGATTGATAATAAGGGAAGATTCAACGTGTATCTCGAAGCAAATGTTTGACATGCATCCTGAGGCATCAATTGGTATATTTTAAATTCAATGTTATCTAGATAAGAATGGAATCTTAGCCTAAAATAGAAAGTCTCTTAATTGATTGGGGAGTTCCTATATCTAGATAATCATCAATTTGATATGGAGGATTCTTGGATTTGGGGAGGGGATTAACTGCTTTCCTTTTTGGGGTTTATATTTTTCTATTTGGGAGACTTACTATGAAAAAAGGGAGAAAAAGAGAGATTGAAGGAGAAGATAAAGAATAGCCCTGGGGCTACTTTGTAACAAGATAATAATGCAACAATCGTTTATTAAAAAAAAAAGAATAAGAATAATAATGTAACAATAAGGTGATAGTGGAATGGCTCTTCGGGGCCTAGGGACGAGTTCGGATTTGCGAAGAACCCCGTCAACAAATCATTTGCGTGATGTTTCTCTTTTTTTTCTTCTTTCATATATTTTGTATGCATTTGGGTATTCTTGTGTATGTATGAATGGAAAGTGTTTGTTGGGGGGAAATCATGAGGAATTGGCAGCATACCGGATTTTACCCCCACTGTTACCATTGAGGGAACCTTAGGAACCTAAAATGCAGGAGCTAAAAAAGAAGATGATGAAACTAGTATAATAGATTCATAGAAGGATTTAACAGAGAACTTTCCATCCCGATTCTCCGCCCACACTCTCTAATCCTCCTCCCTTAGGAGTATTGGAAAAATAGAGATTAGTCAATTCACTAGAGAAAAGAATAACTTCTGCATCTCTATGAGAAATATAAACAAAAACATTTGAATAGGGGATTTATTGAAACTTAAATAGTTATAAAAAAATCCAATAATGAATTCACTTTTGGCCGTATGATTTGGCACCTTCTAAGGTGTATGATTATGTCATCGAGTAGGTACTTTCTAAGGTGTATAATTATGTCATGCTCGCTTCACCCATAGAATTATATCCAAGCATTTTATGGCCCTGCATCTATACATTGGAAGGAAATTTGAGTCTTGATTTTATAACTACAAAAAACACCAACTCCTACATGTAAAAGGAGAATCACAATAAGGGCAATGGAAGCCCCTGAAATGATTTTTGAATACCATAGTGACAAACATTCAATAAAAAAACACAGCAAAATTCAATACAGAAATACATAAGCAGTTGGAAAACGACAAATCGGACGGGATCAGAGAGTAAATCAGGCATGTTAACATATGAAACAAAAGTGGCAGCAGGGATTTCCATTTTTGGCCAAGAGAAATGATGAAAAGCTTTTAAAAGTGTCAAAATTCCTCCCCTCAACACACACACACACACACACACACACATAGACACATACAAATTTTGGGCAACCAATTAAAGATAAAATAAAGGAAGGAACAGTACACATGTTCTACAAAAAGGATGCATGCCTTTTGGAGTCTTATATCTTTAGTTGAGAAACTCACAAGTCATGTAATGTTTCACTTTGATAGTTTAGTCACAAACATAAATTACAAAAAAAACTTGCGTAAGAACACTTGCAATACATAAATACATTTTCTCACTCAAGACTAACTTACTTGACAAACAATATAGAACAGGGCACCTAAACAAAATAAACTTCAGAACATGATACTAAAATTGTGTCGATGACAGTAAATGTAAAATGTACACGGTGGATTAGGACATATAGGTATTATAGATTTGCATGCACAATAGTCCCCTACGAATGCCTAAGCCATGTCAGCAGCTGATCAATGGTAGTTTTCCAGATCCTGAAATACCAGACGCTAATGCAATGTCAGGTTCGTGGAAAATCGTTCCCCTTTTTACTTTAGGGATGGCCTAAAGACCCAGACTATGATTCTCTTGGGCAGTGTGAAAATGTGGAGAAAAGACCCCTTCTTCATTATTGCTCCCACTATTTATACTTCTTTCCAGACAAAAGGAGGGAATTACCTTGTGCCACCTGTCCTTCTCTTTTTCTTACCAGGATTTCCAATAATATCCTTAACTCCTCCAAGTAATATCTATTTACCCTCCAAGGGCCATGCCACTCCTACCTTTACCAGGGCCTTGTTTGGTCGTATCCTATTTCTCCATAGCATGAGGGCCATGCCACGTCGCCATTTTATGACCAAATCCTGTTTGACCATCCACATATTGATGGGGACATCTCAAATCATGGACCTTTTCCATTGGATATTAGTTAAATTTTATTTTTATTTTGTTTTATGTTTAGGAGATTCTATTTTAATGATGAGGGTTGGTACTTACTACTTAGGCTTATTTTTATGGTTTCTTAGTCTTTAGTCATAGATAAATATATTTGGGGGCAATTCAATAACTTTATCATGTCTTTCTAATGAGTTTTCACAGACTGTATGAAAATTCAAGGAACTTAGATGGTATTTTTTTTCTTTTGTCATATTAATTGAATGACTGAAATTGGATTAGGGATTTGAGTTTTATATAAATAGTTGTAAAGACCTTATTCCAAATTTTTAATGATCATGAGCTTTTGAATAAAAATTTACAAGTTTCTCTTAAGAGAACTCTCCATGGTGTGAAGCCATGATTGTCTTGGTGTGAAGCCAAGAACTCAATCAACGACCTTCGGTGTGATTCCAAGGTAAGAGACCTCCTATCTCTTCTCTATCTCTCTCTCTTCCCCATCTGCTTCTTCTATTTTCTTTATTTTTATGTCTATCTTAAAATTACACCTTGCTGCCCCCATCACCCCGCCCAAACGATCTGAGTTTGAACCCTAGAACTCTTTTCTAAAACCCATCCCTACACAGAAGCTGCTGTAAAAACTATTACATCAGCTTTTAACAGAGTTGCACCATTGCTACAGCCCCATTAATCCTCCAAAACCGAACCCAAACTACCTTTTTAAGAAATCATACTAAAGCAGAAAATTTCAGATATGCTAAATAGCACTGCAGGCCTGCAGCCACATTTTCCAACCCATAACCAAATCATTCAACCCTTATTTCAGCCTGCTACAACCCTGCCAGTCCTGTTTGCAAACCATTTTAAACCTCCCATAATGCATATCCTATTCCGATTATCAACCCTAGACACCCTGCTGAAATTATTTCTCAATTTTCCTAACCTATCTTATTTTCCAACTCCCTAACCTACACCATAAAGAAGCCCGAAAACCATAGCTCAATCTGGTTCTATTTCTTTTTATGTTTGACCCTAATGAGTTGCTGACTTTTATTGTTGATTTGGTCTTTGGAACTGAAATAGGAAATCTCATTCAATATTGGATTGAAGCCCTAAGCTAGCAGAAGTTCAATCTTCTAACACTCAAGGGATTTTATTTGTGGGATTCTGATTGCTTTTAGGATTTGGATTTCAATTACCTGTTAGACTTTCTTTATCATATATGATTGCATGAACTGAGATTTATGTTTGAATTGTTTATTTGATTTAATCTTGGTCTCATACACATCATTTTAAGTTAGGCATCACCATCCTGCATCAAATACTTTCTTTTCCAACTGTAAATAAAAACAAAGTTCACAAAGCTATCAAGAATAAACAACACAAAAAACTTACATTGCTCCAGTTGGCTTTAACCAGCGATCACGGGCACAGATCACCGAATCAAACATAGATTCGCGAAGAAGAAAATACCCCATCCACTCCGAGATAATTACATCAACTGCCCATATATTAATCTCTCGTTATAGATGCCATACCACAAAACCAAAACAAACCCAGAAAATAAATTTCGTAAAACAATGTTTAAGGCCTTGAAACCAGCAATGTACTACTACTAACCTTTCTCTGGAAGGGTAATATCCTCCACAGAACCCTCAATTACTTCAACCACGTTTTCAAGGTTGTTTGCTTTGACGAGTTCGCGAGCATGTTCAGACATTTTAGTAGCTTCGACAGCATAAACCTTCTTCGCCCCCGCTTGCGCAGACCATATTGCGAGAATGCCACTCCCTGTTCCTACATCCAAAACAGTCTTTTTTTTTTGTGGATTCCCCAAAATCAGTTTCAACCTAATTCGTTTATTCTACCACACACACACTTACGTTTATAAATAAAAATTACGATAAAAATGTTGGATTTACTCCTAAAAAACCCGAAAATAAACCATGAATTCGTCGATTTCTTGAAAAAAAAAAATCCAGAATTAATGTGATCCTACTACCAGGCCTACAAGAAGGATTTTTTTTTTTTTAGAGAGAGAGAGATTTGAGGTTCACCTTTCCATGAAAGTGTTCTTTGTTCTGGAAGATGGAGTTGAAATAAGCGTCCATACGGACTCGATCACAGAGCATCTCTTTCTGGTGATAGAGAAAGGAGTATGTGCAGAAATAGTTTGCGAAATCGACGCCTTTGTCGACACCACCATTATTACTACTAGACTCGCGGCCGCCACCAACGCCATTGACAGAGCTTCCCATGTCACACTTTGGTGTGGTGTGCGTACGTTAGTAGATGCTTGGATTCTTTTTAGGGCTGACTACCACTAATGCAGGGTCTAACTACTGAGGGCGGGAGCGTGGGATTGGGAAATGGGAAGGGAGTACTTACGAAAGAGGGTGGTAATAAAGGCTCAACTTGAGTGGGCCCAACCCGAGTCTATTGTTGAACTTGGGCTCGACTTTCCTCCCTCGGCTTGTATCCATAATAAAGAGTCGAGGTTTGGAAACAATTCGGCGAGCGAAAGCTTTGGAATAAAATGGGCAAAAAGTCAATAAAATTTGGGAAAGAGACATCTACACCCACTTAGCATTTGCACCCGTAGAATTTAAAACGAATGTGTTAGCATACCAACTTGGTATATGCACTAACGAAAGAAGTTTTCATCAGTTAGACTCGTCATCTCACACACAAGCCATCCTAATTTTTGGCTGAAACATCCTCCACTTCAACTTCCTCATCAAAGGAACTCAAAGGTAGGTTATTTTTCAATTGTTCATCCTTGTAATGCATTTGTGTTTGGTGTAAAAATCAAGGTTTTATTTTATTGTAGAGCATTTAAATCTTGAGCAAAAATTTTAGGTTTTTGTATGTTTATCATCTTCAGCATAATGTTTAGATATTCCTTTTCTACTTTTTTATCATTATAATTCATTAAGGCTGTGTTTGGATTGAGGGAAGGGAAGGGAAGGGAAGGGAAGGGAAGGGAAGGGAAGTTTCTCTTCACCCTGTTTGGATTGAAAGAGAAAAGAAGAGAAAAAATCAAGTTTCTCCTGTTTGGCTAGGATTCATAAGAGAAGAGAAGAGAAATTATTACTGTCAAATGACAATTATATCCTTCATAGTCTAAAAAACAAAATTCTACTTGTACAATGAAACAAAAATAAACAACCAAATGTTCAAGATCAATTTGAAGGGTACCTTTCGTTTGAATGCGTATAAATGAGAGTTTCTATTGCCACGCCCACTTTTACTAAGAACATCCTTAGCAAAAGTTGGTGTGGCAATAGAATCTCTCTAATTTAAGGATTTTGTTAACAAGTGTCCTAAGGGAACACATAGAAATCCCTTATACTAGAGATGGATTTCTAGTTACACTTTCGAATGACTCATGAGGGAACATATGATCCTGATCATTTAAATGTGAAATCCAACACTTAAGGTTTATAAGTATCTCACTAACACACATAACAAAGACACTTATCTTGAGGATAAATTTCAACCATTGGATTTTATATTTAAATGGTTTTGATCATGTGTTTTTTTCATGGGTCACCAGATCCTAATCCAATTATAAAACGTTACATTCATGAATAATTGAGATGGATTCAAATTATTGAAATAAAAATAAATAAATAAAAGTGTAACTTTCCCAATTTCTGATGACGTTCAATATAATTTGGGAAAGATTTTTATAAAAAAGATTGCAAAAAAATGAGGATTATTAAAACGATGTTTTAAGTAATATAATAGATGCATTAACGAGTTAAATGTTTCAAGTTCAGGCAAATTTAGTCGATTAGAGTTTTTTTTTTTAAATTGATTTATCGGCAATGAATTAATAAGGTGACTCCTTATTTGCCGAAAGTTTCAAAATATTTGGAAAGGTTTGAAGAATTATGTAAGTGTTGTTAAGAAGCTTCGAATTTATGGATGGATCTCAATTAAGGTCCCTAGTCTGAAAATCTGATGATGGGCTAGTTTCCTTGACTAAAATAAACCTCGAACTCTGCTCAAACGGCCATTATTAATACATAAGATTTTCTCTTTTTTCCCCTACTATATGAAATGCTTAACAAGGTAAAAGATACAATCCAGGTGTGGGAGTTCTACAACCTTAACAGAGTATTATGATTTCTCATGGTTCATTCACTGTTCTAACAAGCTAATGAAATTAGTGAGTATAGAGAACCCACATTTGTAGCATTTCAAGCTCAACTCACAAAACAGAACCAAGAAAGCATAAAAGCCCTTGAATGCAATAGCTATGAAAAGCTTCTGTATGCCGTCCCTAACAATAGTTATTAATAGATAGAAGAATACCTTAGTAAGATTAACGAAACTAGATCAGATTTACCTAATTGAGCAATAATGCTCAAACAATGCAAAGCATTTTTTTTTAATAAGTAAAACTCATTTATCAAGTAAACAGAGGTCGAGATGACCAACAAGAGATACACGCTACAAGGCGCAACTCATATAATTCAGGACTCGGATACACTTACGATTCCAAATCCATTTCACTCCTCACATCTAATGCTACAAATCCAAAGAACGATATTAAAGCTTAGCTGTACATGACACTAGTCAAACCCATAATGATTACAACCGTAATAACAGATGTTTTAAATTAGATTGGACACGAGAAAGATGAGGTAATCAACGTGTAGACACCTCGATTTGAACGGGCCCTCACTCGAAAGGGCCCAAAAATAGCAAGGCTCCAATAAAGAATTGGCAAAAGGGCCTCGATGGCCCGAATCATCGGAACATGACGTTTTTGCCAAAATCCAAAGCCTCTAACACCTCTCAATGGGTTAGTAGGTCCACCAAAAGGATTCGGCACACTCCCATCTACCCCACTCCATGCAAAATACCGATTTTCCAACAAAATGGGCCAATAGGTCCCTAGGGCCCAAAACATCAAAAGTGGTAACTTTGGTTAAATCAATGCTCCTAAGACCACCCCGTGGTCTCGAGGACCCACAAGAAGGGTTGTGACCCATCCTACAGATGTTCAACATCGTCGCTTCCCGCTTACATACAAAAATCGATAAATTCCCCAATGGGCCCAAAAGCCCGATTCGCCAACACGTGGCATTTTGATTAAATCCATGAGTTCAAAAAAATCAAAAAAATCAAAAAATAAAAATGTGAGACTTGGGATGCCTACCTTTCACCCAACCTTCACTGTTCCATCTCCAAATCCGCAAACACCTTAAACCCACTCGAGGCCCACAAACCATTAACTTTTTTAAAAAATTTTCACCTTACCCCCAAGCTAAAAATCAATCCTACATCATCTAAACCCTAAAGCCAACCTACCTTATCAAAAGCCAACCAAAAACAATCCACAACCCTTCGAAACCCAAGCCCAATACAGGTAAAAGCCCATAAACCACGGCCATACGCAATTCACTATCCAACCCATAACAACCCATTACCCACATCAACCAATCAACCCCTCAACATAAAAGATGACACGTGTCATCACAACCCTTCACCTCCTCATCCAATCACCCACTCCCATCACCATTCTCTAAACAACTCATCTAACCAATCTCACCTCTCTCCAAAATGACCTCAACCCATACCCTACCCTAACCTAACTTATTACCATCATCTAACATCATCAACCACCCACACCTCCACCCATACCCTAATCCATCACCATTATCTAACATCATCAACCACCCACATCACCACCCATACCTCTACCCATCATCTTCCTTAAAACACTCTAATAAAATCAACTCAACCCATACTTCATTCATCATCAATCAACTAACCCATTTCTCTCTCTCTAATCAAAATAACCCCCATCAACCAATCAACCAATCTCATTCCTCACTCTCTCATCATGATTGCCACATGGCATCATCTCTTTTATTATCCCAAAAATCAACCAACCAATCTCTTACACTACCCATCCCTCCATCTTACCCTTTTCATCAACCTAACACTCATTCTCTAAACAACTCTCTTACACCCCCACTCCTCTCATCAATCATCACTCATCTCATCCCACCCAACACTCTACCCAAATGGATCCAAACCATTTGGGTTAAAATACAATCCATTCTCATTTTACAAAATTACCCCTAAATTCACTTCAAATTTCATACCCCCATCTTCTAAAAATCATGTCATTCTCTATCCTCTCAACCCTTCACCCCATTATACCCCCAAACCTCCTCCAAACACCTATAAATACCTCTCCTCTCATCCCAAAAAGGGTTACACAAAGTCTCACAAGAAAAATATTTTCTCTACTCCTCTCTATCACTCTCTCATACTATCTTCTAAAAAAGGAAATTCCATTCTCATATTACACTAAGGGTTTAAGAAGCATAGAAGAAGAAGGAAGGAAAGAAAAGAAAGGAGAACCTTGAAGCTACAAGGTGGGTCTTAAACCCCCCTCTCTCTCTCTAACCTTCTACTCTTCCCTCTTCTAACACCCCCTTCTTCTATTTTATTTTACCCCTTTTGATGATTGGACCCCAAGGCTAAGGTTCATAAGGGTCATTTTCATTAATGAAATGACCCTATGATCAAGCCAAAATTAAATCCCTACTTAGGAAATAAATGCACCCACGTGGTACAATTTTCACTTTCTTTTAAAAATCAAAGTAGCCGAGTTGTGTAGAGGTTACCGCCACGTGGCGGGGAGAAAAGGGTGCCTAACACCTTCCCTTTTCTCCAATCGAGCCGCTTACCCAAATCTCAAGGTTTGACCATTGTGAGTCACTAAAATGCCAAAAATACCATTTTTTGAAAAATGTACCTCGGGTGACCATTCACACCCACTTCCAACTTGAATGGTGGCGACTCCAATCTTTAATAGTTGTGGCCGTCGTAATGACGAAAATCACGTAGCTACAGCTGGTGACTCCGCTGGGGACTTTGGTTCATCCCTCGTGACAAATCGGTTGTTAAAAAAAAAAAAATAGATTTTTATTTTTATTATTCACTAACATTATTTGTTGGTTGCTTATGTGTTAGTTGTTTTCTTTGCTTGATCAAGATTGTAATATCTATTTACTTTCGTTCCTTTTGTTACATATTTGTAAGGGGGTCGATGAAAAGAAATGAAAAAAGAATGCACATGTGCACTTGCGAGCATAGCCTCACTTCCAAGCCACCCTACCCCCCATGTACATAGCCCCGATGCTTAGTAGTTCTACGGCTTGAGATCGTTATTTCAAGTGTCGGGAACGAACACATCAAACCCGATCACCAACCAACGACGTGTGTATTACGGTATGCATCGAGGTTTGAAGATCGGGTAGCCGTGAAGCCACCTATTAAACTCATGCATATGCCCGGCTAGATGAGCTAGGACACAAAATTGTAATGTTACATCGACCCCCAAGGCAAAGTTGTACGTGTTTGATGTATTCAGGCCTCGAAGCCCAAGTTGTAAGCCCAAAGAGGCACACGTAGACCGTAGGATTTATCTTTGTTTCTTTCTCATCTCCCCTTAGGTAAAGGAGAGGGAATGCTTGTTGCATCATGTTCAAAAAAGAAAAGAAAAATAGTGAGCAAGGGACTTAAAACAGGGAGACATGGAAAAACAAGGGCAAAGAAAACAGTTCTGTGAATTTCCAGAAACTGGATTTCTTTCTGGTCCGTGTCTGTGACACGGATGGACAAAAATGAGCATCATCCGTGTTGGGAACACGGTTGAAACAGTGACTACTTTACCCGTGTTTTGAGCACGGTTGAAACTATAAATGTCTCATCCGTGCCCAAAACACGGATGACAGAACAAGAATTACATCCGTGCCACTAACACGGACCAGAGTGAACTCGACGTTGACTCGACAGTCCATGTTCGAAGGGTCCCACTCACAATCAATCAAACGGTAATGGTACCCCTAGGAGAATCCTAGGTTTTGGGGGCAAATTAAGTAAGGTGGGTTTTATCAATTAATGTTTTCGAAAGAAAAATATACAAAGCAAAAAAAAAAAAGCAAAAAAAAAAAAAACAAAGAAAAAAGGGAAGGATAGAATTTGCGAATTTTCCAACTCAAAACAATCTTGTGAACCGGGCCCCCACTTGTACCCATTTGGACCAGGGTCGACGACCCGAATCTATCCAACTGGGTTGCGACCCAGATCCAATCCAACTGGGTCCACGACCCAGATTTATCCAACTGGGTTGCGACCCAGATCCATTTTCAACTGGGTCCACGACTTAGGCCCAATCCAACTGGGTTGCGACCCAGATCCAATCCAACGGGGTCCACGACCCAGATTTATCCAACTGGTTTGTGACCCAGATCCATTTTCAACTCGGTTGCGACCCAGATCCATTCTCAACTAGGTCCATGACCCAGACCCATTTCCAACTGGGTTCACGACCCAGATCCAATCCAACTGGGTCCATGACCCAAATCCATTGCCAACTGGGTTCACGACCCAGATCCAATCCAACTGGGTTCACGACCCAGATCCACTTTCAACTGGGTTCACAACCCAGATCCATATCCATACTAACTGGGTCCACGACCCAGATCCAAATCCTTTTCAATTAGGACCACAACCTAGATCCGTTTTGACTAGGCCTAAGACCCGGATCTAGATCCAATTTCGAATCAAGTTCACGATCTAGCAAAGATAACAACCAATCAATCAAATCCAAGGGAATTCAAAAAAAAAAAAAACACAGATTTCAAAAGGCACCAATTGCAGTTCTTGATCAAAGTCGGTGCCTAGAAAGATCTTACCTTGTTGATACGAGGAGGATAGATTACGTCTATTCAGGGAACAAGGTGATTTAAGATTGCCATTGTGCGCCGCCTCTTCCTTGGAGATCTGTCTGGCCGACGGTGATTTCAGAGAACTGAATTGGAAGCTACCAAAAACATGGGTTGTTCCAACTCGATTAATCTCATAAATTACTTTTCAAAATAGTTTCCCGACTCCGTGTCGATGCCAGCTCCAGGCTGATGAAATTACTTTTCAAAATGTTTTCCCGACTCCGTGTCGATGCCAGCTCCGTGCTGATGCCAGCTCCGTGTTGATGCCGACTCCGTGTCGATGCCAGCTCCGTGCTGAGATAATTTCACCTTTAATATATAATATTCCCGACTCCACGTCGATGCCAGCTCCGTGCTGATGAAATTACTTTTTCAAAATGTCTTCCCGACTCCGTGTCGATGCCAGCTCCGTGTTGAGATAATTTCGCTTTCAAAATGTTTTCCCGACTCCGTGTCGATGCCAGCTCCGTGCTGAGGAAATTACCTTTTCAAAATATCTTCCCGACTCCGTGTCGATGCCAGCTCCGTGCTGATGAAATCGTTTTTCAAAATGTTTTTTCCGACTCCGTGTCGATGCCGGCTCCGTGCTGATGCCAACTCCGTGTTGATGCCGACTCTGTGTCGATGCCAGCTCCGCACTGAGTTAATTCCGTTAAAAAAAAAAACATGTTACCGACTCCGCGTCGATGCCAGCTCCGTGCTAATGTAATTCTTTTATAAAACATTTTACCAACTCCATGTTGATACCGGCTCTGCGCCGAGAAATTACTTTTTCGTCAAAACTCATAATAAACAACTTTACCTGATCTAATAAAACATCATGCATCCTCATTTTTGTAAATAAGATAGTAACACTTGGTTGTCTGTACCCACAGGTGGCCAAACGAAAGAAATACAAGCAGCCAGAAGTGCCTCCCTATTTTCTCTGGTCATCTACCGTCACCATGAGTTCTTCCAAGCCAACACAACCTCCAATGACCGAAGCATCAGGTATCGACCCGCAGATAACAGCACTACTAAAGATAATCGAAAGACAAGAAAAAATAGTCAGTACTGTGTTAGCCAACGCCAGCATCCTATAAGCGCAAACGATACAGCAGCACGCATCCGGGTCGAATCAAGAGTTACCTGAATAACCTCCGCAGGGACCCTAGACTACCATGCCACCTGCAGTACCCGAATACCAAGGGCCCCCGCTCTATATTCCACAGAATCGACCGCCCCCAGTAGTCATTCCCGACGATGAATGCGAATACAGAGCTACGGAAGCCAAAAGCGTAACAGACGAAAAACTGGCTCAGCAGATCGAATCTCTACAGGAAGAGATGAGGAGGATGAAGGGCCTCAACACTATGAGCGGAACCCGATTCAAGGATTTGTGCTTCTACCCTAATGCTCAACTACCGACCAAGTTCAAATGCCCGGAGTTTGAAAAATATAACGGAGTAGGGTGTCCGCTGTCGCATCTGAAGTTGTATTGTGGTTCCATGTGCCAGTACGGCGAGGATGATAGGTTGTTGGTACAGTTGTTTCAAAGGAGCTTAACCGGACCGGCGCTCAAATGGTTTTCTGGACTAGATCACTCACTCATTAAGAACTGGCAAGACTTAGCCGAAATGTTCTGGCAAAATTACCGGTTCAATACTGATGTAGGGCTAGATCGAAATGACATGGCCAAAATGACAAAGAAGTAGAGGGAGACAGTGAAGGAATATGCCCAGAGATGGCCAGAATCTACCTCACAAGTAAGACCCGCAATGACAGAGCAAGAGATGAATACTACGTTCATCTCAACACTAGGGCATGCCTTCTACACTCATCTGGTGGGACACACCACAGGCACATTCTCGAATCTAGTACAAGTGGCAGATAGGGTCGAGGACGGAATCCGAACCGGTCTGATCTTCGATTTCACGAGTCTAGGGGCAGCAACGGGAATCCCTTTCAGAGAAAGCCAGTACCTCCAGGAAAGAAGAGGGAAGAGACTCAGGTCAATAACGTACAGCCGAACCGACCCCTCTTCATTCCCTCACCGGCACCAAAACCACCAACGCCGACAACTTCATGGGCACCAGCATCGCCAACATGGAATCCTCCCCCTCAAGATCAATTCAGGGCAAACCCTCCACCCGTTGCACAGCAAGCACCACTATACGGGCAGAACCAGTAGGCACGACCCAACAGAGTGAATAGAGTGTTTACCAGGTTACCCATGACATTATCAGAACTACTGCCACTCTTACTCAGGGGTGAGTATCTTACAAAACGCCCACCAAATCCGGAGGCTGCCAAAGGACCAGGATACAACCCCAATTTATTCTGCGAATTCCACATGGGTGCACTAGGGCACTCTACGGACCAATGCTGGCAGCTCAAGCATCAGGTACAAAACCTAATTAATAAAAAGGCCCTCATCCTGGATGGGCCTGCCAACCTGCCCCAGCAACAAAATGTCAATCAAAACCCTCTACCCACTCACAATGGAGAAGGGAGTGGGCATAGGGTAAATGTCATCTGCGGAGAGCTCAACTTCAAACCTTCTGATCTGATAGCACCAGTAGGGGCAAAAATTAGGGTCCACTTAACCCAGGAGCCAAAGATATCGTCAGTTAACACAGTCAACCACTACACAAACAATCCACCTCCAAATCCACAATTGCCTCTCAGAATGGCCGACCTTACCATCCATCCCACTCATCAAAACGCTGCTACTCAACCACCTCTAGCCATACCTTGCGGATCATCCAACCATCAAAGTTCAACTCGACCTCCCCTTATTATACCATGCACACCACCATATTCTCAAGGATCAACTCGACCCCCCTTCACGTACCATACGCTCCATCCCCACGTCCACCACTTGTCATTCCATACACCACCACTGCCTCCAAACCATCACCGCCACCCCTCATCCTCAACATGAAACCCGATCCACCCCCCATAATCATACGCTCACCTAAACCGTTCCCCTATAGCTCCAAACAGGCAGTTCCCTGGAGCTATGAGACCACTATCACCACCACCACGGGGGTCGAAACAATGAAAAAAACAGTAGTGGCAGATATCGACCATATGACAAGGGCAGGAAAATGCCAAAATTTGCCAGAAAATGGGGAAAACATCGGGACAGAAACCGAAGAGACAAGGGAAGAGGGGACAGATGAAGAAAAAAGAAAAGCAAAGGGGAAGGGTAAGCTATATAAAGAGGAGAAGACAGAAGAAAAGGTGAAGGTCACCGACAAGGAAGCTGCAGACTTCGTTAAGCTCATCCTCAAGAGTGAGCATAATGCAGTGGACAGGTTGAACAAACAGCCAGCTCAGATTAGTATCCTGGGACTAATGCAAAAATCAGAAGAACATCAGGAGGCACTGCTGAGAGTTCTGAGAAAATCACATGTACCTTCAACCACGACACCATCACAGTTGGAACAAACAGTCGGCCAGATCATGGCCCCCAATCCTATTATTTTCACAGAGAATGAATTCACGCCTGAGGGGACGGGGCATGTCGAACCACTGAACGTCATGGTCATATGCAAGGGCATGATGGTCGCCAGAGTATTGATTGATAATGGCTCAGCGCTTAACGTCTGTCCACTTGAAACATTCCGGAAACTCAACGCTGACTGGTCATATGTGAAACCCAATAATAAGGTTGTCCGAGGCTTCGACAGTTCGAGAAGGGATTCCCTGGGAGAGGTGGATTTACCTATCACAATAGGTCCTTGCACCTTTGAAATAACATTTGAAGTCATGGAAATACCAACGACATTCAACCTGTTACTGGGCAGACCTTGGATCCACATTGCCGGAGCTGTACCTTCCTCGTTGCACCAAAGAGTCAAATTTATCATGGGGCAGAGGATGATATCGGTATTGGCGGAGAACCTTATTCCAGCTGGGAGAGCTCCAGATGTGCCATTCATTGATATAGAGATGACGAAGGATAAAACACTCTACCATTCGTACCAATTCGCGGCTGTCAATCACATCGAGAAGGGGAAGGAAAAGGTAAGGGCAAAGCTATCAAGAGCAAACCTTATGGTTGGTCGGGTCATGAAAAGATCGGGATACCGACCCAAGCAAGGGTTGGGGCCGGGAGGAAGAGGAAGAGCTACACCGGTCGAAGCCAGGAAGCATATTCCTTACTTTGGGCTAGGGTTTAGACCCACAAAGAGGGATATTGCAGAAATGAATGACAAGAAAAAAGAACTTCGGCTAGCCAGAAAGCAAAATCGTGAACCGAACATCTGGAATCTGGGCCGAGTCCCTCACATTAGTGTCAGCTTCCCAAAGTCCCATATCAGACCTGACGACTTATCAGAACTGCCATCCTTAAAGAGGCCAAAAATGGTAAACATCGCACCACTGCACGTTCAAGAAGATTCAATCGTAGAGTCCCAATCATCCTTTGAAAAGGCATTGATGTTTTATTCAATGGGGATTCCGATGAAAGTCCATCAGAGACTGCTCCAAAACCCACTAAAGCGAAGGCCATTACCAACCAAGAGAACAACTCACCATATCCATCAGGTATCGACTGGGCATCAGTCATCATCCCACCAAGTTTGGGAGGGACTATGCCCCAATCTGACAACAATCAATCGGAGATCGGTCATCTCCGAACCACCAACCAAATCATTCAACGAATCACTTGCTCATCTCATCCGCCCCTTCAGAGAAGGGGAGACATTGCACAACTGAGAAGAATTCCCATTAACTCTTGAGGCTGTCGAGGCCTAAAAAAAAATGCCATTAGGCGACATCAATTTGCCCGAGGATCATAATGAGCCCTCGTCCTCGGGTAAAAACTATTTTGGGGGCTCCCTATCTTTATTAACAAGTTTGCATGATTGTTCTTCTTATTTCAGGTATCCAGAAAATCACAAAAAAATAAATACTTCTCAAAAGGCAAAAAAATCAAAATTTTTTCAAAAATCAAAAAAATAAAAAAGCTTTCAAAATTACAAAAAAATAGATATTTTTCAAAAACCAAAAAAAGAGTTTTCAAGGGATCTGTCTCCATCAAATGAGTACTCAGATAAAACAGAATTTGAAATGGACGAGTATGATTTCGATCTTGAACTCGACTTCGACCTCATGGGGATAGAAGAAGAGTCTGAGGACGAAATGGAATACCCACCAAAAGAAATCAAAGACTTGGTAGAACGCCACGAAAGAGGTGTTCAGCCAAACATCGAGGATACAGACTCAATTAATCTCGGTACCGAAGAGGACCCACGAATTGTCAAGATTGGAGCTTTACTAACGTCACAACAGAAAAAAGAAATGGTCGAGTTCCTACGAAATTATCAGGACGTCTTCGCATGGTCATACAGAGATATGCCGGGGTTAGATACAGATCTCGTTGTACACAAGCTACCCATTGCTTCCGGAAGTAAGTCGATCAAGCAAAAACTGAGAAGGCTGAAGCCTGAATGGACCCTCAAGGTCAAGGATGAGGTCATGAAGCAATTCGAAGCAGGGTTTCTTGCAGTCTCCACATACCCGGAATGGCTAGCTAACATTGTACCAGTACCCAAGAAGGACGGAAAAGTACGCATGTGTGTCGACTATCGAGACTTGAACAAGGCCAGTCCTAAGGATGATTTTTCACTTCCACACATCGACACTCTAGTCGATAGTACAGCAGGGCACGGCATGTTCTCATTCATGGATGGCTTCTCAGGCTATAACCAGATAAAAATGGCAGAAGAAGACCAAGAAAAGACAGCGTTCATCACACCATGGGGTACTTTTCACTACAAAGTCATGCCGTTCGGGTTAAAGAACGCGGGGGCAACTTACCAACGGGCGATGACTGCATTATTCCATGACATGATCCATAAAGAAATGGAGGTCTACGTAGATGACATGATCGCTAAGTCTGGCATTGAGGAAAATCATCTGATCAATTTAAAGAAGTTGTTCGACAGGCTGAGGAAGTATAGCTTAAGGCTAAATCCGGCAAAATGCGTGTTCGGGGCAACATCGGGCAAGCTACTGGGATTCGTTGTCAGCAGAAGGGGCATTGAAATAGATTCGGCAAAGACTAAATATATCCTGGAAATGAAGGCACCCGGTACAGAAAAAGACATTCGGGGCTTTCTGGGAAGAATACAATACATTAGTCGTTTCATTGCTCAGCTCACGCCTATCTGTGAGCCAGTCTTCAAGCTATTAAGGAAAGATACGCCAAAGAAGTGGAACAAAGACTGTCAAGAAGCATTCGACAAAATCAAGCAATATCTGCTCAATCCACCAGTCTTAGTCCCCCCTACGCCAGGACGACCTCTGCTGATGTACATCTCAGTGCAAGAAACATCTATGGGGTGTGTGCTAGGGCAACATGATGAATCAGGACGGAAGGAACATGCCATCTACTATCTCAGCAAGAAATTCACTGATTACGAAGCAAAATACTCGACACTCGAAAAGACTTGCTGTGCATTGGTTTGGGCATCTCAACGACTACGTCATTTTTTGCTCAGCTACTCGACTATGCTTATCGCCAGGATGGACCCCCTAAAGTACCTATTCGAAAAACCAGCACTAACAGGCCGCACAACGAAATGGCAGTTATTGTTATCAGAATTCGACATCACCTATGTCACCCAAAAAGCCATCAAAGGGCAAGCCATCGCTGACCACCTCGCCGAGCACCCGTTGCCTGATTATGAGCCGTTAAAGACAAACTTCCCGGATGAAGCCATACTATTTGCCGAGATTGAAAACGATGATGACGAAGAACCTGGTTGGAAAATGTACTTCGACGGAGCAGCTAATCAGAAAGGAAATGGAATAGGGGCAGTCTTGATTAAACCAGACGGGTCCCATGTACCGATCGCAATCAGATTGAAATTTCAATGCTCTAACAACGAAGCCGAATACGAAGCATGCATAGCAGGGTTAAAAGCAGCATTAGATCTCGAGGTAGACGAGATTGATGTTTTCGGAGATTCAAGCCTGGTGGTCTATCAGACGACTGGAGAATGGAAAACTCGATAACAGAGACTGGTCCCTTACCACGAGTATCTAGAGGAACTAAGCTCACACTTCGACAGAATCTCATTCACCTACATGCCTAGAGCTAAGAACCAGTTCGCCGATGCACTAGCTACCCTTGCTTCCATGATTAGTATTTCAGAAGATCTGGTCATCGACCCGATTGAGATTGGAATTCAGGACGAGCCAGCCTATTGTCTACTCGTCGAAGTAGAAGAACCTGAAGAAAAGTCTTGGTACTCAGACCTCAAAGCATATCTCGAAGATCGAACCCTTCCCTCAGATGCAACGCCTAACGATCGCAGAACCATTCAGAGATTGGCAGGGCAATTTTTTATCAGCAATGGCATCCTGTACAAAAAGTCACACCACGAGGTCTTACTCCGATGCGTTGCAGAAGCCGAAGCAAAGCGATTAATCGAGACTGTACATGGTGGAGTCTGTGGACCTCACATGAATGGCCATATGCTAGCAAAGAAGATCATGCGGATGGGGTACTATTGGTCGATAATGGAAAGTGACTGTTATCAGCATGTTCGCAAATGCCATCTATGCCAAATCTACGCCAACAAAATCAATGCTCCGCCTTCAGAGCTGCATAACATGACTACGCCTTAGCCTTTCTCCCTTTGGGGAATGGATGTCATCGGGCCAATCTCACCAAAAGCTGCAAATGGACATCGCTTCATCCTAGTGACTATCGATTACTTCACCAAATGGGTAGAAGCTGCTTCATACGCCAACGTCACCAAAAGCAATGTCCTGAAGTTTGTCAAGAACAACATTGTCTGCAGATATGGGCTTCCCAGCGGGTTAGTGACTGATAATGCTAAGAACTTCAAGAACAGGGATATGGTCAAGATGTGCGAAGATTTCCAGATCACTCATCACAACTCTGTACCATACAGACCTAAAATGAACGGAGCAGTCGAGGCAGCCAACAAGAATATTAAGAAAATTATCGAGAAGATGGCAATTACATACAAAGACTGGCACGACATGTTGCCTTTTGCACTCCATGCCTATCGAACTTCGTTCAGAACCTCGATTGGGGCAACTCCATATTCATTGGTCTACAGAATGGAAGCAGTCTTACCCGTAGAAGTTAAGATTCCCTCCCTCCGAATTTTAAAAGAAGCAGAATTAGATGAAACCGAATGGATTCAAGCTCGGTTCGACCAGTTAAATCTAATCGAAGAAAAGCGGCTAGCAGCCATCTGCCATGGGCAAATTTATCAGAGACGAATAGCTCGTGCCTACAACAAGAAAATCAAGCCTAGGGATTTCTCGCCAGGAGACCTTGTATTGAAGAAGATTCTGCCGATCCAAGAGGACGCCAGAGGAAAATTCAGACCGAACTATGAGGGACCATTCATCGTGAAGAAGGTGATGACGGGAGGAGCTCTGATCCTTACGGAGATGGACGGACAAGTCTTCCCGCAACCGATCAATGCTGACACTGTCAAAAAATACTACGCCTAAAAAATTGACCCTGAGATGACGAAAGGCCATCTTTGCTATTCTAAACCAACAAATCTAACCTTAGTCAACCCTTTTTGAGCCATCACGTTCATTTTCTAACTTAAGACTGGGGTAAGTCAACAACTACAAGGAAAAAAACAAAGAAAAAAAAAATCAAAAAAAAAAACAAAAACAAAAACTCCTGGCCCGCATGAGGATAAACTGTGAACGGCTAAAAATATACAAAAAAATCAAAAAAGTCAAAAAACTCGGACACTTGATCTGAGCTCGACCCAAATCTCCAGCCTAAACAAGTTCGAGAGACGCTGGGAGGAGACGCAGATCACTTTTTCGAAACAAAAATAGACAAACCCCATGTCTAAAACACTCTAAATCCATCCAGACCTTAATCTTTTTAACCTTCCACTACCATTAGCCTAAGCCAACGTTTCGTCCCAACAAAAGTCCTTTTTGATCAGGGAATGTTCTAGGGCAACCCAACGACAATGGCAGCATCAATGATCTTGCGACTTGGTCCGGACCTCCAAAGTCTTATTAGTCGTTGGAAGACTCGAGAGGGGAATCCAGGTCGGATATTCGAAAAAAATAGTACCTAAAGTGTAGAGTAGCCGATCTTGCAGCTCAACTTGAGTTGCCAAACCACGAATAGTCGTCAGCAAACTCGAGAGGGGAATCCAGATCTACTACTCGAGAAAGAGTGCCACTACAAGAGTAGAATCGTCGATCTCGCAGCTCAACTTGAGTCACCAAGCCACAGAGACACAGAGACTTCGAGCAGAATTGTAATGTAAAAATCTAAAGATACAAGCATAGTCTGAAAGGGCATAGTGAAAACCCGAAAGGGCGCTATGAGTAAAAGAATCAGACTATGGCAAGATCAAAGCCACCGGCACGATGAAAATCCCAAAAAGGACGTCGATGCGCAAAAATGTGGAAACCGGGTCTGGTGAAAATCGTAACTGGCACCGGGGGCAATAAGGGTAAACAAAAATAAAAAAAAACAAAAAATAAAAAAAAACAAAAACAAAAACTCCTGGCCCGCAAGAGTATAAACTGTGAACGGCAAAATCCATCCAAAACTCCGAGACCCCAAACGGATAACGACCTTCCGATACCAGGGCACTGGGAATGATTCTAAAGGAACCAAAAGAATAATTGACATCTGCATCACCCGTGCTGGGCAAAAACACCAAAATCGTCACAACCAAAGATTTTACAAACTCTGAATTTATCGTACTCATTTGATAAAAACATTTCACAAAATTATATTTCAAAACTACTATTTTTGCCAATGACGACAAATCTAGGATGTATTCAACAAAACCTCGAGTTTTCAAGAACAATAGATATACCTGAGGCCAAGTAAGTAGAAAAACCTATTTTCTTTGCATTAATCCTTCAACATTTTGCATTATTCGTATAAGGAAGAGAAAAACAAAAAAAAAAAAAGCGAATACAACGCAGTCAATCAAATGTCATGGTGAGAAATGAAAAAGGAGTCAAGGCGTTCCTCCAAAACACGGATCCGGGCAGCCTGACTCACCATCACTTTCTCGGCATCTGAAGCATCACGACTCACCAAGTATGCCGCAAAGTCCTCAAAATAAGGACACTGGGCAAGCCGATCCCTCAACTCATCAACCTCAGCTCGAAGCCTAACCACTTCATTACCATCACTACTTCCGGACTGGGCAAGGGCAGATATCAGTCGAGCAATCTTTTTCTGCATCTTCTTTTCGGATTTGAGCCAAATAGCCTGAATTCGACGATGATCAGTTTGAGACTCCTCAACTCGATCTCGGTAATCAAAGAAAGATGAAGCACCGGGGTGTGTCCGAGGAACTATGGATACCGATGGTCTCCCAGAAACGAGCTCTCGAATCCAATGCAAGTATGCCGGGAACTGGTGTGCTGCAAAGATGGGTCGACTCAGAACCTCAACCCGACCCCATTCTTTCATGAGTCGACTCAAAAGTGCAGTCGACAACGGACCGACCAACTCACTAAAATTCTCCGGGATGAGCACGCCCTGGTCATAGCCAAATTGACGAAGAACCCGAAGTGGTACGTAATGAGTTGCCTCGTGAAGACCAATCAAAACAAGGAAACGAGCCCCATCAAAAGCAATCACGGGGGACCCTCGAGGTTGGAAGGCACCAACCCATCTCACTTCCTCATTATCAAGGTTGCCGACAAAAGAATACCATTCTTCTTTGCCACCTGAGATGAAGGGAGCAACTCGCTTCGACATCATGAGTACGAGATCAGCGTTAACGCAAAATGGGCGGTTAACCACTTCAGTTGAAGCCAGATGATCCATGAACCAGAGCTACAATAACATGAGCATTCTAAACTTGGGAAACTAATAAATTCAAATTCAAAATTTTAATCCAAACTAAAATGGAATTTACCTGCAGGAGGGGAGCACATCCTCGAAAAGTCCGATCACGGCCTGAAGAACAAGCCGTGAGGGATTGGAACATTCCGCTCAAAAGCATCGGGGCCAACCGGCGTCCCTCCCGGACTTGTTGCACAACGTGAATAAGAGAAAGATCTATGATGTCTCCGCCACCCGGGAACAAGAGTTGACTCACCACCATCAAAGTGAGAGCATTAAAATGAATCAAAGGCTTCGAGGGATCCGTGAGGCGTTCAATCAAAAAAGACTTGGACATTGTCTTCAAAACCGATCCGCCATCCGGAATCTTCAAAAATTTGCGACTTATGCCCAAAAAATCGGAAGCCTCACTTCGGAACCCATCACGAAAGGCGAAATCACAACGGGGCCCGATATCTCAAGACCCAACAATACTTCAAATTCCTTGATAGTGGGAGTCATTTCATGTACCCCAAACTGGAAAAGATTAAGCTCGGGAATCCAATACCCCAACATAGCCTCAATCAAACCCCATTGCAACGGAACCATAGGCAAAGAGAGGGCGAAGCCCAACTTGTTCAAGCACCATTGAGCTCTATCATCATTATCCATGCTATCTATCCAATTACTCAAGAAAGAATCAACAATGCCATACCTTTTCAAGTTGGGAAGAGTGGATGGCACCTCCATAGAGCTTGAGAAGAAGCTTTGAGGGAAGAAGAAGAGTAAAAATCGGCCAAAAGTGAAAAAGGGAAGTAAAGGTGAAAGTGAGATGTTAGGGCAAGATGAAGGCTAAAGTAAATCATTCTGGTCCGTGCCCAAAACACGGATGCAATCAAAGATAACTCATCTGTGCCAACAACACGGATGAAACAAGATATGACTGATCCGTTCCTATGGCACGGATAAGACATAAAAAACCCTATCCGTGCTATTGGGACGGATAAACATTGAAAAAGCCCATCCGTGCTGAGAACACGGACCAGAACATTCTTCAGCCTTGGGGCCCAAGACATTGGAAATGCTGATAATTCCGGATTACATAATGTTTATCTCAGGGCTTAATCACATAAAAATGATAGAAATTCCTACATGCTCGATAAATGTGTTCAAAACTCGCAAAATTTCTTGAGATATATATCGGGCACATAAGAACTCGTCGAAATCATATTGGGCCAGATCAGACATCGAAGGATCACGACTCACACCACTCAAGAGCACACTCGAAGGGTCCTTGGGACCCTCGTCGCACCCTTCACCCGCCCATAGACTCACTGACACTCAAGAGGACTCGAAAACCCCAATGAACAATATCTCACCCGAGAAGTTGGAATGAATTGCACATATAGTCATGACAATGCAACAAATACAATGAACAATGAGCACAAATGCATATGTATACCAAAGTTATAATGTCTGCATACAATATCTGAAAGTCTAATATAAGAAACATCTAATGTTTTGCAAGGTACATAAATACAAAATCAGACAGAGGGAGGAGCCTCATCCCGAGCACTCTGAGTCTGTGGGATAGTTCCAGAAGAAGATCCAGCCACTACACCCGACCCAGACACCCCGGAAGAAGGAAGGCCGTGCATCCGCAACCGTCCCTCCGAATTCGTGAAGAATAGCTCCGCGTCCAGGACAACATCTTGCTCCGTAGTACCCGCGAGATCAACGCCGAGGACAGCAGGTCCAGTGGAGGGGGAGGCCTGAAAATAAGAGAAACAAAGCATATCAAGCAACAATGATATACACGGCATGGGTAGAGAAATGAACGGCTAAAATGTAAATACTTACCCTAGGAGGTGTCGGAGGCCGCGCACAGGTGCTCGCTCCATCTCGGCGTCGATAGTAGTCCTGAAAAGATCGTATGTTGGAACCAGTCAAAATTTAATACCATGAGCTATGATCTACAAAACAGAAAATGAACGAAATGACGTACCATCTCAGCTTGAAAACGAGACTCGCGCATGGCTATCTCCAACTCCAGCTCCTGGATCCGGGCTGCCTGAGTCTCGAGACGAGCCTCCTGCTCCTCCAACCGAGCAGCCTGCTCCTCCACCTCCGCCCTAGAGGCCCTCTACCTATTCTTCATCTCCACGGCCCTCGCCGCCTGAGCCTCAATCACGTCATATCCCTCCCGAGGCGACGAAGATCATCAACCTAAAAACAAGAAAATCAACCAAGTAAGAATGATAAAACGCAGAAAATTCTAAAGGCAATGACAGAGTACGTACCGTCACGACATGCTCCTGAAGCAATACCCCTCCAATCTCGGTGATCCCGGCCCGGGCAGTGACAGCAGGCATAATGTACCCAATCGAGGCCTCTCGGAACCACGCCTGGAAGTCACCCCCTCTCACCAGCCCAGCAGCATCTACGCCCCTCGCCTGGGCAAGATACTCATCCATCGTCATCGCACCCGAGATAGGCTCAGGTGGAGCGACAGGGATGCGAAGACTCCCGTCATGCTGGAAGAACAAGCGCTCTCCTAGATAAAATGTATATCTCTGCTCGTCGATGAAGTAGGGATAGCGCTGTCGTCTGGTGTTACGCCTATAGGCGTTCCTCACCTCTTGCCTCCCGCTAACGGTACGGGGAAGGTCTCGTAAAGTAACGGAGAATATCTACAAGAGAGATAGTCAGGTGGTCAGATAACGAGTATAGATAACTTCAAAGCCAAATAAAAAGGGAAAAGGGTAGATCACTCACATCTCGAAGCCAGCACCGATCAATATGGGCCCGGGCACTCCTAGGGCTGCTCCTAATGGCCCTGGCGTCTCTCGTAGCCCAAAAGGCGCCCAATGGATAGCCCTCATCAGGGTGACGACGAGTGGGCAGGTAAAATGGAAAGAACACATGAACAAAAATCTAGAGGGAAAAGCATGAAGTGTCAGACAGTGAATGAGATGTCAATAAGAAGATTGGGAAGAATAAGACTGAGACTTATTTACCTCAACAAAATGCCAGAAGAATCAAGTGGAGATGCCAGCTGCACGAGGTGCAGTGATGCCCGCCACTACTCGATCAAGCCCAGCCAATATAGTACCATATATAAGGCTCCCCCAATCAAAATCGCCGATGTGGTCAATGTCACGCATGACAGAGAGGAATGTGATGGAAACTGAAGAATCATCCTCTAAGAAGAAACAGCTGTCGATGAGGAGAAGGAAGCAAATACGAAAAATAATGTCAAAGTCCCTATCCCCTAACCGGGCTGCTCTCTCTCGATAAGTGTGAGGAGCTCCATCCTCTTCCTCAATCAGCAACAACCCCATCAACACCTCCGTGCTAATCCTACCCTGCTGTAGACACCCCATTTTTGCACTCGCCTGATTAATCAACTCGTCAATTCGATTGCAATGATTCCCAATGATGGATGTGTATTCCATTGCTATATTTTGTTACTAAATGTGTTTCAGAAATCCGGATGAGGTATCTCGAATTGACAAAACCTTAGAAACCACGCTACGCTAGGAAAATACGACCCCAGAAACATATAAATCATCATCTTGCAGACCAAAAAGAAACTTCACGATAAAAATCACTAAAAAAATTACCAAATTACCAAAATACCCCTAACCTCAAAACAACCCTAGAGCCTACGTTACGCTTAAGAAAACTCTCTCGAACACATAAAATAACAAATCGGAACCAAATAAATCATTTCACAAATTTTAACAGAATTTGACAAAATTACGAAAATGCCCCTCATAAAGTTCACAATCATTTCACATAAAATTTTCATAAATGACACAAACCAACATTCTCATTGAATTCCTTATGAAAAACCGATTCTAAAACATCCTAGAACATTAAAAAACGACTTGAAACGTGAAAAGTCCTCTCCGGGGGCAAAACGGTAATTTCATATTTTCATAATTAAAAAATTTGAAATTAATAAATAAAATATTAAATAATTAAAGTGTGAAACATTGATGAAATTAATTTAAAATTTTGAACCTAAAAAATCGATCAATCGGACTATCGGGGTAAAATTGTTGAGGGTTCGTGGGATATTTCTTTAAGGACCCCTCTATTTGGGGGTCCAAAGAATTAAAGAAATAATGGAAGGGGGTTCTCCAAAATTTAAAGTCAATCAACAAGACTGTAGTCAAAGTATTAAAGTCAATCAAGTGAGACTAAAGTCAAAATTAAAGTCAATTAAGCAAGACTGAAGTCAAAATATTAAAAGTCAATCAATTAAGACTAAAGTCAAAACATTAAAAGTCAGTCAAATAAGACCAAAAGTCATAATAGAATTCTAATTAAATAATAACTCTATCTAATAGAGTTCTAACTTAAAAACAATTCTACCTAAAACAATTCTAATTAAAACACAATTCTACCTAAACCATTTTAACTAAAAACAACTATAATTAAACACTAACTCTATCCAAATCAACCTTAAAAAAATTCTATAAATAGAGGTGCTCACACCCTATTTTCGTATCAAATCATAAACCCTAAGAGAAGTAGGTCTAGAAGCTCCCCTAGCCCCCCATAAACCCTAGTTTTGGAGCCCCAACTCCTTACCTAACATCCCTCCTTCATTTTAGTCTAAAAAACACCTAAAATCCCTCCCAAAAACACCCCCAAATCCACAACAAACTTGAAGAGTTCAGATCCAAAAACAAGGAGATACCTTGATCTAGGAGATCCGAAGTCAAATCCGGAGACAGAACGAAGCAAGGGAGTACAGTACAAGGAGCTCTTTTTGTCAGATCTGAGGGAACAAAATCCTTGCTATCGGAAAGGTATGTAATTTTTTATTTTTATCTAGGTTTTTAGCAATGTGATATATTTGGGAAGTTAGTAGAGACCGGCTTTGCCGGGCGGGTTGTGTGCCTAACACCTTCCAACCCCGTAACGTGATCCCCGGACTCTTTTTCTCTTCGTAGATTAGTTTGCCTTTTTTAGAGTCAATTTGATTCCTAGACCTTAACAACTAGGTGGCAACTCCCAAACTTCAAGGGTCAAAAGCGGATCCGCGCATCCCGCGGATCGAGGGTGCTTTCAGTGGCGACTCCACTGGGGACTATTGAGGATCAAACTTGAAAATCCTAAGTATGGGAGCATTGCCAAGATGACCTAGATTTTTTTATTATTTAGTTGGATTTATTTATTTATTTTTTCTGTTTATTTATTTTTTGTCTTGATTGTAGATGATTTTGGGTATTGCATTTTTTTTTCCAATTAAGGATCACTTTTTGATGACCCCTAAATAATGAAAGATTCAAATTGACCTATGAAAATGATGGAATGATGAAGGTTGGACAGAAATATTAAAACGTTTTTAGAGAATATTCTAGTGAGAATTAAGTCTGGGAGCCTGTTAATAAAAATAGATCTCGTCGAGTAGATTAATTTAGAATCTGAGTTCACTCAATTTCGTTATCGGAAGCCTTAGATATCATCGATGCAAGTTCAATCTGTAAATCTAGAATTATATCTGAATGAAAGTTGGGATAGCAATGTTAAAACTTTTTTAGAGAATATTCTAGTGAGAATTAAGTCTGGGAGCCTGTTAATAAAACATAGATCTCGTAGATTAATTTAGAATCTGAGTTCACTCAATTTCGTTATCGGAAGCCTTAGATATCATCGATACAAGTTCAATCTGTAAATCTGGAATTATTTCTAAATGAAAGTTGGGACAGCAATGTTAAAACTTTTTTAGAGAATATTTTATTGAGAATTAAGTCTAGGAGTCTATTAATAAAACATAGATCTCGTCGAGTAGATTAATTTAGAATCTGAGTTCACTCAATTCGTTATCGGAACCCTTAGATATCATCGATGCAAGTTCAATCTGTAAATCTGGAATTATTTCTGAATGAAAGTTGGGACAGCAACGTTAAAACGTTTTTACAGAACATTCTGGTGAGAATAAGTCTCTGGACACCTTTAATAAAATGTAGATCTCATTGAGTAGATTAATTTAGAACTTGAGTTCACTCGATTTCGTTATCAGGAGCCTTAGATATCATCGATGCAAGTTCAGATTGTATTTTCCTAATTCACAGAAAATCTGAATTTATCTAATGTTGGCACAATTAATGTTCTTAAGAGTGAGCTCATCTCAACCATTGTCATTCTATCATCAATGTAACACCTATTGGAATCTCGATTTATTTTGGATCACCCAAAAGTGATAATTGATTGGACCTTAAAAATTATAAAAATTATAAAAATTATGCTTATTGCAATGTTTTTGATCATTATCATATGCCATATTTATTGATTAATTTACCATGATCTTGCTTGAAATACATGATTGATGTTGATCGTAATGTTAATGTGCTTATGTGATGGGAATAATGTGATCTTAATTGAATATTCATATGATTTGAATGATTTTGGTTTTTTTGATTAAATGTATGATTGGTTTGATGGATCCATGTGCCCATTTGTTTGAAAAAGGTCCCGGGCACACCCCACCCTGTTTTGCACACACCACATGCACGTTTAATGTTTTACTCACTTACACGTCCCATTTAGCCAACGTGACACTAGTGCGTAGCCCGGTCTCTTCGGAGATGCGACGTCATTCATGAAACTCACAACTCCAGTCACGTACCTTAGGGTATATCAAACTGGGGGCATCAATACCATCTGATCAGGTGATTCTGAGAAGTATGTTGATGCACATATTGTAAGCCACACAGTCACATGTCCCGATTGCCAACGTAGTACTAGTACGTGGTCGGTCCCTCGTGGGATGCCAAACCATTTATGAAAGCTACAACTCTTGACTCGTACCCGTAGGTATAAAAGATAGTCTACGTATATCAATTGCACTTCTTGGTCAAAATCGGTGCCTAAGCAAGATCTTGCCCCGCTGTACCCTACTGTACGAGGGGGATAGACTACGTCTATTTTAGACGAGAGGTATTTAAGTGGGCCCTTGCTCAGCATTGTGCGCCACCTCTCAACTGGAGATCAAACTGACTGTTTTTGACTTCAGAGAAGTGAATTGAGGTTTTAGATTATCACCTATACGGTATATCAAACCAAGTCACCACGTATCGAAAGGTATATAGGTGTGCTTGGGCAAGGGTGGCCAGATAAAAATGCATTGCACGTAGTAAGCTTAGAGTCTAGGAAACCTTTCCAGTAAGTCACGACTCGAACTTATCGTGGTGTTCCCGGGTTTGTTTATTGAATGAATGCATGTGATGATGAATGTATGTAAGTGATGTGAATGATGAGATCAGAACGCATTTGAATGATGAGATCAGAATGCATGTGAATGATGAGATGAATGTATATGAATGATGAGATCAGGAATGTGCGGGTTTGTCCTCAGGATAAATTTTTTGTTGTTTAACCTGATTTGAAATTACAGTATCATTGGGTACACCAACCCAATAAAAAATCTATTTTTAAACTTGACCCAGTCCATCTCGATCCAACGATCATTATGGGCCGGGCCATTTAAATCGAAATACAAATCAAATTTTCAAAGAGCAAAAATGGTTTAGGAAGGGAAAGTATTTTCCAGAAAAAGTGTTTTCCAAAAGAAGTGTGTTTTTTTTTTTTTAAATGTTTTCCAAAAAAAGTGTTATTCTCTAGAAAATAATGTTTTATAAGAAAAAGTGTTTTCCAAAAAATGTTTTCCATAAGAACAAGATTTTCCAAGAGAAAATGCTTTCCAAATAAAGAACTATTTTTTAGAGAAAAAATATTTTTCAGAAGAAAATATTTTCCGAAAGAAAAGAAAATGAAGGAAAAATGATTTACAAAAGATCTATTTTTGCATGAAAAAATTTTTGAAATGTGTTTTTCACCAAAAATCTATTTTTTTTGCATGGACTTTGTAAAATTATCAAAATATGTTTTTCTAAAAAGAAAATGACTTGCAAAAAAAAAAAAATCAGATTTGTGTAAGTTTTATTAAATGAAAACATTATTTCCAATAATTTTCAAGAGTGCAATAAAATTATTTCCTTCTGAATAATCATTGAGCGGATGAATTGTTTAATGGATTGGTGCACAGAATTCAATAAAATCTCAGGGTTCATTTAAAATGTTATCAAGGGGATGACACTGAAATTGGTTAAATTCACCTTCAAAGAGGTTTAAGGGTTATCATTGTACCTAAGCTCAATCATCCATCGTCTAGCTAGGGTTACTAGTCCAGTCAGTTGGAACGAACGTCAACGCCAAATCAATCCTTTAGAATTTCTCAACATTGCCCAGTTATTCCCTGAAGATCATAGTACTTTAGTCTTGTCGGTTATAAGCAATGTCTCAATCCTCATTCCTAATCAAGCCCGTGGTGGGTAGTTGTATTGCGTTTCATGAGTTATTTGAGTTAGCTCGAGTCCAATTTTTCAATGTCATATTTTCTTTAGATCGAGTCTACTCTTTTTCTATTGAGTCGAGTTAGTTTTCGAGTCATAGAGGTTGCCTGTCGCCCCTTTTGAATTTTATGGCTAAAGGAAATATTTGAATACCTCGAGCGCATTAACGAATAACTACTAATCTGGCTTCAAGGATAGATTTCTTTCCTGAGCAAGAAGATAAGAGTCAGGTTCAACGTTAATCGAGAAAACAAAGGTTATTGACCTCAAAACAGAAAATAATTTCTAAAGAGATTCAAGTAGAAACCCTCCTATCCCTAGAGGAACACGAGGGGATAATGAATTTACTCAGAAATTTCAAAAGACTTGTTCGTGTGATCCGATGAGGATGTGTTAGGTGCAAGCTTGCGTGTTGTTCAACACGGAATAGATACTCGCTTGATGAGATGAAAATATCGATAGAGATGTTATAAAATGTATCAACACTATCCTTACTACATCTTGAGTTTCTAATCACATATTATCAGTCGATATGGGGGTACCTTTTGAACTGATCTCTGATAATGGGTTGTACTTCAAAGCATAAATCATTACTCTATGTTTAAAGTTGAAGATCTGGAAGCACAAATCATCCCCCTACCGTCCTCAGATCAATGGAACGATTGAAGCAGTTAGTAAGAGTCTCAAGACTATCATCAGGAAAATGTGTCAATCACATCGAAATTGGT
Organism: Akebia trifoliata; assembly: GCF_017979445.1. Lineage (NCBI taxonomy): Eukaryota > Viridiplantae > Streptophyta > Magnoliopsida > Ranunculales > Lardizabalaceae > Akebia > Akebia trifoliata. Next base: position 14,588,319 of record NC_141386.1, read on the forward strand.
CAGAAAAATTATCATTCACGCTATGGACATATCGAACTTCAATTCGATCCTCTACTAGAGCTACTCCCTACTCCTTAGTGTATGGCATGGAAGCAGTCTTGCCAGTTGAAATGAAAATTTCGTCTCTCAGGGTCTTGTTGGAAAATCATTTGTTAGAAACAGATTGGGTTCGTCAGCAGTATGAAGAATTAAACTTGATTGAAGAAAACAAGTTAAAGCCCTGTACCATGTGCAAGCTTATCTAAGAAGAGTCACCCGTGCATTTGACAAAAAGGTCAAAGCTCATCATTTACAAGTCAAGGATTTAACTATCAGACTTCAAAGAAAATTGAACACTCCTCCTCGACTATAGGAGAAAGTCTGAACCCAATTGGAGAAATTCATTCATTAAGGAAATACTGTCTGGAAAAGTCGTCAGACTTCAAGATCATGATGAAAGTGAACTACCAGAACCAACCAACCTTGACCAGATCAAGCGGTACTACATTTAAGGAGGCCATCTTTGACCGAATCAATTTTCCTGTTACCCAGTTCAATATATCTTTTCTCAACCCTTTGCAAATTTTTCAAAAGGAAATTATGCCTTTTCTTTCTTAGCCCGATCACCTAACCTAGGGGAGGGAAGATTCGAACTACGTTTTGGTCTGATCCCAAAATTCTGGGGTACGTAGGCAACCTGAGAAGTTACTTCAGGCCCGACCATATCAAAAAAATAAAAATAGATTCCCCGACAAAGAAAAAATCTATAAAAAAAAAATTCAAAAGAAAAAAATTGTTAAAGTGGGGAAGAAAATTCAAGGAAGAAGAAAATAATTTAAAAGGAAATGTCACACAGGGGGCATTTGGGTTTTTGAGCCTCAAAATCCCTTTCTTTTTATACCTAGTCCTAAGCTTACCCATGAAAGATCCTCCTAAGTACCGTGCGAGAAGTCAAGGAAGATAGCAAAGCATGATCAGACAGCAACTCCAGAAGTTCAGAAGGGAGAAGAAGAAAAAAATTTGCTAAGTTGAAAATCCAAAAAGGGCGGCTTAAGCAAAAATTAAGGTAAGCTCGCAAGGTTGAAGATGAAAGGATGACCTTGGCAACAATCAAGCAAGCAAGAAAAAAAGAAAAAAATTGTAAGCTCGCTAGATCGAAAACCTAAAAAGGCGATCTAGGCAAAAGCTAGAGCATGCTCGCTAGATTGAAAACCTGGATAGGCAATCTAGGCAAAACTTAGAGCTATCAAAAATAAAAGAAAATCTCCGTTGAGTTGAGAAGCTGAAAAGGTAGCCCGAGCTGAAATATCAGAAGTCCGAATGATCAAGTTTCAATACCCAGTTTGAACCAAATATAGACTCAGTGGATACAAGTATCTCGTCTATGATTGATCTGAAGAGTTTCATATCCCTAAGTGAACCAACGGGGAGAAAGAACAAATTCTATGATGAATTTCAGAAAGAAATATTTTGTTCCAATGTCTTTGAGCCTGACTCAAAATCTTCAATATAAAAAGTCAAAATTAAAAGTTAAACCTTTATTGCGCTTGCGGTAATCAAGGATTTCAAACTTTCATAACAAGGGCACTTCCTTTTTTCTAAAGAGTACAGTTTCCCCCCTTACACTAGGTGCATTTATTTTCAAATTATATTCAATTATCCCTAGTGCAATGTTCCTTGTCAAACTAGGGGCATTTTTGTTCTGATGCCTGGTCAATTTCAACCCCAAAGGATAAGGTTAACTTTGCATTAAAGGTTACCCTCTTGATAGCAATTTTGAAAACTCCTCAGATTCAAAGAGAGTTAAAATATTTACCAGACCTTCAAAAATCCAACTTTTATAAAAAAAAAAAGTCAAATGCGAGGTTAATCCCCCGTTTGTTCCCTCAAAGCTTAGTTCATTATCTTGCACCCTGGGCAGGTAGAATAGAACTTCCTAAAAAAGAAAAAATTAGTTCATTACTCTTTCACTCCGAGTAGGTAGAGTAGAACTTCGAGAAAAAATTAGTTCATTACTCTTTCACTTCGAGTAGGTAGAGTAGAACTTCCAAAAAAAAAATTAGTTCATTACTCTTTCACTCCGAGTAGGTAGAGTAGAACTTCCAAAAAAAAAATTAGTTTATTACTCTTTCACCCTGGGCAGGTAGAGTAGGACTCCAAAATAATTAGTTCATTACTCTTTCACTCCGAGTGGTATAGAGTAGAACTTCCCAAATAATTAATTCATTACTCTTTCACCCTGGACAGGTAGAGTAGGATTCCCAAAACAATTAGTTCATTACTCTTTCACTCCGAGTAGGTAGAGTAGAACTTCCCAAAATAATTAGTTCATTACTCTTTCACCCTGGGCAGGTAGAGTAGGACTCTCAAAAAGCTTGGTTCATTACTCTTTCACTCCGAGTAGGTAGAGTAGAACTTTCCCAAAAAAAATTAGTTCATTACTCTTTCACCCTGGGCAGGTAGAGTAGGACTCCTAAAAAATTAGTTCATTACTCTTTCACTCCGAGTAAGTAGAGTAGAACTTCCCAAAATAATTAGTTCATTACTCTTTCACCCTGGGCGAGTAGAGTAGGACTTCTAAAAAGCTTAATTCATTACTCTTTCACTCCGGGTAGGAAGAGTAGAACTTCCAAAAAAAAATTTAGTTCATTACTCTTTCACTCCGAGTAGGTAGAGTAGAGTAGAACTTTCCAAAAAAAAAAATTAGTTCATTACTCTTTCACCCTGGGCAGGTAGAGTAGGACACTTAAAAAGCTTAGTTCATTACTCTTTCACTCCGAGTAGGTAGAGTAGAACTTCCAAAAAAAAAAAAACAAAAAAAAAAAGTTCATTACTCTTTCACTCCAGGTAGGTAGAGTAGAACTTCCCAAAAAAAATTTAGTGCATTACTCTTTCACTCTGAGTAGGTAGAATAAGACTCTCAAAAAAATATAAATTTATTACTCTTCACCTAGAGTGGTAGAGTAGGACATTTAATTTCTCCCAACTTTTGCTCAGATTTGTCTCAAATATCATTCAAATTTTCTCGAGTTTTATTTTACTCAGAGTTTACTCAATTTCACACAGTGCACACACTTGCACTTTTTAGTCAAGGAGAATTCTCTAAAATTCAAGGATCTGACACTGTCAGTGAGAGCTCTCGCTCAAGGACCTGACAACCTTTTAGTTCGGGGAGAGCTTTACCCTCAAGGATCCGAACACCCCGACGAATTGCTAAATCAGGCTGCAAAATGAACTATCACTAGCTTTGGCATTCAAATATCGCATTATCTACCAAAATAGATTTGCTATCTAGTTTGCTTCAACTCTCTGCCAAAGAGGGGCATCTGTAGACACCCCATTTTTGCACTCGCCTGATTAATCAACTCGTCAATCCGATTGCAATGATTCCCAATAATGGATGTGTATTCCATTGCTATATTTTGTTACCAGATGTGTTTCAGAAATCCGGATGAGGTATCTCGAATTGACAAAACCTTAGAAACCACGCTACGCTAGGAAAATACGACCCTAGAAACATAGAAATCATCATCTTGCAGACCAAATAGAAACTTCACGATAAAAAGCACTAAAAAATTACCAAATTACCAAAATACCCCTAACCTCAAAACAACCCTAGAGCCTACGTTACGCTTAAGAAAACTCTCTCGAACACATAAAATAACAAATCGGAACCAAATAAATCATTTCACCAATTTTAACAGAATTTGACAAAATTACGAAAATGCCCCTCATAAAGTTCACAATCATTTCACATAAAAAATTTCATAAATGACACAAACCAACATTCTCATTGAATTCCTTATGAAAAACCGATTTTGAAACATCCTAGAACATTAAAAACCGACTTGAAACGTGAAAAGTCCTCTCCGGGGGCAAAACGGTAATTTCATAATTTTCATAATTAACAAATTCGAAATTAATAAATAAAATATTAAATAATTAAAGTGAAACATTGATGAAATTAATTTAAAATTTTGAACCTAAAAAATCGATCAATCGGACTTTCGGGTAAAATTGTTGAGGGTTCGTGGGATATTTCTTTAAGGACCCCTCTATTTGGGGGTCCAAAGAATTAAAAAAATAATGGAGGGGGTTCTCCAAAATTTAAAGTCAATCAAGCAAGACTGTAGTCAAAGTATTAAAGTCAATCAAGTGAGACTAAAGTCAAAATTAAAGTCAATTAAGCAAGACTGAAGTCAAAATATTAAAAGTCAATCAATTAAGACTAAAGTCAAAACATTAAAAGTCAATCAAATAAGACCAAAAGTTATAATAGAATTCTAATTAAATAATAACTCTATCTAATAGAGTTCTAACTTAAAAACAATTCTACCTAAAACAATTCTAATTAAAACACAATTCTACCTAAAACAATTTTAACTAAAACACAACTCTAATTAAACACTAACTCTATCTAAATCAACCTTAAAAAAATTCTATAAATAGAGGTGCTCACACCCTATTTTCGTATCAAATCATAAACCCTAAGAGAAGTAGGTCTAGAAGCTCCCCTAGCCCCCCATAAACCCTAGTTTTGGAGCCCCAACTCCTTACCTAACATCCCTCCTTCAATTTTAGTCTAGAAAACACCTAAAATCCCTCCAAAAACACCCCCAAATCCACAACAAACTTGAAGAGTTCAGATCCAAAAATAATGAGATACCTTGATCTAGGAGATCCGAAGTCAAATCCGGAGACAGAACGAAGCAAGGGAGTACAGTACAAGGAGCACTTTTTGTCAAATCTGAGGGAACAAAATCCTTGCTATCGGAAAGGTATGTAATTTTTTTATTTTTATCTAGGTTTTTAGCAATGTGATATATTTGGGAAGTTAGTAGAGACCAGCTTTGGCCGGGCGGAGTTGGTGCCTAACACCTTCCAACCCCGTAACGTAATCCCCGGACTCTTTTTCTCTTTCGTAGATTAGTTTGCCCTTTTTAGAGTCAGTTTGGTTCCTAGACCTTAACAACTAGGTGGCGACTCCCAAACCTCAAGAGTCAAAAGCGGATCCGCGCACCCCGCGGATCGAGGGCGCTTTCACCTGCTTCCCCACCATAGAGGCGGGTACTCTAGTAATGCCCAACAGCTCTCCCACCTCCTGGATGGATACCAGAGTCAAAGGCAGAGGCTCTGCATCCATCGCGATACCTGTAATCGCCACAAAATCCGAAGGGCTGATGCCTATCTCCACCTCTGGCATATGGAATGAATGAGTCGTCAGAAACCACCTCTCAACCATGGCCAAGAACAAGGGTCGATCCACCTTGAAAGACGGTATCTGCAAGAATGCGCCAAAGCCCACAGTGGCGAACTACGTCCGAATATCATCCGAGAATAGGGCAGAAGTAGAAAGAAAAGCACTCCACCTACCCCTGAAGCTGGCTGAAGGATAGGGTGTAGGGATGTCCAAACGAACTAACATGGAGACTTGCCTCCCCAAGCCACGAAGAAGAGAGGTATCCGGGACCTTCTCACTCTCCTCTGCAGGGATCTCAACCCTGGGAACCTCTCTGCCGACTCTACCGGCACCTACGGCCCTATCCGCCCGACCTAGGCCACCGCGTCGACCTCTACCACCACTACCGCTCGGCGGATCCTCAACTGGACCACTGCCAGAAGAACTGGCCTTACCTGCCCTGCTGCCGGACGAAGAACCAGCTACTGACGCTGAATCGAGCCTACGTGAAGGTTGTCTCGGCCAACCATACTCTGTGGCCACACCAGACTCCAAGGCAAAGCGAGCCCAAGTCCGGGGCCTCGCCTCCTCCTCCTCATCGGATGACTGATGTACTACTCAGCTCTTCCGCTCTTTACCCATCTGCAAGTCACCATGTGATCAATCGACAACGCAAAAATCACATATCTCGATGAAGCTGCCTAGGTTAAACCTAACCAAACCGAGTCAAACCAACTTAAACCCAGTCAATCAGTGTCCTACCTAGCTAACCCATTAAACCTGGCCAACCTAAGCCAAAACTAGCCTAATTGAGTCAAACCAACCCCAACTTAGTCAACCAAAAAGTCAACTCAGTCAAACCCATCCGCCTAAGTCAAAACCCAAGGACAATCCAGTCAAAACCTAGTCTACTCAGTCAACCCAGTTAAATCCAGTCAAATCTGAGTCAAACCAACCTAGTCAAATCGGAATCATACCCGGGTGATCTGGCCAATCCCAATTAAAGTCTAACCAAACCCAATGGATTCGATCGATCCCAATCGATTCAAGTCAAAACTCAGTCAACTCAAGTCAAAACTCGATCAACCCCGGTCAAAGTCCAGTCAAACCTACCCAACCAAAGTCAAACTTGGGACGACTCAACCTGAAACCCAGTCAACTCAGTCGAGCCTATCCAATCTGAGTCAAACCCAGTCAACTCAGTCAAACACAGTCAAAACCTAGCCCAACCAACTCGCTCAATCCAGTTAACCGAAGCTAACCTACCCTGAGTCAATCCAGTCAAACTCGGTCCAAGCCTACTCAAATCCCTCCTATCCAACCAAGCCTACGCCCATGCCAGGCAGATTAATCATTCATCATAGGAGGATACCGTTCAAAAGAGAGAAAATATGCAGATATCCGAAGCGAGTCGGAACATTCACAATCAAGCAGGCAAAGAGACAAACGCAAAGAGCATGATAAACAATAGTTATAACCAAAAAGCATGCAACGATCCAACTCAGTCCCAACAGTCCTAAAATAGTCTCGTGATTACGTCAGACATTCCCCATTTTTAGTCCCAAAGCCAATCCCTAAACCACCCCCATCTCGCCAAATCCAACAAGCAACTTCAGCCACTTCCAAGTCCCAAACCGCTTCTCATAAATAATCTTCTACCCACCATATATCCAACCCAAAACCTCACTTACAAACCATCCTATCTCATCATCAACTATCAAACAACCCAAACCAATCCCAAAACAATTCTAGCCACCCCTAGCCCGACTCAAATAGCACCTACATAACCTATCTCGTCCTCACCAAAAAAATAGTACGTTCTCGCTCTTAACAGCGGCTAGACCATCCCAAAACAATCCAAAAGCCCACCAACATCATCCACGACATCCACATCCAACCCCATCCTTCACCACCATAGAGCATGCATTTACCCTTAACCGTTAAAAAACCCATCACCACTAACATTCCATGCATTTAAAGCCGATCAGACAAAGCGATATTAGTTAAAATAGAACAAGCAGAATGAAGAGGCAACAATCGGTAATAAAGGATAGTAAACACTACCCTCAAGACGTAATGACATTTCAAAAAGGCAAGCATGCTCATATCAAAACATGAAAACGTCATAATGTGAAGCAAAATAAAAAGATGGTAAAAGAAGAGACTGTGTCAGGGACAAATCAAGGGTTTCATTATCATTCTAGGCAAATGAAAGCAAAAAGGAATGGAATAAAACGAGGGTAAAACTCACCTCAAACACGTAACCCACCAAAGAACTCTTCGATGCTTTAAGTCGCTTCCACGAACGCCCAAAATGCTCCAAATCTTCCAAAGCAATCTACCAAACGCCTAAATCAACGTAGACGAGAAGAATATGAAGAGAAGGGAGAGAAATCGCCGGAGAGTGAGAAGAAACCGAAGAAAAACGGAGAAGAAACTGAAAATGAAAGGGCGCGTAGGCTTTAACCGTTTGAAATTCGTACTGGTCCGTGTCACCAGTACGGATAAGGCCTAAACAATGCCATCCGTGTCATTAGTAAGGATAAAGGAAATTTGGTTTGAACCGTTCTCAGAACACGGATAAAAAGGAATAGAGAACCATCCGTGCCTCAAACACGGATGAAGGCAAATAAAAAACTATTCGTGCCTCGAGCACGGATCAGTCAAAATAAAAAATCGAGTAAAAAACCAAATAAAAATCAAAAAAATCATAAATCATAAATAAATAAAAAAAAATCAAAAATTGAAAAAAATCAGAAAATTTTCAAAAACCTTTCGAGTTGCACCCAATTTCGATTTGTTAAAACACGACCGAGAAATACCCAAATTTCAAAATCACCAAATCTTCATCAAATCCGAGGTCTCACACGAGCTCCGCGCCATCGAGACCAAAGAATCAATAAGGTAATTCTGTCAGACCCCGTGCTTGAGTAACCATTTCTACAAAAGTCATCGATTCAACCGATAATTCGAAGTCGTGTTTTGCAAAATTTCGTCGGGCCCGTACAAATAGGGGTTTAGTCTATTCTTTGTAGTTCTTTACACACAATTCCTACAAAGAAAGGCAGCTGTAGACACCTCGATTTGAACGGGCCCTCACTCGAAAGGGCCCAAAAATAGCAAGGCTCCAATAAAGAATTGGCAAAAGGGTCTCGATGGCCCGAATCATCGGAACATGACGTTTTTGCCAAAATCCAAAGCCTCTAACACCTCTCAATGGGTTAGTAGGTCCACCAAAAGGATTCGGCAATTCCATTCTCATATTACACTAAGGGTTTAAGAAGCATAGAAGAAGAAGGAAGGAAAGAAAAGAAAGGAGAACCTTGAAGATACAAGGTGGGTCTTAAACCCCTCCTCTCTCTCTCTAACCTTTTACTCTTCCCTCTTCTAACACCCCCTTCTTCTATTTTGTTTTACCCCTTTTGATGATTGGACCCCAAGACTAAGGTTCATAAGGGTCATTTTCATTAATGAAATGACCCTATGATCAAGCCAAAATTAAATCCCTACTTAGGAAACAAATGCACCCACGTGGTACAATTTTCACTTTCTTTTAAAAATCAAAGTAGCCGAGTTGTGTAGAGGTTACCACCACGTGGCGGGGAGAAAAGGGTGCCTAACACCTTCCCTTTTCTCCAATCGAGCTGCTTACCCAAATCTCAAGGTTTGACCACCCCTTTATCCATTGTGAGTCACTAAAATGCCAAAAATACCATTTTTTGAAAAATGTACCTCGGGTGACCATTCACACCCACTTCCAACTTGAATGGTGGCGACTCCAATCTTTAGTAGTTGTGGCCGTCGTAATGACGAAAACCACGTAGCTACACAACGAATACGCGATGTTGCCAGATCATGGATGTCCTTAACAATGTTGAACACGGCATCTGGTTGTGATAGTTTAAGTGCGTTTGTGGATATTTTCTTGAGTTCTTTTGTTTTGGAGCTGAACCATTCAACAACAAGTCTTACTGTTTCCTTTGGGCTTCGAGAGAAGACACCCGCACCATTGTCTACGACATAAGGGATATTGCCAACTTCCTGCAAGGACGCAATGAAATTTGGATTGTTTTGAAATTTGTTACTCTGGCTAATGCAACCAAATTCAAACTATATAGCACAGAGGGATCATAACTCAAACTCGGAAACACTTGATGAATCAAGTAGAAGTTCACTTATTGAAGGATATGGTAAGAATCAACACATTCACTGTCACTAACCTGGCTAGGGATGAAGTCGTTAAGGATTATAGGAAGACCCCTTATCAAAGCTTCGGCAATTGTACCAGGTCCATCCTACAAAAGCACCAAAACTCATGAAATTATTAACTTAGGAAACATGAATAAACCAGAAAGTGAAGTATATAGTAGACTACAGCCTTTTTTTCTCAAAATAAAAGTTGTTTGAGAGGTGCTAGGCACTGTAAATACTTGCCAGCCACTGGATTGAGTGCTCTAGAAGAAGAATATGGGCACAATTATCAAGACCTCACAAACATCATGGACCCATTGACCTGACAATGGATATAGCATAGCAGTCATTTATACAAGAAGTGTGTGTATTATGTGGATGGTGAAAATGGGTGTTACATCATCAGGAGAATGGATGAGAGGTTGATGAGGGAATATAAGAGAGATTGGCTTTATTCTTTATTTTCTCATAAGAGACCATGACATTTCTATTCTTTTGTTTGGCCCCACTGTGAAATAGAACCAAAGGAAGAGAAGAGAAACTTACTTAAACCTGAGTAAAGACCTCGCGGGAAACCTCCATTATTCATTGAAGGTTGATGATCCCCTGCACGTGTGTCAAACCTCTATTTATTGAAGCTGCTATTGGCACCCCAACTGTTCCTTATTAAATCCTAATTAAAGATTAAAACACACCGTTCAAACATAACAAAAGTTTGGTTAAAATTATTACCTCAACATTACAAAGCATTTCAACACATTCAAACAACTTCAACAGTTTACAATTAGGATTAGGCTTATACAAAATCTTATACCTAACAAATAGAAATCTAAACAAAAATAGAGAGAGAGAGAGAGAGAGAGAGAGAGAGAGAGAACTGAACAACTAATAATTAAGAACAACACATTATAATTATAAGTGAAAAAAAAATGGACCTGAAGGGATGAATTGGCTAAAAAGAGAGTAGCCGAAGCTATGTTGTTGATTGGTGATATGTGAGGACAGCAGCAACAGGAGTGAGTTTGAAGCAATAAAAAAGATAGGATGAGATTATGGATAACTTCGTGGATGAATGAATGGCTGTGGTCTTCACTCCCTCACACTATCATATATCCTATACTCTTCCTCCTCTTACCTTACAATTCCTTTGTTCATGATTGTATTGGACATGGGCCAATAAAATAAAACCCCAATAAAATCTACTACACAGTGACCCCCAAACTGTACCCAGATCTCGAAGCCAGACACAAATTATAAGTTGGGAACCAACATAGATTTCCAGATGATTGGACTGTGCTTATTAAGGCTAATCCATGAACCTCAAACTAATATTGTGATTAGTGAGAAGATAAGAAATTTTTTTCTGATAGGTATAAATTTATTCAAGAAGAAGAAAAAGAGAATATACAAAGTCGGCCGAAATGACCAACGTGGAATGGGTCAAAGAACAACAACATCAAAACCCACCTATCTCCCACAAAGAGAGTCCCATCTAAATACAAAGTCCTAAAAGAATACACCTTTGAAATCCGGAGAAAGCCTTTCCCTCAATCTAGGAAGATCCCAATAAAAAAAGGATCAGCAAGACAGCATAAGAAATCTATAAAAAGAATTGTGCTGTTAAAGGCAAGGCATTCTATCTTCACTTCAATTACAATTAGATTCTTCTATAACCTACCTTTCTTAGCTTTGGAGTGCATTGCAGGTACTCCCCCAGGCATTCCAATTGAATTAGATATTCATGGCAGATACATCAACGTATAGTAGTGTAGACACCCCATTTTTGCACTCGCCTGATTAATCAACTCGTCAATCCGATTGCAATGATTCCCAATGATGGATGTGTATTCCATTGCTTTATTTTGTTACCAGATATGTTTCAGAAATCCGGATGAGGTATCTCGAACTGACAAAACCTTAGAAACCATGCTACGCTAGGAAAATATGACCCCAGAAACATAGAAATCATCATCTTGCAGACCAAAAAGAAACTTCACGATAAAAATCACTAAAAAATTACCAAAATACCCCTAACCCCAAAATAACCCTAGAGCCTACGTTACGCTTAGGAAAACTCTCTCGAACACATAAAATAACAAATCGAAACCAAATAAATCATTTCACCAATTTTAACAGAATTTGACAAAATTACGAAAATGCCCCTCATAAAGTTCACAATCCTTTCACATAAAAATTTTCATAAATGACACAAACCAACATTCTCATTGAATTCCTTACGAAAAACCGATTCTAAAACATCCTAGAACATTAAAAATCAACTTGAAATGTGAAAAGTCCTCTTCGGGGGCAAAACGGTAATTTCACAATTTTCATAATTAAAAAATTTGAAATTAATAAATAAAACATTAAATAATTAAAGTAAAATATTAATGAAATTAATTTAAAAATTTGAACCTAAAAAATCGATCAATCGGACTTTTGGGTAAAATTGTTGAGGGTTCGTGGGATATTTCTTTAAGGACCCCTCCATTTGGGGGTCCAAAGAATTAAAGATATTTGAGAGGGGGATTCTCCAAAAATTAAAAGTAAATCAAGAAAGACTGAAGTCAAGGTATTAAAGTCAATCAAGTGAGACTGAAGTCAAAATTAAAGTCAATTAAGCAAGACTGAAGTCAATATATTAAAAGTCAATCAATTAAGACTGAAGTCAAAACATTAAAAGTCAATCAAATAAGACCAAAAGTCATAATAGAACTCTAATTAAATAATAACTCTATCTAATAGAGTTCTAACTTAAAAATACTTCTACCTAAAACAAGTCAAACTAAAACACAACTCTAATTAAAAGATCTCTAATTAAACACTAACTCTATCCAAATCAACCCCTAAAAATATCTATAAATAGAGGTGCTCACACCCTATTTTCGTATCAAATCATAAACCCTAAGAGAAGTAAGTCTAGAAGCTCCCCTAGCCCCCCATAAACCCTAGTTTTGGAGCCCCAACTCCTTACCTAACATCCCCCCTTCAATTTTAGTCTAGAAAACCCCTAAAATCCCTCCAAAAACACCCCTAAATCCGTAACAAACTTGAAGAGTTCAGATTAAAAAACAAGGAGATACCTCGATCTAGGAGATCCGAAGTCAAATCCGGAAACAGAACGAAGCAAGGGAGTATAGTACAAGGAGCTCTTTTTGTCAGATTTGAGGGAGCAAAATCCTTGCAATCGGAAAGGTATCAGATTGTTTTTATTTTTATTTCTATCTAGGTTTTTAGCAATGTGATTTACTTGGAAAGTTAGTAGAGACCGGCTTTGGCCGGGCGGGATTGGTGCCTAACACCTTCCAACCCCGTAACATGATCCCCGAATTCAGATTTTTTACGGTAGATTAGTTCTTTTTATCTATGTTAGAGTCAGTTAGGTTCCTAGACCACATTAACTAGGTGGCGACTCCCAAACCTCAAGGGTCAAAAGCGGATCCGCGCACCCCGCGGATCGAGGGCGCTTTCAGTGGCGACTCCACTGGGGACCTTGAGGATCAAACTTGAAAAACCCCGAGTATAGGAACGTTGCCAATGACCTAGTTTTTATTTATTATTTTTTGATCCTATTTTATTTTTAGTTAGTTTTTTATTATTCGTTTATCTTTTTTTTATATATATTGGTGGGTTTAATCATTAATTTTGGTTCAACTTTGAATACGTTATTCTAGCATATTATTATTTTCATATAGTTCAATCGAGAGTCACGTGGGGTGATTTTAAATAATACCAAATTTTAACGGATACTTTGTTGAGAGTGGAATAACGATCATTGAGGATGAAATAATGAAACGAAAAGGGTTTCTTTTTAAGGCATGTCGATCCATGTGTGTATGGATAACGAAAGATTTTCTAGAAACATGGCTATATGTTACTTGATAATGCTTTTAAAAAATAAGAGATTTTTTTTTTCTTTTCTTTTTTGTTTATTTGCTTAGTACCTAGGTGTTTATTTTTTTAGGCAAGACATGCTGCCCTTTGACAGCATATAGGAAGTAGTAAAGTAAAAAAATTTAAAATTAAAAAAAAAAAAAAAAAAATTTTTTTGACTTTTTTGAGGTTCTGTCGACAGAAAAACATGCTGGAAGAGTGGTGTGCCATGAATAATACGTATTCCTTTCGATTTACACACCATATTAACATTAAGAGGGCGCTGGTGGGTTTGGTGTGCTACTAAAAAAAGTATTGTTTTCATTTTGGCACATCATCTTCCCAAGATGATAAACAGCTGGGTTTAACGCTGGACGAACTCATCTCTCTGCTGTATCGATTGGAATTTCGGCCCCATCCATGTCGATTTTGATTAAGATCGTTGATTTCTGTTGATTCAAAGGATAGTTTCTTAAAGAAAACCGATTCAAACGTGATGATCTCGTCGTCCTCAATGGAAATTGACTGGTTCGAACCAGAAACTGATCGGTTCAACCACTCAAAACCGATCGATTTAAATGAGTATGATCCCAGCCTTCAAAGAAAACTCAAGTTTCTTTTATGAAAATTTGGGATCATCAGCCCCTGTATAACCAACTCGACCTTGATCTCTCTGTGTTTCCTTAACATCATACATCGTTTTGATGCTCGATAGTGGTTTTAAATCGGTTTTTTGTTATTCAGTCCATCGATAAGGTCCACGTTTTAGGCTGCAACTCTATTTGCTCTCGTTTTTTTTTCGGTTCTACTCTTCACCCCTTGCACGTTGGATGCTTCTGATTTACCAATGGGTGGTGTAAAAACATGATGAGTGGGTTCATTCGTTTGTTTTCCTTTGAATGGGATTCAATCAGCTGTTGTTCACTGAACCGCACCTAAAAACTGATCTCAATCTTGTGGTGGTTGAGTTCGAATTGTCGTGATGGCAGTAGCATGTAGTTTTTTTTTCATAAAATCATTGTAATTGTTTTTTTTTTTTAAAAGAGAGATAAAAAAAATAAAAGATTAAAAGGTTTTTAAAAAAAAATAATGAAGCAAATCATATTTTAAATGTTGCCAACAGCAACATATGTTTGGCCTTTGGTTGTGTTTTCTAAATTCCTTTTGATAGTGCTCAACCTTTTGTTTTAACAAAAAAAATAAAAAATCAAAATAAGAACATCTTCTTTATCTCATCAATCACATTTATACCCTCAATTCGATATCCTTTAAAATTTTGGATTATTGTGGGTCATCCCAAAACAATCTTGATTGGACTATAAACTTTTTTTTGCAAGAGTTGGAACCGTGGGCTTATTTCAATGATTCGGACCATATTGTTAGGTTATGTTGATTGCCTATCAAACATACCATAATCTTGCTTGAGATACATGATTGATGTTGATCGTAATGTCGATGTGCTTATGTGATTGGAATAGTGTGATCTTAATTGAATATTCATATGATTTGAATGATTTTGGTTTTGATTAAATGTATGATGGTATGATCAGGGCCATTGGCCCATTTGTTTGAAAAAACCCCGGGCACACCCCACCCTGTTTTGCACACACCACATGCACGTTTACTGCTTTACTCACTTACACGTCCCATTTAGCCAACGTGGCACTAGTGCGTGACCCGGTCTCTTCGGAGATGAGATGTCATTCATGAAACCCACAACTCCAGTCACGTACCTTAGGGTATATCAAACTGGGGCATCAATACCGTCTGATCAGGTGATTCTGAGAAGTATATTGATGCACCCAGGCTGGAGCAACCTGAGCCTTTGACCTATTGTAAGCCACACAGTCACATGTCCCGATTGCCAACGTAGTACTCGTACGTGGTTGGTCCCCTCGTGGGATGCCAAACCATTTATGAAAGCTACAACCCTTGACTCGTACCCGTAGGTATAAAAGATAATCTAAGTATATCAATTGCGCTTCTTGGTCAAAACCGGTGCCTAAGCAGATCTTGCCCCGCTGTACCCTACTGTACGAGGGGGATAGACTACGTCTATTCTAGACGAGAGGTATTTAAGTAGGCCCTTGCTCAGCATTGTGCGCCACCTCTCAACTGGAGATCAAACTGGCTGTTTTTGGCTTCAGAGAAGTGAATTGAGGTTTTAAATTATCACCTATACGGTATATCAAACCAAGTCACCACGTATCGGAAGGTATATATGTGTGCTTGGGCAAGGGTGGCCAGATAAAAATGCATTGCACGTAGTAAGCTTAGAGTCTAGAAACCTTCCTAGTAGGTCACGACTCGAACTTATCGTGGGTGTTCCCGGGTTGTTTATTGAATGAATGCATGTGATTGATGAATGTATGTGAGTGATGTGAATGGTGAGATCAGGGTGTATGACTATCCTCAAGGATCAAAAATTTAGTTTTTGAAAATTAAAGTGGGTGCACCAACCCAATAAAGAACCCATTCTTTTACAATAATGACCCAGTCCATCCCGATCCAACAATCATGGTAGGCCGAACCATTTAAATTGAAAATGGAAATCGAATTTTCAAAGAAGAAAAAGAAAATATTTGCCAAAAAAGATTATTTTCCAAAAGAAGTGTTCTCTAGAAAAAAATGTTTTCCAAGAAAAAATATTTTCCAGAAAATATTTTCCATAAGAACAAGATTTTCCCAAAAGAAAATAAAAAAATTGGTCTTTTACATGGACCTTGGAAGAGTACTAAAATCCTCTTTTGTGTCAAACCAGGATGTTAGCCGTCGGCGATAACCCAATCGATCAGTTAGTCAAAACAACCGTCATAGGAATGCACCCAGTAGAGAAGATCAATTTTGGGAGATTCATGTTGAGGAGTGCTCTTTACTTCCATGAGTTTGAGATAGACTGGAACCTCTTACATGCTATGGCTAAACGATGGAACCCCTACCTTCACATATTCCACATTGGGCGTATACACTTGTGCCCTACTCACGAGGATTTTTGTGGTATTATGGGGATATCTACTTCAGGACCTCTAGTCCGGCCCTCATTGAAGACCGGATATTCTGGTGCCCTCGCCACAGGATTGAATATTTCCAAAGAAGAAGCCAAGGCCCTAATCCACAACGGGAGACTGGATTTAGTACCTTTACTGGGCCCGTACCACTCCCGCAGTCATCCTATCAATGTAAAACCCGAAGCCTGGCGAGCCACTAGAGATTATCGATTATGCCTAGGAATCCTAGCCCAATACATACTGACCTCTAATAGTGATGGCCAAACTATCCCTGAGTCCTTCATAGATATAACCTCTCAACTCTCGAGGAAAGCCAACCCAGTACCCCTCATCTTAGTTGAAACTTTCTCAGGTCTAGATGCCATAAAAAATGGTGAGCGGGAAAGCTTCAAAGGAAGCCCATACTTACTCTATATGTGGCTTTGTGATCGTCTTAAGATTGTAGATGTTCCCTCAAACCTCGAATATGGGCCATAACACTTTTTCAAGAGAAACCTGTTAGTGCGTCACAACTCAGTCAAAGCCTGGAGTAAATGGTTAGACTCTCGCTTAGCTCGTCATATCGATTTAAGATGTCCTTGGTGGATGACTGATCCCCCCATTCTAGGAACCAAAGGATCCTACTATGTCCGTCTGATCGGTTTAGAAGGAACATCTTTTTACCATCCTAATTTGATCCCAGAACAGTATGATGTACCCATAGAGTTATCCTTATCTCAACCCAAAGCTTTCTTTTCCCCCGAGCCTTTGACTGAAAAGTTAGTACACCTCATCGAGAAAGCATGGAACAAGCGCACCTTAGGGTATCCAGACGGACCAGCAGAATTCAAAGAGCCAGTTGTTAGAGCTAAGAGGGTCAAGCCTGACAACAATCCTGATGACCATCAAGACAAAGCCAAGCGTCCATGTAAAAATAGTTCAAAATAAATTTGTTGAAAGATGTTTTAATAAGAACGTATTGTTTATCATTTTCAATAAAACTATCTTTCTTTTTGAATAAATATTTATTTCCTTTTCAAATACTCATTGTGTGAATGGATTAATTAATGGATTGGTGCACGAACCTCAATAAAATGATTCTTAAAAATGTTATCAAGGGGGTAATACTGAAATTGACTAAATCTACCTTTGATGGGGTCATATAGGATTATCATTGCGCCCAAACTCGAGCGTCCACCTCCTAGTTGGAGTCGTAAGTCCAGTCGGTTAGAAAAAACCACAGTACCAAGTCAACAAGTAGAGATGGCTTCAGAATCTGAGCTCACAGAGATCCGTAAGATCTTGGCAGCCTTTGCCAATGATATCAGCAATATAAAAGATAAAGTGGAAATGTTGGAACAGACCTCGGAATCGACGGGAATTCCTTTAGATGACCCAAAAGGAAAAAAAATTGAAGAGAAACATCTACGTGAAGTCTTCGAGCTCGACGGAGATGAAGAGTATGTTGATGAGAATCCGGCATTATCTAATAGAATGTCTCAATTGGAGTCAACGATGAAGAGTATAAAGGGTATTGATGAAATTGCAGCAGGCATTGAAGCTTTAAATCGCATCCCTAGAATCCATTTGCCAGAGAAGTTTGTGATGCCTGAAATGGACAAGTTCAGTGGGACAGGGTGTGCAAAAACACATCTTAAGGTGTATGTTACCAACATGCGCACCATGGGGCTCAGCGACGAACAGATGACATTGTTGTTCCAAAGAACTCTATCGGGATCAGCACTACGTTGGTTAATGTCTCAAGATCCAGTTACTGTGGGTACATGGAAAAACATGTCAAAGGCCTTCTGGCATCAGTATAAGTACAGTACCGAGATTGAGACTTCAAGAAGGGATTTGGAAGCAACTAAACAGAAAAATTGGGAGACATTCACTGATTTCATTGGTCGTTGGAGGGCCAAGGCGTCTCAAATGTGGGATAGACCTTCGGAGAAGGAACAAGTAGCAATTATCCTAAAGAACCTCTCTCAAGGATATGCTCAACACCTAGTAGCCCAATACCTCCCTACTTTTGAATCCTTGTTGCAAGCCGGGAGCCAACTTGAGGATGCATTTGCCTCTGGGATCCTTTCTAACCCCTCAGATAACAAGCCTAAGAAACCATATGTTTCCAAACCCAACATCAACCATACTTACATCGCCAATACCTCAGTTACCCCAGCTCAACCCCCAACCCGGACTAATAACCAGGTTTACCCAAGTCAACCTCGGACTCCGCGTCAGTTCACCAATCTAGGGATGAGTCTCACTGTAACGCTTCACAAATTGATGAAAAAAGGGCTTCTTACCCCTATCCAACCTCGACCTTTACCTAATCCTTTACCAGCTGGACACAATGCTAACGTGTTCTGCAAGTTCCATCAAAATCCTGGCCATCACACGGATCGATGTATCACCTTGCGCCATGCCATCCAAAACCTTATTGACAACAAAAAGGTCACCATCCCTAGCCCACCAAATGTCACCACTAACCCACTACCTGCTTATCAACCTCCACCAACCCTGAACATGGTTTCTCACACCCCATTACCATTCGACCCTGTTTCTCTCATCCATCCAATCCAAGTTAAATCGCCCAGTTACCCCCTTGCCGGGATAGCCTTCACTGATGAGGTTTTCACTATGAATTATGAACCGTTTGATCTAACCTCGGATGATACCTATAATTTATCCCCGCCTCGTTACGATAGTCCCGTGTTCACTAGTTACCTGTTGGCCCAAATGAATCTGAAAAACCCTGAACCTTTGACAGTCGAAGATCCATACTTGTTAACTGAGGAAGATGAGCCTTTCCCCCTTTCCTGTGATGAAGTTAGACATATGACTCGAGGGAGAAGAGTTTTTAAGCCACAAGAACTCTGTGTTGAAAATCCTGTAGCCCTGGCAAGAAAAGAAGGAGAAGATCCCACTAAGGAAAGCATCGAAGAGGATAACTCCGTGATCAAACAGTTGAAAAAATCAGGGGCCAATATCTCAGTATGGGGTTTACTCATGGCTTCCACTGCTCATAGGGAAGCTGTTCTCAAAGCACTAAACACAGCCCAAGTTTCCCTTGAACCGTCTCCAGATCAGCTGGCCAGTATAGTGGGGGCAACTTACGTGGAGAATATCCTATCCTTCTCGGACTCAGATCTCCCAAAATCAGGGGCAAGCCACACTAAGCCGTTGCACATTACAGTTGACTGTAATGGAATGAGGGTACCTCTGGTTTTGATTGATAACGGGAGTGCACTGAACGTTTGCCCGCTGAAAACGGCTACTTGTCTCGGATTTAAGGCTGAAGATCTCAAACCTACTAATCAAGGTGTTAGAGCCTATGATAACACCAAGAGAGATATACTGGGAATTTTGCACCTTCGACTGTCCACTGGCATAGCCGAATTTCCTGTGGAA